>NC_066582.1:118997254-119306004 GCF_024323335.1 Lathyrus oleraceus
GGAGTAGTAATGACAGCACCAATTCCACTTCCTCTGGCGTTGACGGCCCCATCAAACATTAAAGTCCACTTTTCGTCTGGATCAGGTCCCTCTTCAACAACTGGCTCTTCACAGTCTTTCATCTTGAGGAACATGATGTCTTCATCTGGAAAATCAAACTTCATCGGCTCATAATCTTCAACCGGCTGTTGAGCAAGATAGTCTGACAGAATACTCCCCTTGATGGCTTTCTGGGAAGTATACTGGATGTCGTACTATGTCAGTACCATTTGCCAACGAGCAACTATTCCGGTGAGAGCTGGCTTCTCAAATATATACTTGACTGGATCCATTTTGGAGATCAGTAAGGTTGTGTGAGACAGCATGTATTGTCTCAATCGCTTAGCAGCCCATGCAAGTGCACAACATGTTTTTTCAAGCATTGAGTATCTCGACTCGCAATCTGTGAATTTCTTACTCAGGTAGTAGATGGCATGCTCTTTCCTACCTGTCTCGTCGTGTTGACAGAGAACACAACCCATGGAATTGTCTAGTACTGTCAAATACATAATCAGCGGTCTCCCTGGGACCGGAGGCACAAGGATAGGAGGATTCTGCAAATACTCTTTTATCTTCTCGAACGCCCTTTGATAATCATCATTCCATCTGATAGCCTAATCTTTTCTCAACAATTTGAATATTGGCTCACACGTGGCTGTTAGGTGAGAGATGAACCTTGCAATGTAGTTCAACCTCCCTAAGAAACCACGAACTTGTTTCTCTGTTCTTGGCTCAGGCATTTCCTGTATCACTTTCACTTTGGCCGGATCCACCTCAATCCCTTTTCCGCTGACAACAAAACCCAGTAGTTTTCCAGATCTCACCCCAAAAGTACACTTGTTCGGATTAAGCCTCAGCTTGAATTTCCTCAAACGCTCAAACAGTTTCTGCAAATTCACCAAATGTTCTTCTTCTGTCTGAGATTTGGCAATCATATCATCAACATAAACCTCGATTTCATGATGAATCATATCATGGAACAGAGTCATCATCGCTCGCTGATATGTTGCTCCGGCATTTTTCAGACCAAACGGCATCACCTTGTAGCAGAAGGTGCCCCATGGGGTTATGAATGTTGTCTTCTCCATGTCTTCTGGTGCCATCTTAATTTGATTATAGCCAGAAAAGCCATCCATGAAGGAGAATACTGAGAACTGAGTCGTGTTATCCACCAAAACGTCACTGTGAGGTAAGGGGAAATCATCTTTAGGACTAGCCCTGTTCAGATGCCGGTAGTCAACACACACCCGTACCTTTCCATCCTTCTTAGGTACTGGAACGATATTTGCAACCCATGGCGGATAATTTGTGACTGCTAGAAACCCTGCATCCAACTATTTTTGCACTTCTTCCTTTATCTTGACAGCCATCTCTGGTCTTGTTCTTCTGAGCTTCTGCTTGACCGGAGGACAACCTTCTTTGAGCGGCAAGCGATGTACCACGATGTCTGTGTCAAGCCCTGGCATGTCCTGATAAGACCAAGCGAAGATGTCAACATACTCTTGCAGCAATTCAATCAACCCCTTCTTCACATTGTCTTCCAAAGCAGCCCCTATCTTGATTTCTCTCTTGGCGTCCTCGGTGCCGAGATTAATCACTTCAACAGACTCTTGATGCGGTTGAATGACCCTTTCCTCTTGTTTTAATAACTTGGTAAGTTCTTCAGGGAGTTCACAGTCTTCATCACCCTCTTCTTCAACTTGAAAGATTGGATTTTCAAAGTCGAAGCGAGCCATAGCAGAACCGTTATCAATAGGATCCGGTGATGTACATCTGCATGAGTGATGGTATGTGCTTATGAGTGTGAAAAAAAAGAAAAAAAGTGGAAACTAAACAAAACATTGCCATTTTTTTTAAAAACTGCAAAAATAGAAAGACAGGGAACGAAATATTTGAATGCAAAAAGACGTCATTTATTTATGATAAAAAATGCAAGTGTCACATAGATGAGCCCTACAATGAGCCATTACGGCCTGACGGAACGTAAGACTTGGATATGCATGAATAAACAAAGAAAATTACTCCTCCAGACAAGTGGCTTGGACAATCTCCTCAGAAGACCAATTGTTGAGAACTTCACCCGGGATCCTCGGACGCACCCAGTTATCGATGTCGCAATCACTATCCCCATCTTCATTGTTGACCGCAGAGACTAATTTGACTTCTCATTCGACCATGTTAACATTGGCTCCACCATGCTGGGGCATGAGATTGTTGACGATATTAGGAGCTGGTGCAAAGTTAACGGCCTTCGAATCAATGAGGTCCTGAACTACGTGCTTAAAAGCTTTGCAGTTCTCAATATTGTGGCCAGGTGGCCTAGAGTGGAAGCTACACCTAGCGTTGGCGTCATAACCCATCGGAAGCCTACCAACGGGAGGAGCCAGAGTGCGCAACTGCACAAGTTGTAGTTGTTGAAGAATAGAAAGCAACTGAGCGTACGACATTGGAAGAGTGTCGAAACGCCGGTCCATCGTCCTTGGCCTCGGTTGATAGGCGGGTCTGTTACTCGGTTGTTGTGGTTGGTACTGAGTTGGTTGACGCTGTGGTTGTTGTTGTAGTGGTGCTGCAGCTGGAATGGTAACAGCCGTAACATACGGTTGCTGATAATAGTTCTGAAAGTTATTCCTCCGGTTATCCCTGTTCTGCTAAGAAGATATGACACTTGCATCCCCTTCTCTCCTCTTCTGTCCCTGAATGAACGGCTTCTTCACCCCTAATGAGGATCCACCTCCACTATGGGTCTCGTATGTCCTCAGGTAATTCTCCACCCTCTCTCCGGTAGAGACTACATCAGCAAAATTGGAGGCATTGCAACCCACCAGGCGCTCCAAATAAGGTCCTGGCAGAGTGTTCATGAACATGTTAGCCATTTCCTTCTCCAACATAGGAGGTTGAACACGGGAAGCTGTCTCCCTCCAGCGTTGAGCGTATTCTCTGAAGCACTCATTGCTTTTAAGAGACAGATTTTGAAGTTGAGTTCTGTCCGGAGCCATGTCTGCATTATACTGATACTGCTTCACGAAAGCCTCAGCCAAATCCCTCCAGCAACAGATGTGGGCTTTGTCCAGCCTCATATACCATTCTAGGGATGCCCCAGCTAGGCTGTCCTGAAAAAAGTACATAAGCAACTTTTCATCATCGGAGTATGCAACCATTTTACGGAAATAGGCTTGCACAGGGGTCTTCGGGCAAGAGTTGCCATTGTATTTGTCAAATATCGGGACCTTGAATTTCGGTGGCACTCTCACACCTAGGACCAGCCCCAAGTCAGCAACATCTACTCCTAGAGGATTCTGTCCTTCCACTGCCTTCAACCTCTCTTCCAATCTTCTAAACATGGGATCCACACCATGACCCATACCAAAGTCTTCATGCAGCAGGGGGAACTGATCGTCCTAATCATCATGAACGGGCTGTTGACCGAAGGTGACATGTAGGATTGGGATAGGCCCCGATCCATTGGGTCCATTAGCCTCTCCAGATGGAGGATCAGTCACTGTCTCTGGTTGAGCAGTGGGATTCCTCTGTATCATCTGCCTGAGCTCTTGTTGTCCCTGAGCCACCCCTTGAAGCACATCCATGAATTGATTCATGCGGATTTTCATCTCGGAGAACTCTGCCTGTAGGCTTTCCATTACTCTCTGTTGGTTTCTGCGGGTACCGTACCGGTGAATGCCTGGGTCAGCTATCCTGATAATGGAACACCAAACAAACTGAGAACACAGTGGCGGTACCTGTTATGCAAGACATGCTAATGAATATGTAAATGCAATTACATGTTTATCAATTCCAAAGGTATTCTACCCCCTTGATTCCAGTCTCTCAATAGATAAACGATGTAAAAAAAAAGACTAAGCCGTTGATGGGAACCAAGAAAATTCCGACTAGAATCAAGTAGAAGATATAAACCCCACAGAAATGGATAAACATGTGTGAATGATTATGAATGCAAAATGATGTGATGCAAAATGATGTGAATGCAGTGCAGTGGCATGGGAATCAGGATCGCTGTATCTGCTTGAACATCTGTCAGGTTGCACTATCTGGAGAGAAATTAAGAGCACACCAAACAAAGGTCATGGGATGGATCATGTTATCCTTAATATCAACCACCCATTTTGGTGGATTATGGTTTACACCTTATCAACACTTAAGTTTCATTGATATTAAGGATACCTGATCGGATCAACAATGAATCAAGGGTTTGTTGCAAGTCACGAGCATGGATTTTAGGTTAAGAACCACCCAAAAGGAGTGTACTAAGGTTTAAACCTGCCAAACATGTTCTACAAAAGGTTCCCATAGTCATAATCCCATCTTTTGGATATTATCGGAGGAACGACTACTCGTATTCCAAAAATATTCTCAAGAGAGACTCTTATGAGTGTAATATCGCGTAACAATCGTATCAAATCTTACACTTGAACGACTTTCGCACTACGTCCTACGAATAGGCCAAGATGGGTTTGGTAAACTAAGGTCCTCGGCTTCTAAGGTCTATATTGGAAAAAGTAATGTCTAACCACAACTTACTTGTGTGACATTATTGATCTCAACATGACCTCCACCAAGTGAATGGGCTTGCAAGTCAACTTGCTAAGGAATAACTCCACACAAGTCGACAAGACTATGCCATTCTCCTATCCTAAGTGCACTTGAGTTCGGGTATAGAACTCATCCCACAAAGATCACCAAGCAGCCATAGCCAGCCAACAGATACAACAATGATATGTACACAATGCAATAAGGTAAATCGGGTAAATGAATAACTGTACAAAATCATGAACACCCAATAAACAAACAAACTACAAAAGCTAAGAGGGACTCGCTTAGGGAAACCATTCCCCAGCAGAGTCGCCAGCTGTCGCAACCTGAAAAAATACAGTGTGCAAAAAAACAACCGGCGAAAGAAAATGACAGGAGAGTCGCCACCGTGCGTTATTTATCCCAGAGGAGGGAAAGGAAACGCTCGAAGTAAACCTGGAAAAAGGAAAGGACAAGACAGGGTCTCGCAACCAAATCTTGGGTTCGGGAGTCGATTATGCGAAGGGAAGGTATTAGCACCCCTACGCATCCGTAGTACTCTACGGGATCCACTTTTGTAGTTCTTGTCTAAAGGGTGTGAGTTTATCTTGTGCTGTTTACTAAAAAAAGGGGGTTAAATGAAAATGACTCGCGCGGATGTCGCATCCACTGCATACGTATCTCATCTGAATATGAGAATCAGAGTCTTCGTAACTCGACTCACCTATGGGTTGGGGGATGCGTGCTCGCTAAGACATCGCGTCTTATGCCTACGTATCTCATCTGGAATGAGAATCAAAGCAAGCCGTAGTTCGGCTAACTATGGGGTTATGGATTGGGTTTTGGACGAACGACGTTACTAAGCAATCTACCGGATGCTCGACCTTTGGAGACTTACTCGCCTGTACTAGAAGGAGTAAACGTGTGTTTAGGAGAAGAAAAATCAATGAAGGGTTAGGGTTTGGGATGCTCATGCAAAAAGGCAGTCCTTGACGAAGGAACCTGCATAAAGTAAACACACAAAAACATTACCTCCTATCGAGGTCTTCCAGCTAGGAAAGCAGTAAAATGCGGGAAAAATGTAAAAGTACCACACGGAGGAAGATCCGAGGTAACAGCAATTAAAGGAACGATAAACCCTGAGATCCTTCCAAGCTAACATCATCAAAGAAAGTGGGTCAGTACAGGTAATCGGAATGAACCTCTAGGGGGTATCCCACAAATAAAGTGGAACACCAGGCAAACCATCTCTGCAAGAGTCATATGAGCCCTCACAAAACAAAACTCAACAAACAGGTTAGAGAAACAAAATAGGGTAATCAAGAGTTGCCCCCAAATCAAAATGTAACCACATCAATCATGCTCTTTCAATTCACAAAAAGCTCACAAAAAGCAACCAAGGGTAGGAGGCCTAAACCTCTTGTCAAACACATGCATCAAAAGGGTATCAAATTCACCCATAATACCTCATACATTTAGAGCATTCAAATTAAAGGCGTAAAATAATGGGAATAGGGCAAACCTGATTGGAGAGCTTGATTGAAATTGAGTTGCACCCGTGAGGTTTACAAAACAATCTTTAGGGTTTATGTGAGGCAGAGGTGATTCTGTGCAGTTGAGTTCCCTTCAGGGTTTGAAGGCTGCTCTGAACTCTGTTAGCTCTTCTCTCACTATCTTTTTCCTAAAGTTCTTCTCTCACTATCTTTTTCCCAGACAGGGTAATAGGAATAGAATGAAATTTTGTTTCACTGAAACTCTGAATTTATAACCTGATTTTTGTGGACCTGTGGGCTCAAATGAGAGAGGTCTAAGTCCAAGATTTTTTCTTTTATTTATTTATTTATTTTATTTATTTATTTATTTATTTCGTTTTTTTTTTATAAAATATTCCGATTGCCATGATGAAATGCAAATGCTAAATGACCTAAAAATGAATGCATGTATGAGGTGTAAAGCGTATGCTTCCAGGAAAAATGAAGGGTAAATTTTGGGGTATTACAAGCACTTTAAAAACAATTAGAACTTATTTATTTTCAAAAAGTAATTTTGACTTCAAATGGGACAGCGAGAGCGTACATTTTGACTTAAAGTTATAGGCCGAATCAACAACCACGAGAGTGTGAGATAAAGTCTTTTGAATAAACATTTTCTACTGAGAGATATTTGGCATTTAAAACTATTCACCGGTAACTTATCGAATCCCTAACGATTAATGCGCTGCATATTGATTCCTTCCCTTTATTCTTTCTTAAAAACAAAATTTCCCTTAGATTTATTATATTACCCCTGAACTTCTACTAATCAATTCCCTTAGCTAAACATAGTGACGTTAGCAACACTAGTTTGACCATAGATCTCTGTGGGAACGATATCTTTTAAAACTAAAGCGACTAGACTGTGCACTTGCAGTCAAGTACCTGACAAACTATATTTTATATATAGCCAGACGAACCATCAACATGTCGTCAACATATACTTTAAGGTTTCTTCCTATATGTGATAAGAATACCCTATCCATCAGCCTCTCATACGTAGCCTCGATATTATAAGACCAAATGACATTACTTTATAGTAATAGTTATTTATGTCGGTCATGAATTCTATTTTGGGAGAATCCACCAGATTCATTTGTATTTTATTGTAACCCAAATAGGCGTCCATGAAGTTGAGAAGGCAGAACCCTGATGTGACGTTGATCAGTCTATCAATATGTGGTAACGGATAAAGGTCCTTTGAGCAAGCCTTATTAAGACCAATGAAATCTACACACATGTGCCACTTTCCTGATTTCTTCTTTACCATGTCGACATTGGACAACCATGTGGGATATTTTATTTCCCGGATGAACCCGACCTTCAAGAGCTTATCGACTTATTTTATGATAACCTTTCTTTTTCCTTCTTCGTTTTTTCGTTTCCTCTGCATTATGACATTTGATGCTGGATCAAGTGAAATCTGATGCCACACGACATTTGGGTCAATCCTGGGCATATCCGATGGCTTCCGTGCGAAGAGGTTGACGTTACCTCTCAGTACCTTGATTATGTATGCTTCTTCTTCCTGAGATAGCCTTGAAACTATTTATGTAACCTGAAAGTATTTAGCACTGATTTGGACCTTTTTTAATTCTCCAATAGGGGTCAAGCTATCATCTGTTAGATCCCCCTGAGGATTAAGGTTGACTAAGTTCACATTCAAAGTGTTTTCTTTCGTAGTACGATCCTACCGAGTCTTCTTTTTTAATTTCAGAATATCCTTATAGCATTTCCTAGTCAATCCCTGATTAACTTTACTTATTACTACTTATCCACCTTCTAGGGGATACTTCATAGTTAGATAAAGAGTGGACAAAGCAGTCTCTAGAACATTGAACACCGACCTTATGATGATGATATTGTAGGGTGACGATGCGTTCAATATCAGGTATCTCACTTTGATACCTTTGGTGTTGCTTCCACTTCCAAAAATGGTCATGAGAGGCAAATGCCTTAATACCTAAACTTGTTCCCCAGAGAAACCGACTATGGTATCTTTGAAGGGTGGAAGCTCAGATATATCCATGTTCATGCCCTTTTAAAGCATCCAAATACAATATGTTGGTTGAGCTACCAGGATCGATTAACACCTGTTTGGCACTCCAATCATGAATCTAGACTTTTATGACCATCGGGTCATTCTCATACGCCATTACCCCTTCTGAATCCTGTCTTGAAAAATCGACAATGACAAGTCTTTCTTCCTTTTCTGAAAACAAATTTTGTGACACGTGCATTACTGATTGGGCGTATCTTATCTTGGTCGAGCTTGTTTCTCCTCCACCATCGAAACCTTCTGAGATTGTGTTAAGTGTGTGTCGGGCCATCCGAGTCTCACACACTTCCTCAGTGTTTTTTCCCTTCTTGGCAGAGAGGTTCTCTGAGTTTGGTTCTCTCCTAGAAATACTTCTCTTTCATGCTGATCCTTTTACCTTTTTTTCATACGACAACAATCAACCTTTTTGGATAAGAATCCCTATTTCTCTTTTTAATTGATGATAATCTTCAGTATGGTGGCCTCTCAAACGATGATAGGCATACCATGCTTTCTCATATTTTCCTAGCACACCATTCACCCTTTTGGGACGAGTAGGCTCTGATATTAGCTTGAGATGATATACTTCTCGCAAAATATCAACACATTTTGCGTTGAGTGGGGTAAAGTTTTTGGTGAAGTTGTCATACAGCCTCCGGGAAGGCTTTATCACCGACCTTTCCTTCGACCCCTGCTTGGGATGTTCTTTCTTGGGCCCAGATCCATCATGCCTAGATTGTGTCTTTTCTTTCGCATATTGGGATCTTTTCTCCATATTGATTTCCTCCCCCTTGATATGATATTATGCCATGTTCATTACTTCCTCCATGTTGGTGGTCGGCTTCTGTGCCAACCATTCATTGAAATGGCTGACTTTTAGGTCGTTTTGGAAGGCTCCCACTAAAATATCTTGATTTGAATGAAAGACTTTTGTAGTTTCTTCATTAAGTAACACCATATATTCTTTGAGGGATTCAGAGGGTCCTTGACAGATGTTGAACAAGCTGGTAGTGGTCACTTTTCTATGTTTGTTGGCAGAGAAATGTTGCACCATCTTCCTAGTTAGATCTTGGTAATCAATGATTGATAATCTGGGAAAACTCATGTACTAGTGTAATGCCACATCTTTGAACGTTCCTGCCATAAGCTTGCATTTTAAGGAGTCGAAAGCCTCGACTATTGCCATTTGATTGTTAATTGATAGTATGTGCTCATGCGGGCCACTTTTGCCATCGAAGGACGACAAAGGTGGTGGTTTGAAGTTTTCTGGGACTTGATCTTCCCAAATTACCTCTAAAAGAGGTTGAGGATCAAGAAGTTCATCTTCCTTAGTGCTTTGTGACCGATGCAGTGTGTGGACACTTTCTTGCAAAGATTCGTGCTGGCGTAGATTCTCCATAATTGTAAGGAGTTAAGCCATGTCTGGTGGGGTGTGAGGTTCACTCCTACTAGGAGATGATCCATACATCGTATTTTTATGGTGAAATGTATTATTTTGTGAGATCATAATCGTCCTGTTTGTAGGGGGTATTTTTCGTTTGTCTTTCTTCCTCGATTGAAAGCCTTTTTATACCTATCATACCTCCAAGGATCATTTAAAGAGCGTCTCTTCAAATCTCATGTTTAAATGATGTTGATAACGTCCAACATCCTCTTTTTATTATCATGTAACATTTCCTCCATCATTTTTTATAACTCCCATGCAACCATGGAGCTACATTGTAACTGTTATGCGTGACCGTTCATGTTGTCTGCCATCATTTTCATGAGACTGGGTACGACCTACTCATGTAGTTTACTAGCGCTCCCATAAGACCAAATCCGACTTGTTGATGTCATTTTACAATGCTCCCATGATCGGGGTCCAATTTGTTCATATTATGCAGCTTAACATGTTGTCTCCTCATACTCGGCTTTAATAACTCGACTTGAAAATTATGAGATGTCACTGTCAACTTTTTTTTATTCAAATAGATTATGCTAATTTTTGAATTAAATTTGCTTTTACAATTTTGAGATTAATGTATTTACTGTATGATTATTATTTAAATTTTTTATAACTTATGCCCGTAATAAGTTAGAATTTTAAGGTTTAAATAGTTTTTTTGGTATTGGAAGTTAACGAGTTTTTGATTTTGATCGCTAACTTATATCTGTAATAAGTTAGAATTTTAAGGTTTAAATAGTCTTTTGGTTACTGAAAGTTAACGAGTTTTTTATTTTGGTCCCTATATCTTTTTTTGTATGAGTCTCTATATCTTGTTTTTATGTATCTGATTATCATTATCATGCTCCTTTTTCATGAACATCAATTCGTGCAAACAAGGACGGCAAGTGCATGATTTCTCTCCAGAACAAGAATTGAACATCAATTTTCATATATTACAATTTCGATACTAAGAGTTAAATAAAGTGAGCTCATGAACGAATAACTAAGGTGTATACATTTTTAAACAAAGGGTGTGAGTTAAATATACCACAAATTACAAAAATTTATTTTGAATCAATAAAAAAATAATTGTATAAGCCACATATTAAACAAACAAAAATATAAATAATTCCCACCTTGCACCGTTAAATATAGAATATTATTTAATAATTGTATATTATTTCTAAAATATTTGAAAATTGTATTTGACCATATACATTTTTTATAATTTAATGTTTTAGAATTCCTTAGTTTGTATTTTCTTTTTAAAACTTTAATTTATATCCTTAAAAATAGTTATTTTTATTCTACTTACGTCGTCGTTTTGGCAGGTGTTGCTTTTGATAAGGCAATAAACCTCCCCGCCATTAAAATGCAATACTAGAGAAAAAATGCTAGCGCCAAATTACACGTGTCAAACCCTTACTCGTTCTCAACCAGAACCACCATGTCTTCCTCCCAAACAAATCAACAACCTCCTCCACCGCCGCCACCTTCTCACCACAACCGCATTCACCATCTCCTTCAATTTCAACTTCTCTTTAAAAAACCCAATGCCAGTTTCAGAGCCGGTAGCCGGTGCCAGTGGCCTCTTCATCATGCCCCCACCACGCCTCATCAACCGGTATTATCTAGTAAGGTCCGGTGAGTCAGAGTTTGAGAGCAAGGGAGTGATTAACACGAATCCTGTGACGAAAACCTCCGTGGATAACGGTTTATCCGATAGAGGGAAGAAACAGTCTGTTAGAGCAGCTTTTGATTTGAAAGAAATGGGTGCTTGTGATAATAACTGTTGGATTTGGCCTGCTATTACTCAAAGAGCTTATGAAACTGCTGAGATTATTGCTTCTGTTAATTCAATTACTCGAAGGTTAATTTTGCTTTTTGAGTTATTAACTTAACTTTTTTCTTCTTATAATTTAGGGTTTGTGAAATTCTTTGATTTCAGTTATATAGTTCCAGAATACAGCTTTCTTGATGCAAGGGGGTTAGGTGCTTATGAAGGAAAAACATTAGAATCTGTTTCAGAAGTACTTTTCTTTACTTCAGCTTTGCTTTTGTCAATCATATAGATATAATATTTATTTCATTACAATTACAATTTCACTTATTATTGTTGAGGTGAGTATAATTTGTGCAATGAGGTGAAAAATATGTGTAATGGTGGTGCAGATATATGCATCAGACAGTATATCTACGAAAATCAAACCTCCTCCAATTGACGACGGAACTCCAAATGAGAGTGTTGCAGATGTTTTTGTTCGCGTGACCCAACTCATGTCGATCCTTGAAACTCAGTACGCCGGTGACACGGTTGTCATAGTCTCGCCGGATTCTGATAACTTATCAATCCTTCATGCTGGGTTGGTAGGACTAGACTTGAGAAGGTAACTTAGTAACTAACGGGATACTCCAACCTCAACCAACCAAACCTCTTGCAATTACTTATGTGTATAATTTCAGCTCTGTTTTTTTATTTTATGTATCACATTTTTATTTCTCTTTAGCCGTCTCTTCAATTTCAGGCACAGGGATCTGTCTTTTGCACCTGGTGAAGTTCGCTATGTTGATACCGATGACATTCCTACTTACAAGATTCCTCCATCTGCTGTATATAAATGTTCCAAACTACCAAATTGTAATTAGCTCTTTTATTTCCTTTAATTTGTTATATATAGCAGTAAAAAAATATGGATATATGTTGATGAATATATAGCTAAAAATATGTGTCTGTTCAAGGAAATCAAATATGTGTTTGACTGGAAATCATCTCATTCATTGCAAGCAAGAAATCTAGAGAATACAACAGTCAGGTTCAAGGACATTTCCAAAGCAAGACATAGACCCCATATTTCTAGCTTACTCCTACTAGGCCATTCGTAGTTTTGTTCTTTACATCATTTGACAACAATAATACTAACATTTACAAAGGGGACCTGTTACAAACTCATGTGCATGTTCGACAATCAAAATGGGCTGCATTATATTTATCATCCATATTTGAAATGCCATGTGCATAAACCATAGCATTAAAAGGCTCATCTTCCAAATTGTCCATAATGTGAGACTGAAAAGTTGAGTATCATGTTAAAAGAAAGGGTATCATTTTGGTTGGGATTAAGATTCTATTCCATTGGGACATGTCTTCCAAGGGGTGAGATAAACCAAAATCTCTAGGCTTCTTGACATTACATGATCTTGAGATTCAGTGTCACTCTATGCTGGAACCAAGAATATGTGGAGATCGCAGTGGAGTAATTTTTGATACGGTGGAGCGTGTGTGAACTTGTAAGGTTATCACTTCCATGACGAAGTCGAAGTCAGTGAATGAGTGAGAAATTAATTTTAATTTGTGAATGAATAAATATCTGAAATAACACGCATTGTGCTTTATATAAGATGAACAATTTTAACCGTTTCCATGAGACCCAACACCATGTGTGTGTGACCGTTCGATCAGATCCAATAGTGGGGAGTGTGTTGGAGGTCAGAACCATATACCCTTAACTAGGGCAAAGTCTTACCTATTATAGGCGCCTTTCTGCGTGATGCTTGCTATTGGGTCTTTCGTGCGGGCTGTCCTGAACAGTTGCCCCCCAAGCCCTTATTCACTGTCGCGCGCGGATCAAAACGAGTAATTTTGTAAAAACGTAATACAGGGACAATTAAACTCGGATATCGTCTCAAGGATTCTTGTTTGTAATAATTAAACGTAATCGAATGTGGGGGGTTGATTTGGTGTTCAATTACAAAAATGCAGAAAATAAGTGATTATGAAAAGTGATTATTTGAATAAGCTGAAACGAATCAACCCACTATATCATCTTCCGACTTATCATTGATCCCTATAAAATTCCAATTCACTAAATGAGTCTGATCCTATTCGATTACAAAAGCTACTGACAAGCGCAATAACAATTATACGAAGTATGCCCCTGAATTCCGAGTAAAGCAAACAGATTAAAACTATTGCGAATTAAGCAAACGCAATATGATCGAACGCGATAATGCAAAAGCTACACTAATCACGAAATTGATTCAAAAGCAGACAACAATCAAATTGAAGAATTCTATCATGTAAAAAAATTAAATTAAGCAAGTAATTGTGATTATAGATATAATTCAAAGGAATAGATTAATGGAAAATTATAAAAGAACCTCAAAGTGGCATCCGATTACAGTGAATTGATTCTTGGGAAATTAGTTCTCCATAGTCATTCTTTGCAAGCTCTCAAATTCGTACATCCATAGTGATTTTCCCGTCCCCTTCCTAATGGTGTACGGCTGCTAGACCTAGGGGAAAACAAAGACCCGTTTTACAACTCAACTGGGTCGACCTAGCCCACTACAAATGACCCAACACTAAAATAAAATTCTAATGCTGTAACTTGAAACGAAATTCTGGAATTTTGAGCTCCGAATCTGACTTTGACTCCAACATGAAAGTCGTAGCTCTCTCTCTTAGTTTTCCGGCGATTTTTAAAACGCCTCAAACGGATTCCCAGAACTCCAGTTATGATCGTTTCCGCGCAGACTGCTAAAGCTGAAAAATAAGTGCGAAAATTAAATTAAACTAAAAATAAAATAAAATATTAAAACATAATAAAATATAATAATAAACAAAATAAAATAAAGAAATGCCTAAGTAAAAAGTAGGAGGAACGTGCATCAAAATGCACTGATCAAATTCCCCCACACCTGAACTTTTGCACTCCGAGCAAAATGAAAAACAAAACAAAACACAGACACATCAACGGTTACTCATTCTAGGTTACAAGTCATCTTCGGTTAAGTTTGCTTCGATAGGTACTAATCTTGCACACTAAGGACATTGTAAGAACACTAATCCACAGTTATGCAGACATAAACCTCCTAAATACACAAATCAACTCGAATCATGTTATTATATTAAAGCCTAACTTACTCATCCTTCTTTAGCTCTTTTTCATTCAGGCGCAATCACATTAAGCCCGTTATCTCCACACACTCATAGCAAGGCGACCGGTTAGTGACTCTGATCCTTTTCTGCACGGGGTTCTGGTACTTAAGTGGCATAACCCTTTGCTTACTCACTTGTAGTTGCGGGGGATCGGACCGTAATTCGCCCTACCAAGTTCAGCACCAGAAACCGCTGAACCAACTAACAACGAGTCAAAAACTTTTTTTTTGAAGGTTCTACAACCGTTGGGTTAAGTGACCGGGTGAGGGTCACCAAACTTAGAAGGTGCATTCCTTTATTTTTTTCTCTTTTTTTTTCTTTTTCGGAACACTCACTTATATTCATCGGCTTCCCTGCGTAGAGTGTGTGTGAGATGGTGCTGACTGCTGAAATAAACTACTCAAGAGCTGTCAGAGAATGAGAATTTAAGGCTAAAACATAATAAAAATTCAACTCAATTTCCATATGCAGGAGACTTACGGTGTTAAAACAATACCGATCTTGTGAATTTTTCTCAAGTCTCCGCAAACTCGACTCAAAGTAATCTATAGCCTAAAACTTTCAAGAAGATGCAATTTTTTTAGAAAGAAAACAAAAACAAAACAAAACAAAGAACAAAAACAAAGAAACTAAAGTATTCCCTCCCCCACACTTAAAATATGCATTGTCCTCAATGAAAGAAACAAACATAAAATAAGAGAGAGAAGAGAGAGGAAAGAACACACCCGAGTAGTCAAGGAGGATAGGTGATCACATAAGCAGCCTTTCTCAAAGAGATATATTCTACATTTTCTTCTTCCAAAGTGGGGTTGTCATGGAATAACTTTGGGTAATGTCCATTGAACTTGAATTTTTTATTAGTATCTTCGCCTTTTATTCCAGGATCAAAGAATCTTCTAAAAGTAAAAGTGTCAAATGGACACGTGAAGGTGATATGACTTGGAATGTTAGCCAATGTCCAACCAAATGCCTTTTTATGCTTCCTTAAAATCTGCAAAAGCTTATTTTCTTGATCGAAATCAAGGTTAGAAGAGATAATAACAGGGAGTTTCTCATTACTCTCCAAGTAAGCATATTTCAGGTTCTCAGGGAGCTCTTTTAGCTCTAAGGACGGGGGCTGCTCGGTGGATGGAGTGCTTGGGGCAGCCGGGAATGCAAGAGCATCAACTGCAAAAACAAGTTTATTGGTAACAACTTCACCTGTAGGAAATGTATCAGCCTGTAAGGCAGCATCAATCCCAGCATAGACAACACAAACGTTAGTGTTAGTACAATCAGAACATGAATAAATATCATCAAAACCAGAGAGAGATGGAAAATCAAGCACAAATAGTTCAGAACTAGAGTCATCAACTAATTCAGAAATCAGCTCAATATGAAAAACGGAATGCTTCTCCACAGGGTGTTTCATGGCATCAAAAATGTTAAATTTTGCGACAATGTCACCAAATTCCGTGGACATGGTTCCATCGTCAACATCAATTTTTGTCTTCGTCGTTTTCATGAACGGTCTGCCTAAAATGATGGGAGCTCCGCTTGCCTTGGTTTCTCCTTCCATGTCTAGAATATAGAAATCTGCAGGAAAAATCAAATCGTTAACTTGAACAAGAACATCTTCGACTACCCCGGCGGGTCGAGCGTTGCTCCTGTTTGCCAATTGAATGATTAAACCTGTATGCTGCAAAGAACCAAGACAAAGGTTATTATAAACAGAAGTAGGCATAACATTAATGCCCGCTCCCAAATCAAGCATGCAATTCTCAAATTTACTATCCCCGATGGTACAAGGAATAGCAAATGTTCCCGGATCCTTCTGCTTTTGTGGCAGAACCTGAGTAGTGAGGGCTGAAACATTTTGCTCGCCTACAATCTGTTTGGATGATTGTTTGGGCTGAATAAAGGCAGAAATATTTCGTCCTAAGTTTACTCTTTCACTTCCCTTAATCCTCCTCTTGTTGGTACACAAATCTTTCAGAAACTTTGCATACTTAGGAACCTGCTTAATAATATCAAGTAGCGGAATGTTTACCGCAACCTTTCGGAAAACATCCAGTATCTCTCTTTCTTTGTCTCCCTCCTCAATTCTTTTATTTTTCAGAACTCTATGTGGAAAGGGGACTGGTGGCACATACTCCTTTTCTTTAATTTTTTCAGTTTCGACCACAATAGAAGAAGGAGAAGAAAGTTCAGCTGAGTGAGGTTCAGAAGGAGAAAGTTCAGAAGTTACCTCAATGATTTTTTTATTTTTTTCAGGGGCTGGTTCTGTAACTTTTTCGGATCTCAAAGAAATTGCGCTCACATTAGCATTAGGACCATTCAGATTGACAACTGTCTGGGTTGGAAGTTGGTTCGAACCTTGAGCTTGCATGTTATTTATTTGAGTAGCAAGTTGTCCCATCTGTGTGTTCAAGGTATGAATGCTAGCATCGGTCCTTTGTTGGAACTGGAGGTCGTTCACGGCCAATTGCTTAACAAGATCCTCCAAGGATGGTCCGGAAGGTGCAAGGGCAACCACTTGAGGTGAGTTCTGTTATTGGCTGGATTGTGGATTTCCATATCGAAGGTTTGGATGGTTCCTCCAATTGGGATGGTATTTGTTGGTGGACAGGTCAGGAGTGTTGTTGTACCTGTTTTGATTGTAAAGGTTGGCTGCATAAGCTTGTGGCAGCTCAGTAATGGACTCGTCTCTCAGAATAGGACAAGTATCGGTCGGGTGCTCAGGAGAAGTACAAATGCCAAACAAAGTTGTTGTTTGAGGTTTTGCTACTGCCAGCTGTTTGACTAAGGCAGTGATTTCGTCAATTCTGGTCTCTAAGGCTTTGTTAGAAGAAACTTGAATTTGACTCACGCCTTTGCTTTGCACAGAATTGTCCCTAGTGGTGAACTGTTGAGAATTAAGAGACATATTTTCAATAAGGGCTTTGGCAGCAACTGGAGTTTTATCGACTAATGCTCCACCACTAGCAGCATCAAGAATGTTCCTGTCCATCGGTAGCAATCCCTCATAAAAGTATTGGATGAGGAGTTGCTCAGTGATCTGGTGTTGAGGGCAGCTAGATACCAAGTACTTGAATCTCTCCCAATACTCGGTCAGCGACTCATTGCCTTGTCTAATACCACAAATCTCCTTTCTTATTAAGGCAACTCTGGAGGCTGAAAAATATCTTTCCAAGAACACTTTTTTCAGGGTTGTCCAACTTGCAATTGAGTTTGGCTCGAGATAATAAATCCAATCCTTTGCTGCACCCTGCAATGAAAAAGGAAAAGCTCGAAGTTTGATATGGTCTTCAGTTATTCCTTCAGGCCTCAACGGTGTAGAGCACACAACCTAGAATTCTTTGAGATGTCTATGTGGATCTTCACCTGCAAGACCACAAAACTTTGGCAACAAGTGTATTAAACCCGATTTTAATTCAAAAGGAACAACAACAACATCATATTCAATACACAAACCATTGTAATTCACATCAGGAGCAGCTAACTGCCTTAAGGTTCTATTATCAACCATTGTCAAAAACAAACACAATGAAGGAAAACGATTAAAATAAATTTAGAAAAATAAACTAACACCGAAATTAATCTAATAACGTCATTTAAAATTTTTGAGAATTTTTTCGGAATTTTCTAAAACTATCTAAACAAAAAAAAATCATAAAAAATAGAAAAATAAGGAATTTTGATTTTTTAGGGTGTCGTCCACTATTTAGTGCCTAAATAGAGGCTTTTGATCCTTGATTTTTTCCTAATAAATCGACAAAAAATCGGAATAATCTGACACGATTTTCCTAAAAACAGATTTTTTTTCCTAAACCGCAAAAACACCCGAACGCAAGTTGGACGAAACTGCGAGGAAACTAGGACCTATACGCTTAGACACTAAACCTATGACTCTAAAAACGATTAAAAGAAACAAGAATCTCCGGCAACGGCGCCAATTTGATCCGCTGTCGCGCGCGGATCAAAACGAGTAATTTTGTAAAAACGTAATACAGCGACAATTAAACTCGGATATCGTCTCAAGGATTCTTGTTTGTAATAATTAAACGTAATCGAATGTGGGGGGTTGATTTGGTGTTCAATTACAAAAATGCAGAAAATAAGTGATTATGAAAAGTGATTATTTGAATAAGCTGAAACGAATCAACCCACTATATCATCTTCCGACTTATCATTGATCCCTATAAAATTCCAATTCACTAAACGAGTCTGATCCTATTCGATTACAAAAGCTACTGACAAGCGCAATAACAATTATACGAAGTATGCCCCTGAATTCCGAGTAAAGCAAACGGATTAAAACTATTGCGAATTAAGCAAACGCAATATGATCGAACGCGATAATGCAAAAGCTACACTAATCACGAAATTGATTCAAAAGCAGACAACAATCAAATTGAAGAATTCTATCATGTAAAAAAAATTAAATTAAGCAAGTAATTGTGAATATAGATATAATTCAAAGGAACATATTAATGGAAAATTATAAAAGAACCTCAAAGTGGCATCCGATTACAGTGAATTGATTCTTGGGAAATTAGTTCTCCATAGTCATTCTTTGCAAGCTCTCAAATTCGTACATCCATAGTGATTTTCCCGTCCCCTTCCTAATGGTGTACGGCTGCTAGACCTAGGGGAAAACAAAGACCCGTTTTACAACTCAACTGGGTCGACCTAGCCCACTACAAATGACCCAACACTAAAATAAAATTCTAATGCTGTAACTTGAAACGAAATTCTGGAATTTTGAGCTCCGAATCTGACTTCGACTCCAACACGAAAGTCGTAGCTCTCTCTCTTAGCTTTCCGGCGATTTTTAGAACGCCTCAAACGGATTCCCAGAACTTCAGTTATGATCGTTTCCGCGCAGACTGCTAAAGCTAAAAAATAAGTGCGAAAATTAAATTAAACTAAAAATAAAATAAAATATGAAAACATAATAAAATATAATAATAAACAAAATAAAATAAATAAATGCCTAAGTAAAAAGTAGGAGGAACGTGCATCAAAATGCACTGATCAGTGACCGTTCGATCAGATCCAATAGTGGGGAGTGTGTTGGAGGTCAGAACCATATACCCTTAACTAGGGCAAAGTCTTACCTATTATAGGCGCCTTTCTGCGTGATGCTTGCTATTGGGTCTTTCGTGCGGGCTGTCCTGAACAGTTGCCCCCCAAGCCCTTATTCATACTTGTAGATTGAGGGTTTGTCGTGCATCTTTTTAGTCTGACTTTCAGTTGAAGGAAGTGAAAAAGCTTCGTTGGGACATCATTAACATTGAGAACATGCACATTAAATACCCTCTTTGTGATTAGCAATATTTAGCATTGGAACTTTGACATGTGGCCCTATGCATGGTAGTAATAATTCATTGTTATACTAGGGTAATTGAGTATTCTAACTAGTGTGAAGTACTTTAAGAGTCTGAAGCAATAACTCCTTGGCAACCGCATCCGATAAGCTTGGATTACATCAAATTATTCTAGTATTGGTGCGGGTATAGTAAGAGTGTGTCGACCTTGACACTATTTTTTCATATCTTTAAAGTCCAACACATTTCCGTTGATTCAGGGTGGGGTCAAGGTTTCATTTCTTTTAGGTAAATAGTAACATGTTATAGGTTTATTCAGAGAGTTTGAAGTACTTTAAGGATCAATGTTACTTAGTTATTCCCCTTATCGAGGTGGCTCATGCTAGCCTATGCAACATATAGTTTGAGTTACCCTTCTGATGTTTGGGTGAATTCTCCAGGTTCTAACGCCATAGTCATTTTTTGGCGGATGTCAGACTTATGTTTTTCAACTCGAATTATTTGTCCCACGAGGAAACCTATCTGAAGAGGAAATTGGTGGCTTTCATTGATGGCTTAGGTTTTGGTGACCATGTTTCTCCTTCTAAAGAGGCACCGAAGAGGCATTCACCAAAGAGGAGAGGTAAGTCATATTCGGTGATTAATGTAGGAAATTTCCTATTTTCTATATTGCTTTTCTGGCGACCACTCCCTTATCTTGCTTATTTTTTGGTTTGCAGATAGGATGAAATGTCATCAGACGATGCTACAAATAAAGATGACTCATAAGGTTTTCCTTTCTCTTGTGGGGGCCATCAACGTGGCAGCTACTAGAGGTGTTCCCATGACAGGGTCCTCTGTTGTTCTGGTTACTCTTAACCTACTTGCACCGATCCCAACAAAAATCCAGGATTCTCCTTATCAGTCTTGCGGATCTATGTGATTGCAGGTAGTGCAAATAATGATACCTTGATCCTTTAAGTGATCATAATGGTTTTGATGATGACTCTAGTATTTAGTGGAATCATGGTGATTGATCATTTGCCTAATCGTATTGATTCCTGGTGATATCTTTCGAACTGTCCCTAATGATGTTGCTCATCCTGAAGTTATCTCAAATCTCACTAGAGAGAAGATTCAAGATTCCAATGAGTGTTAAAGTCAAAGATATTATAATAAGGATCTTGAAGCTTTATTTGTGAAAGATAGAAAGTGTGATAACTCGCCTGATCGGTTGTGCATTTAGCGTAGTGTCTGAGTGACCATAGTATTGTGAAATGTTAGAGTAGCTCACAAGATACTAAGGGAACTCTCACATACTCACAAAATCATTTTGAGGACCATTTTTTAAAAATAGAATCATAAAAAAAAGATTTTTTTTGCATATAGCTAACTGATTACAAGTCCACATAATCAATTACGAGTGGAAATTACACTAAATAATTGATTATCAAATAAGCCTAGTCGATTATCTCAATTGCAACGCATCATAGTCAGTTGTTAGGATTGATAGTCAATTAGTAACGACAAAATTTGAAATCCTTCCATTTTTACATTGCATAATCGATTATACTTATGGCATAATCAATTATGAGCATTAAAAAGCTTAAGGATTGTTTTCCTTTTTGAGATATTTTTTCTCTTATATGATGAGGGACCCTCCTCACTGTTTCTCACACCATAATTCGATTTTAAATTATTCTTGTCTCATTTTAACCTCTCTTTCTTTTATTCTTTCTTTCACTAAAAGGTGTCTGACTTCCTTTGCGAGTGAAATACATTTGTGAGGTTTTAGTTGTACTAGTGTTCAATTATTTTATCAAGAGTGCAATTATTTTAAAGTTTCTCTTGTCTGATTATTCAGGTTACCCTAGTAAAATCTCTATTTGGTTTTCGAGATCATCCCTTCAAAATCTCGTTCCTGGTTCGTGAGCTTAGCCTATGAAAAACTCCATTTTAGTCAAAGGACCAGCCTTGTAAAGTCTCTCAGTCGACTGTAATAAGGTTCATTGACATAACCTGGTAAAATCTCAACAAGTATTATCATTAGAACTATCAATTTTTTTCTTTGGGAGAGGATTAGGTATATGACTAAACTTTTTTCATCTATAATTCCTGGAGAGTCTCAACTCTCTCTATTTACTTTTAGTCATATACTAACGCAAACCGCTCTTTTTAGTAATTCATCTTAAAGTAATCACGAATTTTGAATACCACAATTAAACTCCCCCTCCCCTTGTGCTTGGATTCACTTGTTCAACAAGTGGAATCAGAGTCTAACGCATTTAAAGACCAATTGTCCCATGTGGAAGGAAATGACTTCAGAAAATTCACAATAAATCCTTATAATTTAATGGAGAAAGACATGGTTTATGGAAAGAGAAGATGAGGATATTTATTGAGGGGGTGGATAGTGGTATTCAGAAGGCTATGAAAGAATGTCCATTTGTTCCCACACTTGAAGTTAATGGTGTTGTGGTGAACAAAAACGATGAAGATGATTGGACAAAACATGAGAAAGAAAAGGTGCAATGCGGTTTAAAAGAAAAAAAATGATTATCACTACCTTTCTCGGTATTGATGAGTTCTCACGTGTTTCTCACAATGTAATTGTTAAAAATGTGGAATATCCTCCAAGTTACCCATGAAGGTATTACTGAGGTAAAGAGGTCGAAATTCAACACATTGACCCATGATTATGAACTCTTCAGAATGAAACATGAAGAGAACATTTATGACATGCAAAAATGATTTACTCATTGTCGCATCTCGAAAAATACGATTCCTCGCGATGGTCGCGGAAAAATTTAATGTTCGAACAGAGTCGCCACCGAACTTTATTTATCTCAATGAAGGAATACGAAAGTATCGATAAAACCTTTAGAAAATAGAATAATGGTCCACGCAACCATATTCGGGTTCGGGAGTGGATTACGTAAGGGGAAGGTATTAGCACCCCTTACGTCCGTTGTACTCAACGGGAACCTTTTAGTTCTAATGTGCGTTTCGTGTGTTAATTTATGTTTGTTTGTTATATTTGGGTTATAAGATATTGAAAAATAGAAATGGATGAGAACCTTAGAAAGGGAAAGGGGAGGTTTTTTTATTAGTGTACTCACGAAGATACAGCAATCTCCTGCCTACGTATCCTTATGGTATAATAAGGAAATCAGAGCATTCGTAGTTCGGGAAACTACGGTTGGTTGGTGTCTTTTACCAAACAGTTGTTTATATCGCGTTCTAAAGGCTAAACGCTGGCTTGTCTACTCTCAGCGGAGGCTTAAGCACTAGTTTGTTGTGCGCATTAGAAAGGATTAAACCGTGTTCTTTTTGAAAAGAGTTTTGATCACACGAGGGTGAAAAGTTGGATTAATATGTTGGATGTTTTGTTTGACTGGTTTTGATCACACGAGGGTGAGAAAAGGATAAATTTGATGTGTTGAGATGTTTTTTTGGTTGGATGACGATTACTCGGATAATCGAGTAAGACAACTCGTATCCTAATAGTCGGGAAAGGGAATAGAAGACTCTAGACTGCTTTCTGTTTCATCTAAGTAATTATGAAAAAGATTGGATAATAATTAAGGTGTTTCGAATGGATGACGATTACTCAGATAGTCGAGTAAGACAACTCGTATCCTAATAATCGGGAAAGGGAATAGAAGACTCTAGACCACTTTTGTTTCATCTGAGTGATTATGAAAATAGGTTTATGTATGGTTGATGTATTTTAGAATAAACGACAAGTACTTGAACGACTGAGTAAGACAACTCATATCCAAGTATTTGAGGAGAGAAATCGAAGGCTCAAGACCATCTCCCTTTTCGTACAGTTTATTGTGAAAATGATTTGATTAAGTTGTATGTTTGGCGAAAAATGACAATTGTTCGACTGACCGAGTAAGAAAACTTGTATTCGTCCAATTGAGGAGTGAAGTTGAAAACTCAAAGTCGACTCCCTTTCCATTTAGCTTACTGTAAAAAAATGTTTTGATTTAATCGGGGTATTTCAATTGAGTTTGAGAGAAAATACTCAACGTTGGATCGAGGTTTTAGATTTGTGTTTTGAATGAAGTGAATTTATTTAGTGTATTGCTCTTCTACTCGATAAAAATCGAATAGGTCTCATTGTAAGAAAGCCCAAGAGTAAGCTATGTGAGGTTGATGGCGATGCTTTAAAAGCGATCGACTTACAAGGGTGTTTTGAATGATTTGGAAAAGGTGCACTCGATATTGACCGAGGTTTGTATTTACATGTGCATATGAATTGAATTATGAAAATGGTCTCGAAATGAGATTTGCTTATGAATTTTAGCTTATGCAACGTGAATGCAAAATAACCAACAAGAAAATAAAGAGTCTCATTGTAAGGTAGCCCAAGAGAAAGCCTTTTGTGCGCAAAAGTGACCTATGCTAAACAAAGGATAATGGTCTTACAAAACATGTCCCCCTAAGATGGTGCCATGATGCCATTCTTACAACATGCATATAAGTTGCGGATGAAAATCCAAGTGTTTACAAAGTATCACAAAGAGTAAAGGAAGATTTCCAAGCAAAGGTCCTAAGATGAAATCCTCTAAGTCCAAGTTGATTAAGAGTGGAGTGAATATTTTTGGTCTTACCATTTTATCATGTTTTTGTTATTTTTAATGTATGATGACAATAAAATAAATAACAAGTAAATAAACATGCATGATGGGTTTGTACAATGATGATGATAATGAATACTTGAATGTAAATTACAAGGTAATGATATAGAAGTAAATCACAAGATAAATAATGACAATATCACAATAATAATGGTTAGTGAATGTAAATGACACAAAATAAACCACAAGTTAATGGAGTAAAGTGAAATAATGTAAATGTTAGGAGTTAGTAGTTAGTGGTTAGTGGTTAGTGGTTAGTGACAATAAAATAAATTGCAAGGAATTAAAGTGCAATAATATAAATGTTAGGAGTTAGTAGTTAGTAGAATAACAATAAGCATATGGATTAGCAAGTTAATGTAGAGGATATGGTTTCATCTATGCATCAAATGGCTCAAATATGGTTGGAATAGAGGCAATCTATCAATGCCTCAAAATATCATGAATGATCTATTGATCAACCATTAATAGGTTTGAGACATTGAAGATTTAATCAACTCTAAACAACCATGGCCATGATCTAATAGAACTCATCAACCAAATAAATATAACAACAAGTCAACAATAAATATTAAATGATAACAAGAAACAAGGTTTAGGAAATGGTTTCATCTATGTATCAAATGACTAAAATATGGTTGAAATAGAGGCAATCTATCAATGCCTCAAAGTATCATGAATGATCTATTGATCAACCATTAATAGGTTTGAAGTATTGAAGATTTAATCAACTCTAAACAACCATGGTCATGATCTAATAGAACTCATCAACCAAATAAATGTAAAAAACAAGTCAACAATAAATATTAAATGATAACACGAAACAAGGTTTCATTGAAAATAGTGGATAAAAAGTAGTAAGAGCAAAAAATCCCCAAAAGGGTGTAAACCTAACAAAAAACACTTGTCTCAAAGTTGACTCAAATCTCTCTCAAAACACAACCCAAGAGTAAAAACTCATTTTCAAACATAAAACAAAACCAAAAAAAATGTTAATGAGTTTGAGTCCAAAATATTACCAAGAGTGTGGTGTCAAAACTAGGTTATTGTTGTGTTTGGGTTTGAGAATGAAGCAAAAAGCTTGGAAGAGGGGGGCTATGGTTGTTGTGGTAGGAAAATGGAAGGGAAGGAAGGTGTATGTTTATATGGTGATGGTGAATGATTATGTAAGTGAAGGTTAGAAGTTTGCTATTGTTTTTGTTGTGTAGAGATTGTGGATTTTTACATGGTGTTTGGGTGGTTTCAAAGAAGAAAAGAGGGTTTGGGTGAGTTAGGGTTTAGGTTGAAAAGAGGGAGCTTGAAGGTGATTTGGGCAGAGGTTTTGTGGCTTTCAAGCTTGAAAAATGAGTGAGGATAATGCTCTATTTATAGGGCAAGCAAAGGGGTTGAAGTGGGTGAACCAAAGGGTCCTCTATGTAAAAAACAGAGCTATTTCTGCTATTTGCGCAGGTGTAATCGGTTACCCTAATTAGGATAATCGGTTACACAGTCCCAAAATGGCCAAAAAATCAATTTTTGGTCTGGGTAATCGGTTACCCTGATTAGGGTAACCGGTTACCCAATTTTTATTTTTTTATTTTTAAATTTTTTTAATTTTTTTTTTGAAATAATGAATGTATGCATGTGCAGTAGGGTCATGGATCAGATGAAAATTGTATCGGGATAGGGACAAAATTGGGGTATGACACTCATATCGTGAGTCACACGAGAACTCTTGGGAAACATTTCAAAGTGAAGTCTTGGTTGTAAAAGTCCTTAGATCCCTAAACTGCGGTTGGCAACCAAAAGTCACTATGATTTTTGAATATAGGGCTTTATCAACAATGTACATGGCAACTCTATTTGGTAATTTATAGGAACACAGAATGAAACTGAAAAAACTCAGTGATGATGAAGATGAATACAAGAAGAAGAAAAGTCTAGCTCTCAAGGTTAAAGAAAAGAGAGAATCAAATACCGATGCAGAAATTTCGCTAATAGTGAATAACTTCAAAAGGTTCATGAAGCGAGAAAAACAACAAGAATAACAAATAAAAAACAAAGGAAAATGAACATTCCTTCTCACATGCTTTCAATGTGGATAGAAAGATTATATAAGACTAAAATGCCCCCAAAATCATAAAGGATATCAAAATCAGAAAAAGTGGGACGACAATGAATTGAAATCCTCAGACGAAGAATCCAACATATGTCTCATGGCATACCACAAAGATAACGAGGAATGCTTTATAATATCTAACTCTAAGTGGTACCTCGATAACGGTTATTCAAAGCATATGACCGGGGACAAACTCTGTTCTTTTATTTCTCTCCTATGAAGGGAGGTTTTGTCTCTTGTGGTGACAATAACATAGGTACAATCAATGGTATTGATATCGCCGAGTTATCAAATCTAAATCATATCAAACTATTTTCATCAGCTCTATAAGTGGAAATACCTACATTATAAATCTAAATAATATCCATTCAAATGATGTTTTTCTCTATAGTAACAAGGACGAATCTTGTCTGTGGTATAAGATAATATCCCATATCCACATGGGTCGCTTAAACAATTTGATCCATAAGGATTTAGTGATTGGATTTCTAAACATTCTCTTTGAGAAAAATCGGTTATGTAATGTGTGCCAAAAGAGAAACAAGTAACGACCTCTTTTAAATCTATTTTTTTCACAACCCGACCCTTATAAATTTTACACATGGACCTTTTTAGGTCATCTAGAACCAAGAGTTTTCGCGACAATCTTTATGCCATTGTAGTTGTGGACGACTATTATCGCTATACATGAAAATTATTCATATCTTAAAAAAGAGACGTGTTTGCTTCCTTTCGAAAGCTTGTTAGGGTTATCTAGAACGATAAATGATTAAACACTACATCAATCCAGAGTGATCATAATGGTGAATTCCATAACGAGTCATTCAAAAGGTATTGTAATGAGTATGATATTCAACATACTTTCTCCACTCCATGAACTCCCCCCAAAAAAAGGGTAACAGAGAAGTAGAATATATCTCTGGACGAGCTAGTGAGGACAAGGCTCAGCGAGACTAATCTTCCAAAATATTTTTGGCCCGTTGATGTAATCATTGCTTGCTGTGTAATAAATCTTGTCTTGATGAGACCAATTCTAAATTAAACTCTCTATGAGTTGTATAAAATATGGAAGCTGGATATCTCTCACTTAAATGTATTCAAATGTAAATGTTTTGTCCTTAACAACATGAAGTATAATCTTGGGAAATTTGATGCTAAAGCTGATGAAGGCGTCTTTTTAGGATATTTCACTTATAGAAAATCTTTTATAGTTTTTAATAAAAGAGCCCTAGCGATAGAAGAATCATGTTATGTTACCTTTGATGAGTCTAACCCTTCTTTTATAGAGGTAGATGTTGTTGAATATGTAGGTATTCTTGAGAAAACATCTATGAAAGATGATGATCAGAGTAAATATAAAGATCAAGGTCAATAATTAGGTCCAAATTAAATTGAAGAGACTTCGGCTGAAAAAGTTAACTCTAAGAATCAAAGTCTACCCAAAGAGTGGAGGATCACCAAAGATCGTCCAACTCAGAATGTTATATATATATTATATATATATATATATATATATATATATATATATATATATATATATATATATATATATATATATATATATATATATATATATATATATATATATATATATAAGGGAGTTATGACTTGACACTCTATTAGAAAGGTATGTAATCTTATGACCTTTGTTTCCTAAAACGAGCCAAATGAATTTGTGAGGCCCTCATTGAAGAACATTGGTTTCTTGATATGCAATAAGAGTTAAATAAATTTGAAAGAAACAACATTTAAGAACTCATTCCCAAAGTTTCATCTAATCAAGTGATTGGGACCCACCGGGTCTTTCTCAACAAGCTTGTTGAAAGTGGAAAAGTTTTGAGAAATAAATTATCACTTGTTGCGAGAAGATGCAATCAACATAAGGGTATATATTTTGGTGAAACATATGCTCCCGTAGTTAGATTAGAGGCCATAAGGATGCTTCTATATTATTCTTGCATCACGAATTTTAAACTCTTCCAAATGAATGTAAAGAATGCATTCTTGAACTATTACATCCAAGAGAAAATGCTTGTTGAATAACCTCTTGGTTTTATCAACCCAACCTTCCTTGATCCTGTCTTTAAGCTTAAAAAGGATTTATACAATCTGAAACAAGCTTGTAGAGCACTGTATGATCGTCTAAGCAAGTTTTTGCTTGAGAACAAGTTCTAGAGATGTAAAGTTATTAAATCTCTTTCTGTCAAAAAGTATGAGCATGGAATTTTACTTGCTCAAATTTATGTGGATGGTATTACCTTCGATGCTACTAACGAATATGTGCAATGAATTTTATAATAGTTAAAACAACAAAACTTAAAGTCATCCAAATTTTCTTCCACTTCATAGTGTTCTTCAGATCCAGTTCAAGTTCTATAACTTCTTGCTTTTGTGCCTCAATCGTGACTCTTTGCGCCTTAATATTTTGAAGTTGCTATTCGTTTCCTTTTGATAAAATTTCTAATCTCTTTTTTTGCTTGATCATAAAATGATCATTCTCATATTCCACTTTTTCATAGAACCAATCATAGAAACCACACCCAGTTTGAGTATAACCCTATATAAATTTAGAAACGACACCATAAATCTTATAAAACAAACACTATTTTAGAAATATCCAGAATGATGAAGGATTTTAGAATGTTTACCCTAAAGTGTGGACATCCCCAAGTCTTGCCATTCGAAGAACAACAATATCCCAACACCAATAATTGGATTTCTATCATAACTTCAAGCTTGAATATACCTTTGAATCAAAACTCCCAAAACTCTTGCTTTCACGTTTACCATATTGTTTCACAATTGAGGAACATTGTCCATAACTCATTCGTATCTTTGATTAAAATGACAAGATCAAGTGAATAACGTCCACCAATGAATTTCTTACGATTACGAATAAAGTTTGTACACAGGATGAACAAAAGTGGTTTAATGTAACACCCTAAAATTTTCCCGCGTAAATTTAAAACATTTATCAGAGTAAAACAAATCAACATGCAATTTAGGATGTTACCCTACAACATAAAATCAACATGCTCAATTGAAAAGACATGTAATACCTTATAGTTATAAAAATAGTAGTAATAACCACATCTCTAAATGTTAACTTTTATTAAATCGCAGCGGAACAATAATAACAAACAATTAACTCAACATATCCAACATCAATATACACATGTCATATAAGAAATGTTAAAACATAAACAAAGACACAACGCTCCAATTTCCCAGTGTTACACATCAGAGCAGACGCCGACACAAAAATAAAATAGAAAACTTCATCTTCCACTCACATCTGAGCTTCTACTGCGGATTATCTACATGTTACCGACATGGAGGCAACATTCAAATAGAAGGGGTGAGATATCATAATTATATAAAGGACAAAATGATAATAGGTAAGCATCAAATTATCAGATGCACACCATCCATTCCACAACATAATTCCATATAATTCACACAACGACTATTCACACATAATAGCAACATAACAACCATTCGACATAATAACAACATGATCAACCATCCCACACCATAACAAATGCGACCAATATACAATGCAACTCGACTCAACAACTCGACTCAATGCATGTGGTACCAATACGTAAACACTCAGGTTCACCACTTCGATCCTCACCTCCTAGGATCAAAGTTACCAATTCGTTACCATCACCTCCGATAACGTCTCACTGATTCCATCACCTCTGAAATCAGCTACCGACCCAATTCATGCAATGGGATTTAAGGTTTACCAACAACTGACCATTTGTCCAACAACATGAATGCATGCAACATACAATACACGCAACAACAACATCATGCATAATGACCCACCTCCATAGTCAATGTACACCACAAATATTAGCCATCATCTATCAAACATATGTTATATAGTTCAACAACATCAACATACAACATAACAATCAACAACAAAGGCATTTAAGGTTATGTCACACCACCACCTAAACATTTTAATGCATATCAACACCATCATCCAGAAAATATTCACTTTCAGGTACTATAACTAATTTTTAATGACAGTACATGCTCTCAGTTTTCTTACGCTTCGAATGGTACTCGCATCAGACACTCATAACAAAAGTTATGGATTTTTAAAAGTTTTTAGGAAATTGCTTCTAATGTAACCGGTTACCCCCAAACCAGTAACCGATTACACTACATCCAGTAGCGCAACCCACTGTCAACACACATATGGTAACCGATTACCCCAAAACTAATAACCGGTTACACCCTCATTTCCAGCCCCTGCGTGGCCTCTGTTACACAGGATAAACAATTACTCAAAAACCAGTAACCGGTTACACCCCTCAAATTTTGCCCATAAACGTGTTTTTAAGTAGTGTAACCGGTCACTCCAATTCTGGTAATCAATTACACTATTGTAGAAGTACTTTTTTGCAACTTTTTCAAAACGAAAAATCACCCATAATTCATCCAAAAAACCCATTTTTCTTACAAATCGTTTATACCACATTTTAACACGAAAACCACTTTTTCAAAGTTCAAAACACCAACTTATTTACACTAAAAACCATCATAACGCAGTTTCGACTTTGACCCGAAACAACATCAATTCACACAACATTGACAATAAAGAATCCAATTAAATTTCATGATTCTAACAACAACAATTCATCATTCATACCACTCAATAATTAACAATATCACCATGATCATGAACATAGAAAATAAAAACACAAAATCTACATGGCATACCCACCATCATCATGTTAATCCTTAGATAATCAAAACATCATCCTTACCTTAGAGTTCCTAGCAATTGACCATTTGACCTTCAACAATGGTGAATTCTCCCCTTGAGCCCTAGCCTTTTCTTCTCCCTTTCTCAACTTCTCCTCTTTTCTCCCAAATATTACGTTTCCCTGAATTTCTATCCCAAATCCCCTTTTTTATTTTTATTATAATTCTTATTATTTTATTAACTTATTATATTATCATTAATTTCTTAATAATAATAATAATAATGATAATAACAATGATAATAATAATAATCCACTCAATTAACTAATTAAATTAAATAATAATTAAAATAGTTAATTAATTTTACTCATCACACCACTCTTTCTACACTTTTGCTCATACACTCCCCAACACCTTAATTTCTAAGGCAACTACCCCACACCAATGGTACGTAACACATTAGAACACCAATCAATACAACACAACTACAACTATCACATCATTAAATTATAAAAAATAATTTAAATAAAATCGGAGCGTTACATTTAGCATTTGAGGTTATGGAGATTACATAAAGAATTCCCAAATGGAAGTACTTGTCGTAAGAGCATATCCAATGATGTTACCCACTTTTGAATTATTTGTGGGACCCATTAAGCCACATGAAGCATCTTATCCAACATTTTACTCAAATGGTGCAACTCTAAAGAAGCCATATTGGGTCCCATAATTTTATCTCATATATTAATATTTTATTCATATTAATTTTATTTTAACTTAGAATAATTTAATTATTTAAATTAATACTAATATAAAATAAATAAAAATCAACTAAACTTAAAATTTAAAATAATAATTAAAATTAATCTCAAATACATGGCATATAATTAAAAGCAAAAAATAAATAACATCACATAATTAGTCAAATTTAAATTTCGTCATCCTCATTCCTAAATATATTCGACTAGATCTCCTTGAAGTTAGCGATGAACTTGTTTTTTCACGAAGAGTTGCTCTTCTTTGATATCTTGTTGCAAGATTTAGATGATGAGCGATAAATGTTTCAATTGTTGAGTTGTTGCTCTCTACATTATCATAAGAGTAATAAAAAATCACCTTCATATGTGTGTCATTCGTCTTCAATAATCATGTTGTGTAATAAGATGCAAGCATGTATGGTATGCTTGAGGGTTTCCATGTGCTAAGCACGCGCTGGACCATGTATACTTGCAAATTGAGATTGAAGCACTCCAAATGCTCGTTCACATCATTTCTAACTGATTCTTGATGTTGTGCAAATGTTTTCTCTTTTCTCCTCGCAGCATTGAAATGATCTTGACAAATGTAGCCACATAAGGATATATATCATCCGCTAAATAACAACTTATGTTATATGGAGTCCATAGTTTGTACATTGCATAGTGGGAGTATGTCCATCCAAAATATCATTAAACACTTCAGATTGGTTTAACACATTAATTCCATTATTTGAACCTGCAATATAGAAAAATGCATGCCAAATCCGTAACGTGTGATGCCATTCCTTCAAGCATGATCATGAGTTTATCATGATCACCTCGACAGAACTGTCATTTCCATGCAACAAGATAATTTTTCCATTCCAATGCATACAAAACCGTTAACGTCATTGTTATTAGGCCTTCTTAAATACTCAGCGCCAAATACCTCATTCACCCCCCTTACGAATCTCTATAACTACTCAACTGCAGTGCTTTCACCAATTCAAACATATTTGTCTACAATGTCAGCGAAAGATCCATATGCCAACATACGAATAATAAAAGTGCATTTCTGTAATGGTGAAATGCCCATTCTACTAGTTGTATCGACCCTCACTTGAAAATATTCATCATGATTTCCAAGGGTTTCTACAATTCAAAGAACACATGCTTATGCATTTTGAACCTTCTACAGAATTGGGCATCTGTGTATATTAAATTTTTTAAGAAATAATCATTGAATAGTCATCTATGACCTTCTTCATAACTCCGATCTATCATTGTTCTTCTTTTTGGACTAGAGGAACTTCTAGATTGACGTTCCTTCTCAAGCATTGACAAGATCTTCATTTGTGTTGTCTTTAAATTCTTCTCAATCACGTCCCAAATTTTTTTTTTTGAGATTCTTTGAATTGTTTGAATCCACTAAAGTGAGAGAAGAGTGATAGAAAAATGATAGAAGAATGAGAGAAGGGTGATAGAAAAATCATAGAAGAATGAGAGAAGAGTGGTATAAAAATCGAGGATGAATGAGAGAAAAGTGAGAGAAGAATAAAGTACATTACATCTAGTTTGAATAACACCTAGTTTGAATAACGATTACTTTGAATTAAAGTGGTATTAATTGTTGGTGTAAGCCCTAGAGGCCAATACTTTTGGTACTTGTATCGAATTATTTATTAATAATAAAAGGCATTTTCTTTATTATGGTTGATTAATAAAGTCCCTGGAATAGATAGTCTGTTTAATGTATTAAGTGTGACTTAATCATGAGAACACATTAAACATAAGGACACTATTCTTAAAGTATCCGTAGTCGAGCTTTAATGTGAAGTGGGATAACATTAAAGCATTAAGACTATTATGTTTGTAGATTGATGATCACATCTCATGGATCATGGATAAAGAGTTATCAAGTCTTAAACATAGGTATGAATATTAGGAGTAATATTTATACCGGATTGACCCGCTATGAGAATACTATATAGAAAGTTATGCAAAGTGTCATAAGTTATTCTCATGGTGATAATAGTGTATACCACTCTTCGACCTGAAACCACTATGGACCCTAGATGTAGAGTCGAGTGCTTTATTGTTGATCCAACGTTGTCCGTAACTGGATAACCATAAAGACAGTTGATGGGTACTCCACGAAGCATGCTGAGGGACATGAGTGTCCTAGATGGAATTTGCCAATCCTGCGTAACAGGATAAATGTCTATGGGCCCAATATTGAACTGGACAAGGGTGACACGGTCTATACCTTGTGTTCAATATAGACATAAGGGCAAAGGGGTAATTATACACATAATTATTATCACAGGAGGTTTTGTCAGATCACATGACATTTTCGTGACTTGGGTAGCAGTGATGTGTTGCTAGATACCGCTCACTGTTTATTATGTTAAATGCGTGATTTAATATAATTGCCAACGTCGCGAAAACCTATAGGGTCACACACAAAGGACGGATTGATGAGAGATAGAATAATTAAGGAACACCATAAGGTACGGTGCACTTAAGTGGGAGACGAAATATGGTAAGGTACCAAATACTTAAGTGATTTTGGCATATTATGAGATATGGGCCAAAATGCACTTAAGTGGGCTTTTTGGCTTGAAGCCCACACAAGTGGTTCTATAAATAGAACCCCTTGGGCAGAAGCATTGTCACTCTAATTCCACTCAGACAGAAATTCAAGTAGAGACTTGGAATTTTGTTTCCCTCTTTCTCTCACTCAAAGCCTTCATTCATAACAGCTAGCACTGCGATTGAAGGAATCCGTTCGTGTGGACTGAGTAGAGACGTTGTCATCGTTCAACGTTCGTGATCGCCCCGTGGATCTGTATCAAAGGTTTTGATCATTATTAGAGATCTGCACCAAAGGTTTGAATCGCCACAAGAGGTAACGATTCTATCACTGATCATGCCCATTCGTAAGGATCACTAAATGGAGAAATTTTTAAATTCCGCTGCGCCTTGGATGGCCAATTTTCAACAGTGGTATCAGAGCCACTTACGAAACCATGAATCTGATATCTGTTTTTGTTATGTAATAATATGATTAAAACAGAATGAATCAAAAGTTAAATTGAGATCGATCAAGTTACATATATGTGATATATGTAACCCTGATGCAAAATACATTATATATGATATAATGTTCTTGTTTCGTTCATTCAAAAACCTCGATGATTGTTTTCCTTTGAGCGATCAATGGTCGTTTGCTTCTTGATCCGACATTAGTATGGTGAAGCAATGACGTGTTGATCAATCATACTGAATTAACAATCGAGACGTGTTTGACGGTCTGAAATTGGTGCATTAGGGTTAGTGACGACACAAGGGTTGTGTTGTCAGAGAGTTATGCGATTGGGGCTTGACTGCACAAGAGTTGTGCGTTCTAAACACTTTTCCGAACAGTGTTAATCGGTTAACGCGTATGGTTAACCGGTTAAGGTAATACGAAATAATTTTTTTTTAATTTTTGGAACAGTGTTAACCGGTTAACGCATATGGTTAACCGGTTAACGGAATGCGAAATAAATATTTTGAAATTTTCAAACAGTGTTAACCGGTTAACGCTTTTGGTTAACCGGTTAACGCAAGGCGGAAAACAGTTTTCCAAGGCATTTTCAAACAGTGTTAACCGGTTAACGCATTTGGTTAACCGGTTAACGCAAGGCAGAAAAGAATATTTTAAAAGTTTTCAAACAGTGTTAACCGGTTAACGCATATGGTTAACCGGTTAACGCAAGGAAAAATTCACCCGTTCGGCTAGAAAAAGTGTTTTGAAGTATCAAGTGTTGATACGAAAAACGACGTCAATTTTAAATGAATTGTTCATTAAAATTTTCGAGCAGGGGCGCTGCCCCTTCGACCCCGCAAGGAACCACCGTCCGCTGACCGGGCAGCGGACCCCCGGCTAACTCTGCGTAGTGTGATCGGTCGTCGAAATTTAATTTGATTTTAATTAATTAAAGGAATTAATTATAATAATAATAAAGTGTTTATTATTGCCTTGTGGTGATCGGTTATGGCCTTAGTTTTCCTTTGTTTGATTTTGGGTTTTTAAAATACGACCTGCGTGTCGTGCCTCTCTCTTAATCTCCCAAATGTAACTTCTTTTCTCATCTCACTCCCTCGTATGTAAAACGAGTTTCCTTCATGTAATGTACTGATATGAAGAAAGCAAAGAAGTCAGTGCCAAAGGAGGACAACCTTGAAGATCTTGCTTGGAGAAGCTTAGATCGTTGTAGGTTAGCTTAGGTTCTCTCATTGGCTTGGGAGAACAATTGCGCTAGGGGCCATAACTGTTTCATTTTGTTTGTATGTTGATGCATGTGAATGTATGTTGATGCATGTGAGAGACGGTTTATATGATAAACAAGCCGGTGAGATCAGAAAAATTGCAATTCCCTCAAATTAAATATTAAGTTTATGCTTTCCAAGTTTTAACACTCATCAAGACTAGTAATGGATAATGTAGGTTTCGCCTACGCGAGGTGCATGATCTATATATTAGTAAGGTGCAATGGGATAATTGTAATATCCAACTGTTAAAACAATGGGTCAAACTTAACTAAACAAATTATAATAATTTTATTATATATGTTTAGAAGCAAGAGTTGGGAATAATCCATATGATGGATTGGAATAAGGAGTTATTCACCCAATTGAAATTCTCGAGAGTTGTATGAGATACAATTGGAAGGAGTTCCTACCTAAATAACCTAGTTTTGTGTAATCCGCCTACGCGGACTTAGAACGAAGTGAAATATGGATCTCGACCCACTAGAAAATCTTCCAACGGGATTTTCCGAATCAAATGATGAGGGTCATTTGTTTTGAGTAAAATAGTGGGAGCATGTTTAATTAAAGGCCTAATTGAATATGTCAATGATACTTATATTTTCATTAATCCTTATGTAGATTACCATGACAGCAAACACCTCTAACAACATCCTGCGATCAATCCTTGATAAGGAAAAATTGTCTGGGACAAATTTTCTGGATTGGCACCGAAACCTGAGGATTGTCCTCAAACATGATAAAAAGCTGTATGTCTTGGAGACACCTGTTCCTGAAGAGGAACCTCCTAGTTCTGCACCTAAGGCAGAAAGAGATGCTTATAAGAAGCATGTCGATGATGCCAATGAAACTGCGTGTCTCATGCTGGCTACCATGAACTCAGAATTGCAAAAGCAACATGAGAACATGTCAGCGTTCGATATGATCGAACACCTGAAGTTACTCTATCAAGAGCAAGCAAGGCATGAGAGGTTTGAAGTTTCAAAAGCCCTTTTTCAAAGCAAGTTAGCTGAGGGAGCCCCTGTAGGTCCCCATATACTCAAGATGATTGGGTATGTGGAAAACCTTGAGAGATTGGGTTTTCCCCTCGAAAAGGAACTTGCAACTGATTTGATCTTGCAATCGTTGCCAGATAGTTTCAGTCAATTTGTCCTAAATTTCAATATGATTGATATGGACAAATCTCTTCCTGAACTGCTCGCCATGTTAAGAACTGCCGAGCAGAATCTGAAGTCAAAAGGGAAGTCCATTCTGATGATCGGAAATGGAAAGAGACAGAACAAAAGGCCCACTAAGCAGAGTGATAAGGGGAAGGGCAAGGAAGTTGCCAATCCCAGACCCACTGCTGCTTTGAAGCCTAGTGGAGGTATAACAAAAGAAGGCACCTGCTTCCATTGCGGTAAGACCGGACACTGGAAGAGGAACTGCCCAAAGTACCTGGAAGATAAGAAGAATGGAGTAGAGACTTCAACTTCAGGTATTTTTGTTATTAATTTATCTATTTCTGCATCATGGGTATTAGATACTGGATGCGGTTCTCACATTTATACAAATGTGCAGGGGCTGAAAAGAAGTAGAGATTTGGCAAAAGGTGAAGTCGACCTACGAGTTGGCTATGGAGCAAAGGTTGCTGCTTTAGCCGTAGGAACTTTTGTATTGACTTTACCTAGTGGTTTAATAATTCAGTTAGAGAACTGTTATTATGTACCTGCAATTAGCAGGAATATTATTTCCATTGCTTGTTTGGACAAGTTTGGTTTTTCATTTATAATAAAGAACAATTGTTGCTCAATTTATTTGAATGATATATTCTATGCTACTGCACAAATGAACAATGGACTATATGTCCTTGATCTTGAAATGCCTATTAATAACATTAATGCAACTAGGTAAGAATATTAAAACTCTTCGATCAGATCGAAGTGATGAGTATTTAATCCTAGAGTTTGATGACCATCTGAAAGAGTGTGGGATCCTATCCCAACTTACTCCTCCTGGAACATCCCAATGGAAGGGTGTACCTGAGAGAAGAAATCGAACCCTGTTGGACATGGTCCGATCCATGATGAGTCACACCAATCTTCCAAACTCCTTTTGAGGACATACACCATTGACATTAGCTTACACACTTAACCGTGTTCCATCCAAAAGGTTGAAAAGACACCATATGAGATATGGAGTGTTCCATCCAAAAGGTTGAAAAGACACCATATGAGATATGGAGTGGTAAGAGACCACATATGTCTTATATGAAGACTTGGGGTTGCGAAGTTTATGTGAAACAACAAATTTCAACTAAGCTTAAGCTCAAATCTGACCAATGCTTATTTGTGGGGGTATCCTAAAGAAACAAGAGGATATTACTTCTACAATCCTTCAGAGGGCAAAGTGTTTGTCGCTCGAACTGGAGTTTTCCTATAAAAGGATTTTAATTCCAAAGGAACCAGTGGGAGGAAAGTAGAGCTTGAAGAAATTCAAGAATCACAAAGCATCGATACACCTATGGAGGAATTAGAGCAGGAAACACAAGTAGTTGTGTAAGAGCAACCTGCTCAAGTAGAACAAGACCAGCGTAGGTCAGGCAGGATACGTCACCTACCTGAGATATATGGATATCTGATCAAGGTGATGTATTACTCATGGATCAAGATGAGCCTGTGACCTACTCATGGAATCTTCGCCTTGATGAAACAGTAAAACTGTATGGATTCATCAAGAACGAAGATGAGCCTTGTGTCTACAAGAAGGTTAGTGGGAGCATGATCGTATTCCTGGTATTATATGTAGATGACATATTACTCATTGGAATCGATATCCCTACCCTGCAACAAGTAAAGTCTTGGTTGGGGAAATGCTTTTCTATGAAGGACCTGGGTGAAGCAGCCTATCAGGATCTATAGAGATAGATCATGAAATGCTTGGCCTAAGTCAGAGTACATAGACAAAGTGCTGAGACGCTTTAATATGAATGATTCCAATCTGGTTGTGTGTTTTGCTTAAATGGTGGCACTGTGAGCTTGAAAAGTTCAACGCAAGATGCAGTTGCTGATTCTACAACTGAGGCTGAGTATATTGCTGCCTTAAGTGCAGCAAAGGAAGCTGTTTGGATCAATAAACTTGGCATAGTCCCTAGCATTGTGGATCCCATTGGTCTCTATTATGATAACAATGATGTTATCGCACAAGCTAAGGAGCCTAGATCTCACCAACGATCCAAACACATAATTAGGCGTTGTGTGAAAATATGTAAAGTACCTACACTTGACAATGTTGCTAACCCACTGAGAAAGCCTCTTGCGCAGCAGAAGCATGATGGCCATACTAGATCAATGGGCATACGGGGTATGTCTGATTGGCTCTAGTGCTAGTGGGAGATTGTTGGTGTAAGCCCTAGAGGCCAATACTTTTGGTACTTGTATCGAATTATTTATTAATAATAAAAGGCATTTTCTTTATTATGGTTGATTAATAAAGTCCCTGGAATAGATAGTCTGTTTAATGTATTAAGTGTGACTTAATCATGAGAACACATTAAACATAAGGACACTATTCTTAAAGTATCCGTAGTCGAGCTTTAATGTGAAGTGGGATAACATTAAAGCATTAAGACTATTATGTTTGTAGATTGATGATCACATCTCATGGATCATGGATAAAGAGTTATCAAGTCTTAAACATAGGTATGAATATTAGGAGTAATATTTATACCGGATTGACCCGCTATGAGAATACTATATAGAAAGTTATGCAAAGTGTCATAAGTTATTCTCATGGTGATAATAGTGTATACCACTCTTCGACCTGAAACCACTATGGACCCTAGATGTAGAGTCGAGTGCTTTATTGCTGATCCAACATTGTCCGTAACTGGATAACCATAAAGACAGTTGATGGGTACTCCACGAAGCATGCTGAGGGACATGAGTGTCATAGATGGAATTTGCCAATCCTGCGTAACAGGATAAATGTCTATGGGCCCAATATTGAACTGGACAAGGGTGACACGGTCTATACCTTGTGTTCAATATAGACATAAGGGCAAAGGGGTAATTATACACATAATTATTATCACAGGAGGTTTTGTCAGATCACATGACATTTTCGTGACTTGGGTAGCAGTGATGTGTTGCTAGATACCGCTCACTGTTTATTATGTTAAATGCGTGATTTAATATAATTGCCAACGTCGCGAAAACCTATAGGGTCACACACAAAGGACGGATTGATGAGAGATAGAATAATTAAGGAACACCGTAAGGTACGGTGCACTTAAGTGGGAGACGAAATATGGTAAGGTACCAAATACTTAAGTGATTTTGGCATATTATGAGATATGGGCCAAAATGCACTTAAGTGGGCTTTTTGGCTTGAAGCCCACACAAGTGGTTCTATAAATAGAACCCCTTGGGCAGAAGCATTGTCACTCTAATTCCACTCAGACAGAAATTCAAGTAGAGACTTGGAATTTTGTTTCCCTCTTTCTCTCACTCAAAGCCTTCATTCATAACAGCTAGCACTGCGATTGAAGGAATCCGTTCGTGTGGACTGAGTAGAGACGTTGTCATCGTTCAACGTTCGTGATTGCCCCGTGGATCTGTATCAAAGGTTTTGATCATTATCAGAGATCTGCACCAAAGGTTTGAATCGCCACAAGAGGTAACGATTCTATCACTGATCATGCCCATTCGTAAGGATCACTAAATGGAGAAATTTTTAAATTCCGCTGCGCCTTGGATGGCCAATTTTCCAACATTAATTACCATTTTACATAGGTGTTGACTGTTGACACATAACAAGTACTACATAATATTTTATTAAAAATATATTTAAATATAATAATACTAGTGTCGCGATGAAGAATCGGAGATCAAGCTATTGATTAGACTTGACTCATGAATCAAAATATCATCACCGAACTTTAATTTATCCAAGGGAAGGGGAAAAGATTCAAAAATAAACCCAATATGTATATGCAAAGCTAGAAGATTAAACTTAAGCTAAGAAAAATGGGGGGAGATTCTAAAGGTACGGGGGCGTGTTATGAAAAGGGAAGATATCAGCATCCTAATCATCTGTAGTACTCTACATGAACCTTTTAGATATATGTGTTTGGTTTAAAATTGTTTGTTATTTGATTTGGGGAGATGAGAAAAAGAACATTTTTTATTGTTTGATGATTTGGAAAGACATTGAGTCTTATGCCTACGTACCCGTGAAGGATCAAAACCTCGTAGTTCGGGTTCAAAAGTAAGAAGGGATTTATTGGGGTTGATTTTATAAGAAAGATACAAATTGTCATCTTAAGGAGAAAACTCACTTTTAAACCACCAAAAAACATGTGGAAGATAGATCTTTGCATCAAATTGAAAGAAGGGCTCTCACTTGGATATAAAATCAACAAGTATGCCACATACCTCTTCCAAATGGAAAAGAATCAATATCAATCTCAACAATGTTATGGGGTAGGAGATTTAAATCTCAACTAGGTATGACTCATGTCTAATCCTTTCATGAAAAGATTTTAAACATGGAAAATCCAAAGTGGCAAAAGGGTTTGAATTAAGTTTGTGTTTTTTAGGTCTTATGAAAAGATCTTTGAATATGCCTAAGTGTTTTGAAGCATTTGATTAAGAAATAAAAGGGAAAACAATGACCTAAGTCAAAGTTTATTACGAAAGTGGTTATAAGAAGGAGAGAGAGATAGAATCCTAAGGTTTAGATTGAGGGGAACCTAAGGTTGTATCTAGAAGTTTTTGGATTAAGGGGAAGCAAAGTTTTATAGAATGCAGATGAGCACACACACGCAAAATGACAATAACAAGATTGAACATGCATTAACATTATGGCACAAAATATGGCTAAGTACAATGACAATCACAAGGTATGGATGACAATGTTAAACATGGTTTTTTAGGCATTGAGATAAGCATAAACAAGACATGATTAAGTTTCACATAACATCACAAGACACAACATATTGATGGTGAAGACAAAATCATACCTGACATGGTAAAAGCATTCATTGGTACATGGTAAACACAACATGAATCACATTATAAGTCTTCACAAAATAAACATTAGACTTGAATCAAAGTTCATGATAAGACCAAACTTAAGTGGAAACCTAATCACCTCTTAACCATTCATTCAAACATATTTTCAAGGTGAATCAATTGATACATTGTATGAAAATAATCAAGTTCAAACATGTTAAGGATAACAATTAACATTTAAAAGAGTGTGCTTTAATCATACAAACTTTCAACTTCGAGAACAAATAAGACATAAGCCGAAAGAATCAATAACGAGCCTTAAAAAACACTTAAAACACATGTTTTTCATCCAATCAAAAACGGTGAAATAAATAATATTTTTGGGATTTTTTTGGCGTCATCATAAAATAGACATTCTTATGGACACATGGAAAAAAGAATGGGTCAAAAAGGTTAAGGGATCATGAAGTTATGAGTTTTTGAAGTTATGAAGAAAATTGAATATTTAACAAATGAGAAAAAATAAACATTATGCTGGCCAGGTTCGAACCCATGTCCTTAGGGTTCCATGGATTTTTTCCAATGCCAACTCAGCATCATCTTCAACCTTTCTCTCACTTTCGTTTTCTTTTTCCCACTATATTTCCAATCTTTCATCAATCATATCTCTCTCATTTCTCAACCATTTTTCATTAAATAAAGATCAAAATCGCATAGAAAAATGCAAGGAACACAATGGAGCCATAGGTTTTGGCTAATACTCAAAGATGGAGATGCACGAAGGCAAAAACTAGAACTAAAACTTTAGGTTTTATGCAACATAATTTCACATAAGCAACAATATAAATGACATGCAAGCTAATGATCCTTCTTAACACAATAAATGCTACATATTTGCTTCAGAAATCAAAATGAAATGACGTATGCATGATGAGTTTCAAAGTGCAAGAATATACCTATTGGAGCAAGGTCCAATGCCTCTTCAACACTACTTCCAGCTACTGTTTGATGCCACTCCTAATGCTTATGAGTTCCCAGAAGATGATTGAAACCTTTGGTTTGCAGAATGCATGAGCCAAATGAGAGAATGGAGGTTAAGGTTGAAAAGCTCTCAAGAATGGAGTTTTTCTTGGAAATCTTGGTGTCTGGATAGATGAGGCTTTGTCCTCTATTTATAGGTATCTTTGAGGGTTCAAGAAGCCTTAAATATCATAAAATAATTGTGCCTTGTACTAGTTTGCTTGCTTGCTTGGTTCTTGCACAAAACACCAATTGGGAAGCATGGCAAAAGTATAGGGGGCTTGGAGTGTTTTATGGAGCTTCGTCTAAAGTGTAGGAGTGGACTTGCTGTTTAGAGTTGGTATGTATCAGAGCCAAAGCCATTTGGGAGCTCAATGGTACTTAATGTTGGGTTAAAGCCACTTTACACAAATGGAAGTGTAACCTTTATGCCAAAAATGGAATGATTCATTGTGTAATGGCTTGGTTGCTTGGATAATGGCTCAAAAGTGTGTGTGATCTTCTGATTAGAGTGATATTTAGAAGCAAGAAGTATATGTACTTGTAGATTTCTTTGGATTTGTAGTGTACTTTGGCTTAGAATTTGACTTATGAACCATTCCATGAGGCTGTCTTCCCAAATTCGATTCTCTTAGCTCGAGCATGAGAACGTATTGATCTTGGACATTTTGGAAAGATGGAATCATGATCTACAACTTTCATGTTGATCACTTTTCTTGAATCAGTTGGGACCTGGGTGAAAAACAGGCATAAAGTTGGTCACTTGACAAGGTCAGCATGCTGAAAATTTCACCAAGTGTTTTACCACTTGACAAACAAATGAATCATCCACTTCATGGCCCCATATCTCCTTATTCGTGCATTTTTTGAGGTTTTATCACCTAGGATAAAGTTGAAATATGAAGCAAGGTCTTTAATCTGATAGTTGGATAAAAGAAAATGGTTGCTTGGGTCATAAGTTATAGCCTTGGAAAGTTGGGTACTTGGACATGTTTTTTTAGGGACTTAGTAAAAATTTCAAATTCTCCATCTTTGCCCTTTTTGCAAGTAACCTTGATTTTCTTGACTAAACTTGATCAAATGACTTCAATGATCATATTTCATAATCCTTGACTTTAAAAGTCCATAGTTGACCAAAAATCTTAAAATTCAAACATTGACTTTAAGCATTTATTGACTTTTTCATGAGTTGTGTTCAAACTTTCATCTGCTTATGAACCTAACATCTTGAGCCATATGAATTATATGAGTGGGTTATGAGTACACATTTTAATACCTTGTATCATGCCTCAAGCCATAGAATCATGCTTTGGTCAAAGAACCAACATCAAGCTGAGTTTGACCAAAACCCTAATTTTGAGTGTCAGATGAATTGTGGCTTGATGAACTTGAGATGGAATGATCTTGAAATCGATTCTTATTGATGGAAGTCACTTGATTACTTGTTAAGAATGAGGAGTTTGAAATGTTAAAACTCATGCCAAGTCTTGATTGATCAATCTTTGAAAGCTCTTGATGCAAAACCCTAACTTAAGACAAACAAAGTTTAAAATCTTTTTGTAGTTTCAATAGGTTAGCAGTGCAAAGATGATAGATGTCATGCAAATGATACAAATGATGGTGGCATCTTAGGATTGAAAATTAGGGTATGACAGATGCCTCTATTTAAGTTTCTTCAATTCGGAGATATGAATATGGAATTTTCATCTCGACGTGATTGAAGAGATTTAAATACAAACATGCACTATTTTTGGCCCTAAGAGGCCACCAAATGCTTATGATATAATATGCATGCAGGGCTCAGGAATTCTGTGAGGAACAATGTCACAGGGGAGTAATATTAGTTGACAAAACACATAGGGGTAAAGGAACACCACTATGGGGACAGACAAAAGGAAATTCCACCAAGGAAAAGATTACAACTTCAGTTTGCAAATTCCAATGGATTCGGGCTCCCTGGGGAATAGATCAATCCAAATGATCATGACTTCAACTGAAGAAATATCTTCACAATAGGTTTCTCAATGGTAGAGATGACAATCTGTTCAAATAACGAGTTCTAGCTTTCGCAACAGGTTTCTCAAAGGTAGAGATGACCGCTTGTTCAAATAACGAGTTATAGCTTTCGCAACAGGTTTCTCAAAGGTAGAGATGAACGCCTATTCAAATAACGAGTCTGAATAAGCTTACATGATCAAAACATGATTCAACTTCTTCTTTACTTAAGTATTCCACTTAGAAAAGGAAAAATAAACTTATCCGCGATTCGGGTCATAAGTGTCATCCGGTGAACTGGACTTTTGTGTTTTGCTTTGGAAAGCAAATGTCGCGGTTAGCAAGAGTCGCCACCGACTTTTCTTTTATCCAACAAGGAAAGGCGGAAAAGAACAGGAAAGACCTTAATTTAGATTTTTAGGTTCGGGAGGTACATTATACAAAGGGAAGGTGTTAGCACCCTTTGTATCCATGGTTATCCATGGGCTCTTAATTGCTTAATCACTTATGTTTTTCGTGTTTGAAAAAGTGTTTAGGAAATGTTTTGCAAAGGAGAATTTAACTTTGTAATGATTCTTGAATGAATGTATACAAAGTGGTTATCTCGTTTAGTTTTGAAAGTCGTTTAGAAAAATATAACTCGGCAATGATTCTAGTACAAATGTATGCCAAGTGGTGATTTTCTAATGGAGGTTTTGAAAAGGTGTGAGGTGTGAAAAGTATTTCAATTTGTGAGTAAGCAATTAAGGGTTATACCTACCCAAGGTCTTTATGGGCATTTCCTATCCTTATGAGGGTAAAACTGTCCTTACTATTGAGAAGTAAGTAGTTTTATCCTTTGGATGTAAAAGGGTCATCGTAGGGTCATCGATTGGTCATTGAAGGATACCTTAGCATTCGAAGGGACGATCATCATTTAACCGTAGGCTATACCGAAGGGTCATCGAGGGACAAAGGCAACATTCGAGGGACTATGATGATTTAACCGAAGGGTCTTTGCTAAGTGTATCCCCACATTCGCGGGACATGACCATAATACTGTAATATCATAGGGTAACAAAGAGAGGTCCAAGATCACTTATTTAAAGGCAAAGTTTCACAATTAATTAGATAGCCGTCATCAATCAGGTAATTAGGGTGAATTTCCATATTAAAATCGATTAAACATTTAGGATGAATCTCCACATTAAAATCAACTAAACATTTAGGATGAATCTCCACATTAAAATCAATTAAGTAATTAAGATGAATCTCCACAAGGGTATCCCACAAATAAAGTGGAATACCTAGCAAGCTACTTGTTCCTGGGAATAGGTGAACCCTTACAACATTCAGCACACAGGTCAGAATACCAAATGGGGGGTGCAATCGAGGATTACACCGCAAAGGAAAACACAGCAGTAGGAATGTCAGGCAAAATAACGCATGATTAACATAGAACAGATCAGATAAGCATAGAACAGAACACCCAAAATATTAGCGACTGTCGCGTTCGCCTCTGCCTCGCCTAGCGAAGGCCTAGCGAATACTCGCTACATGCTCGCTTAGCGATGTGCTAGCGAGCGGCTGCGGGTTTTGAATTTCAGAACAGTACGACCTCGACCTGCTGCACGCCTTATGGCATCCAATACATAAATTACATGGCTCAGCATTCACAATATTCAGGCACACTTAAATTCACATGCAAAACCTCAAATGTGTTTATGAATTCAATTATAATATCACATGCAAATTAAGAACATAAAACGGTAATAGTAATGCAAACCTGTTTGCAATCGAATTGCAACCTTGAATTGGCAAGTCGGATTGAGTTGGGCGGGGGTGACCTTGATGCAAATGAGTTTCCTTCAGGGTTTCCTTTAGGGTTGCTCTGAATTCTCTGAGTTAGCCTCCAGGGTTTGCTGCGCCTTCTATCTCCCGTCTTTGTTTCGTTTTCCTTCCTCTTTTCCTGAATGAAGCTTTGCTATTTATAATGCTCTTTTTGTGACCTAATGGGCTCAGAATGAAGCCCAAAATTTTCTGATATCCGCAAGCTTCGCTAGGCGAGCGGTATAGCGAGGGGTTCGCTAGGCGAAGGATTTGCTCGCCTAGCGAGCAAGCCAGTTTGGGCCATTTTCTGGATTTGGCCATCTGTGTGCTGGGCCTTTGTTCTTTTGATATCAATGCCTTGAAAAATAAGTTGGGGTGCCTTAAAAAGGCCTTGTAATATTAACGGGCAAATTTTGGGGTATGACAGCTGCCCCTGTTCAATATTCTTGAACCGAGAGAGTTAGAATGGTATGTACGCCATTCGTGGTCTGGAGGTGAAAGATTATTGAACACTAGAATGCCCCAAAAATTTGCACTTGTTAATCAAAAGTTGATCTAGATGGAGATGGGCTTAAAGATGCCATCCAGGAAGTTTGATGATGAAACACCAGAATGGGTCATACATTGCTGGGGATAAAGGATCAGAATGGACCATATGCTAGATCGTATCTGAGTAGCAAAATGAGTTATCCATTAGGCGGTGACTTCGCTGGGGATGAAAGATCAGAATGGATCGTACGCTAGATCGTCTCTGAGTTGCAGAATGAGTCGTACGTTAGGCTGTATCTGACGAAGGTAGAATCAGAATGGATCGTACGCTAGATCGTATCTGAGTTGCAGAATGAGCCGTACGTTAGGCTGTATCTGACGAAGGTAGAATCAGAATGGATCGTACGCTAGATCGCATCTGAGTTGAAGATCCAAATGGGTCGTACGTTAGACCGTGTTGGAGTTGTAGAATGAGCCGTACGTTAGGCTGTATCTGAAAAGGGGCCAGAATGGATCGTACGTTAGATCGTATCTGAGTTGAAGATCCAAATGGGTCGTACGTTAGACCGTGTTGGAGTTGCAGAATGAGCCGTACGTTAGGCTGTATCTGAAGCAGAAAGTAGTCGTACGCTAGACTACACCCCGGAATGTATCGTACGCTAGGCAGTATCTGAGGATTTGAAGATCCAAATGGGTCGTACGTTAGACCGTATTGGAGTTGCTGAAAGTCAGAATGGATCGTACGTTAGATCGTATCTGAGTTGAAGGAGTCATATGTTGAGCTGAATCAGAATGAACCGTACGTTAGGCTGTATCTGATAATATTTGTTGTATTTGTAGTAACTGTCTGAGATGGGCTTAAAGATGCCATCATTAGGAAGATGCCAGAATGCTTGCCAGAATGAATGTTCATATGGAGTATATCTGAAAGCTGTATTTGAATCTTGAATGTAATTGATAAGGATGTCCGTCTGAATGGATCTTTTGTTTTGACTATATCAGGAGGATAATTAACCTGAAAAGGAAAGTTAGCTTCATGCCATGTCATGATGCATGAAATGTTTTATGCTTTTGAAAATAAATGAGAACATTGTATGCATGTATGTGATGTGAAATGATGCATGGAATGAATCATGCGTCTGAGAATTTGCCAGGGGAAAATAAATCCCCATATCCTGGTTGGAGATATTTGTATTGATGATCCTTTCTCAGCTGGGGGTATTTGATTTCTGTCTGATGGTAGAAACATTCGGCAGAGCTTGGCTGGGGATGGAAGAGATGACCAGTCTGTCTGGTGATGCCGACTTCTTCTGGGAAATAGCTGGTTTTTGATGGGGAATAGAATCAGCAATTGGACTTGTCGGAAAGCATGGTTAGACCTTCTCCTCGACCCTAAAGTCTTTTCGTAGGTGCTATTGCTATTTTATGCATGTATTTTTGGTAAACATCGATCATATTCAAATGCATATATTAATTCAAATTAAATTAATGGACGCTTATGCAGACAAAACAGAGAAAGTAAAACAAAAGCATCTTTTTGGAAATAAAATTGTATTGATTTTGATAGAGGGCCTATAAACAGGCAATTTGTGTACAAGGAGACAGAAATTCTAGTAAGAGGAAATTGTCAAGAAAACAAAGAGAAAGCTATGTAGAAAAAGTCCTATTGATTTTAATTCCACTACTGTCATTATGTCTTCAAGCCTCTCATCTCCCGCGGTCGGATAAAAGTGATTAACTTGTTCAGTCCTTTGAACTTAGATGAAGGTGACTGAGAACGGGACATAGTCATACGCTTTAATCCCTAATTTTTGCCTGGACCGCCTTTTCAGGTTTTCAGTCCACCAGGATACCCTTTTTTTGCCCAAGCCACCTTTTCAGGTTTTCGACTTGCCGGGTGTACATTTTTATATGTTTATCCCTAATTTTTGCCTAGATACGTCGACCTAGCGGGTCTCTTTTATGCGTAGTATTTTTTAACTATGTCCGCGTTCACAGGATGCGGGAAATCTTCGCCATCCATTGTAGCAAGTATCATGGCTCCACCAGAGAATATCTTCTTAACTACAAATGGCCCTTCGTATGTGGGAGTCCATTTGCTCTGGGATCACCTTACGGTAGAATGATACGCTTGATCACCAAGTCGCCAATTTGATACACCTGTCTCTTGACTCTTTTGTTAAATGTCTGGGTCATGCGCTTCTGATATATATGCCCATGACAAACAACCGCGAGTCTCTTTTCATCAATCAAATTTATCTGATCGAGTCGAGTCTGAATCCATTCATCCTCATCTAAGTCTGCCTCTTTCATGATTCTTAGAGAGGGAATCTGAACTTCCACTGGTAAAACGGTTTCCATTCCGTAGACTAAAGAGAAGGGAGTTGCCCCCGTCGAAGTGCGTACTGAAGTGCGATAACCGTGAAGAGCAAACGGTAACATCTCATGCCAGTCTTTGTATGTTACTGTCATCTTTTGTATGATCTTCTTGACATTCTTATTAGCAGCTTCTACGGCGCCATTCATCTTTGGCCGGTACGGAGAAGAGTTATGGTGTTTTATTTTGAACTGCGTGCAGAGTTCAGTAATCATCTTGTTGTTCTTCCAGAGAGAGCAGGTTTCTCAGATGTATATAAGATAAGATCCATCTTAGAAATCAATAAAGTGGTATGATTCAACATATACCGTCTTAGTCGACGAGCAGCCTAAGCCAAAGCATAGCAAGCTTTCTCGAGCTGTGAGTATCCTGTTTCACAGTCGGTACCTTTTGCTGAGATAGTATATTGCCTGCTCTTTTCGACCAGACTCGTCATGTTGCCCTAACACACACCCTATTGAATTTTCTAACACGGTCAAATACATGATTAGAGGTCTCCCTTCAACATGTGGCATCAGAATTGAAGGTTCTTGGAAATACTTCTTGATTTCGTCCAAAGCTTCTTGACATTCATCATTCCATATTATCTCTTGATTTTTCCTCAGTAATTTTCTTGTCTACTTCAGTACCCAGATTCAGTTGATTCCTCATGCGGCTGTATGGTCTTTTCTTCTTGCAGTACCAGTCTGGCGAGTTCTCCAGGTACTTCACAATCTTCCTCACTTCCATCATCGGTTTGGTAGATCGGATTTTTGAAGTCATAATGAACAGTAGCAAAACTATTATCAACAGGATCCAGAGTGGATATGGATACGCAATTTGTTACGTGAGTGTGTGCAAGAAAACATAGCTTGTTTGAAAAAATGACAGGAAAGATAAAGAGCGCAATATTTGAATGCAAAAAGTCCATTGATTTATTGAATATGAATATGCTTATGAAAATGACAAAACATTTAACCAACTTTGATACATTAAATAAGCAATAACAATTACTCCTGACTAAAAGAAATCGGGATAGTGTCTTCAGCCTTCCAATTATTGAGTCCGTCACCAATTGTTAGGAAAATCCAACTATCCAAGTCACAATCGTTATCAGCATCTTCTACAGCATGGACAGTCTCGTCATGGTTAGGCAGAGGTGCAGTGATGTCGTTAGGAGTCTCCGGAGGATCAGATTCAATTTCCCCTGATAGGACTTTTTGCTGCTTGCAGAGGTAACCGCCTGTATCTTTCCACTTCGAATGCCGCTCTCCACCCGTTCACCTGTCAATATAAGTTCAGTGAAGCCTGATGAAGAACTCCCCAGTAGATGGCTGTAGAATGGGCCAGTCAGTGTACCCATGAACATGTCTACTAATTCTCGATCAGTCATAGGGGGTTTGACTCTGCCCGCCAAATCTCTCCATTTTTGGGCATATTCTTTGAAGCTTTCTTTAGAGCCCATAGTCATATTCTGCAACTGTAGCCGAGTAGGCGCTAATTCAGAATTATACTGGTAATGCTTGTAGAATGTTGTCGCCAAATCAGTCCAGGTGTGGATGTTAGAGCTCTCGAGCTGATAATACCACTCCAACTGTGTGCCGGACAGACTCTCTTGGAAGAAATGGATCCATAGCTTCCTATCAGTGGTATACGGCTGAATCTTTCTCACGTAAGCTCTCAGATGCATTTGAGGACAAGATGCACCATCATACTTAGTGAAAGTGGGGATCTTGAATTTGCGAGGAATGACTACATCAGAGACTAAACCCAAGCTTTCGAAATCCAGACCGAGCGCCTTCTGACCCTCCATAGCTAGCATACGTTCTTCCAGCAGTTTATACTTATCACCTTTTGGAGAGTACTGCTCATTCTCATAATCTTCATCGTCATCTTCCTGGCTGAAAGGATCAGCATTCTCCTCTTCTGAATCCGTCCCCTCTTCTTGATCCTTCGGAATCCTAATCTTGACTCCTGCAGCCTGTCCTTTAAGCCTTCTTCCCGGGTTAATGTAACTCACAGGTTTCTTGTCCTTCTTCTGCTCGAGCAAGAGAGCCTTCAGTTCCTCCTGCCCCTTGGATAAGCTTAAGATCATCTCCTAGAATTGAGCATTCTGAGCCTGGAGATCTTTGACAGTTTGTTCGAGGGCCATCTTTCTGTTCGCAATAGGAAGACCGTGAGAATATTGATCCTTTAGAATACCTGTTATGCGATGTTATGTTATGCAATGCAATGTATGAAATGTTTTCAAGGACTTTTGGAATTTAACTTTGCGTAAACTACCAAAAAGAAAGGAACTTTTATTACTAATTTCTTAGCCAATGTTCATTACAAAAATAATAATAAAAATACAATGAAAACTTAAGTCTCCCAGGGGCGGCTTCTTTTTGGGCGAAGATATGCATTGAGTCTTCGTTCCTCATTAAGCTGGCTGGTGAGCTCTAGTACCTTCTTCCTTTCTGCACTGAACTGAGCTTCAAAAGTATCTCTTTCCTCTCTCAACTGGGTCCAGGATCTCTTCAATTCCTCAACATCAATAGGCATATCTGGATAAGGAATGATCTGAGAAGTACCTCCTTCAACCCCTGGTTCAACAATCAATGGTCCGACCGCAAGATATGGCATGACAAGTTCACGAGCTCTGGCGCGTACCCATCTGAGATAAGGCTCCATAGGAATAGAATTTTTCTGTCCTAAAGTGCTTCTTTTCACCATGCCCCAAGCTCGTACAAACCTTTGAAGGAGACCTTGAGAATCATTGTCATAGTCAAACACCGTACCTTGAATAATCATTTCATGTGGACCATCTCTTCGAGCACAACCAAAATGACGTAGGGCTAAAGCAGGATTATAAGTAATACCTCATCTTATCCCCATGAGTGGTACATTAGAGAATTCTCCACAGCGGTCGATGAGGATAACATCTTCTCTAAGGTTGGGACACCAACGGATGTCTGAATGGGAGAGTGACATTATCCTTTGAGGCCACTTCAGATTTTGATCATTCTTCAAGACTGATTGAGGAAGGTGCGAAATAAACCACCTAGATAATAACGGTATGCAGCACATGAGAGTCCCTTGTCTCTTCATAGTACGGGTGTGAAGGGAATGCAAAATATCTCCGAGCAAGGTAGGCACAGGGTTATGAGTGAGGAATATCTTAATAGCATTCACATCTATGAATTGGTCTGGATTAGGGAATAACACCAAACCATAGATTAGTAATGCTAGGACATCTTCGAAAGCATGGACATTCATAACTTTTAGGAATTCTCGGGCCTTATTTATCAGAAATTTGGCAAGTAAACCCTTAACTCCACTTCTTGTTACCCAATTAGTTTCAATGTCAGACTTTGTCATGTGTAAAGCTGCGGCAACTTCTTCAGACTTCGGAATCTTTTCCAAACCACTGAAAGGTATTTGATCAAGGATAGGTATTCCAAGCAGCCTGGAAAATTCTTCTAATGTGGGTACCAACTGATAATCTGGGAAAGTGAAGCAATGATGTTTAGGATCGAAGAACTGGAATAGAACTCTCATCATATCTTCTTTGAAACCAGTGGTAACCAGATTGAGGAGGGAACCATGTCTCTTGATGAACTGAGCATGATCGGGAAGTTCTGACACTAAATCCTTGAGTTGAGGAGAGATTGCTACTAGATTGATTCGGATGGTCTTCCTGGAAGCCATAACCTGTTTAATAGGGCAAAGCTAAATCCCTAAGTCCTTGAAATGGTTAGTACAATGTTATGATGTTATGATGTTATGATGTTACGATGTTATGATGTTATGATGTTAAGTAAATAACAAGCACAAGCAAGTCACACAACAATCATTCCTAAGTTTTAAGGCTTGCATGAGTTCCATAGGTAAGTACCCTCCCCACTGAAGTTTGGTTGGTTTAACCTGTCCTAGAATAGTAACCGGGTTCTAGAAGGATCTCCAATCATTGACCTTTCCTTAAGTCCACTTCAGTGCAACACCAAGTGGTTGACCAAAATTTCCTTAAAGTCCAATCTCAAAGAGTGTAGTATCGAGTCTCAACCAACCTCAGTCGGAACCGAAGCCAGTTATCTCACTACTTTCTAATGGCTAGGATGAGTCAATTAGGGTTCTAAAGGTCTGATTAATGCTTTGATGACACCACACGAATGCCAAATTTTTCCTCAAGTAAACATGAGGAACATCAGGACATCCAAAGTGTCACATTAACCGTAGCCATCATTTTAACCATTCCAGTATACGCCGGATAGTCGCGATGATCTATTGCTACTTACCTAAGGTACACTAGATCCGGGTGTAGGATCTTTCACTCAAAAATACCCTTAAAAGAAGGAACAATTGAAAACATAAATGATTTTTTTCTTAAGGTGACCTCTCTTTGTAGTCCCCAGCAGAGTCGCCAGTTCTGTCATCCGGTGAACTGGACTTTTGTGTTTTGCTTTGGAAAGCAAATGTCGCGGTTAGCAAGAGTCGCCACCGACTTTTCTTTTATCCAACAAGGAAAGGCGGAAAAGAACAGGAAAGACCTTAATTTAGATTTTTAGGTTCGGGAGGTACATTATACAAAGGGAAGGTGTTAGCACCCTTTGTATCCATGGTTATCCATGGGCTCTTAATTGCTTAATCACTTATGTTTTTCGTGTTTGAAAAAGTGTTTAGGAAATGTTTTGCAAAGGAGAATTTAACTTTGTAATGATTCTTGAATGAATGTATACAAAGTGGTTATCTCGTTTAGTTTTGAAAGTCGTTTAGAAAAATATAACTCGATAATGATTCTAGTACGAATGTATGCCAAGTGGTGATTTTCTAATGGAGGTTTTGAAAAGGTGTGAGGTGTGAAAAGTATTTCAATTTGTGAGTAAGCAATTAAGGGTTATACCTACCCAAGGTCTTTATGGGCATTTCCTATCCTTATGAGGGTAAAACTGTCCTTACTATTGAGAAGTAAGTAGTTTTATCCTTTGGATGTAAAAGGGTCATCGTAGGGTCATCGATTGGTCATTGAAGGCAACAGTTGTAGGGATACCTTAGCATTCGAAGGGACGATCATCATTTAACCGTAGGCTATACCGAAGGGTCATCGAGGGACAAAGGCAACATTCGAGGGACTATGATGATTTAACCGAAGGGTCTTTGCTAAGTGTATCCCCACATTCGCGGGACATGACCATAATACCGTAATATCGTAGGGTAACAAAGAGAGGTCCAAGATCACTTATTTAAAGGCAAAGTCTCACAATTAATTAGATAGCCGTCATCAATCAGGTAATTAGGGTGAATTTCCATATTAAAATCGATTAAACATTTAGGATGAATCTCCACATTAAAATCAACTAAACATTTAGGATGAATCTCCACATTAAAATCAATTAAGTAATTAAGATGAATCTCCACAAGGGTATCCCACAAATAAAGTGGAATACCTAGCAAGCTACTTGTTCCTGGGAATAGGTGAACCCTTACAACATTCAGCACACAGGTCAGAATACCAAATGGGGGGTGCAATCGAGGATTACACCGCAAAGGAAAACACAGCAGTAGGAATGTCAGGCAAAATAACGCATGATTAACATAGAACAGATAAGATAAGCATAGAACAGAACACCCAAAATATTAGCGACTGTCGCGTTCGCCTCTGCCTCGCCTAGCGAAGGCCTAGCGAATACTCGCTACATGCTCGCTTAGCGATGTGCTAGCGAGCGGCTGCGGGTTTTGAATTTCAGAACAGTACGACCTCGACCTGCTGCACGCCTTATGGCATCCAATACATAAATTACATGGCTCAGCATTCACAATATTCAGGCACACTTAAATTCACATGCAAAACCTCAAATATGTTTATGAATTCAATTATAATATCACATGCAAATTAAGAACATAAAACGGTAATAGTAATGCAAACCTGTTTGCAATCGAATTGCAACCTTGAATTGGCAAGTCGGATTGAGTTGGGCGGGGGTGACCTTGATGCAAATGAGTTTCCTTCAGGGTTTCCTTTAGGGTTGCTCTGAATTCTCTGAGTTAGCCTCCAGGGTTTGCTGCGCCTTCTATCTCCCGTCTTTGTTTCGTTTTCCTTCCTCTTTTCCTAAATGAAGCTCTGCTATTTATAATGCTCTTTTTGTGACCTAATGGGCTCAGAATGAAGCCCAGAATTTTCTGATATCCGCAAGCTTCGCTAGGCGAGTGGTATAGCGAGGGGTTCGCTAGGCGAAGGATTTGCTCGCCTAGCGAGCAAGCCAGTTTGGGCCATTTTCTGGATTTGGCCATCTGTGTGCTGGGCCTTTGTTCTTTTGATATCAATGCCTTGAAAAATAAGTTGGGGTGCCTTAAAAATGCCTTGTAATATTAACGGGCAAATTTTGGGGTATGACAATAAGTTAGTGAACGGGCCTTGGTTTCTTCTTTAACCAAGTCTTTCTCTTGGAAAGGATCAATGAACAAGCTCCTAAAAAGGTGACCACTTATGGGGGAAAGAGAAGTAACTTCATCAAGTATCTTCGAAGGATGCGGGTCAATTAATCTTATAAAAATCTGGAATTCTCAAATAAAGAGAAAATCACAGTAATGGTCTTCAATAGACTTCCACCGTGATTTACTGAGGAAAGCACCATTGGCTGTGACTAACACCTCACTGGTGATATAAGTCCTTGTAACGGAATACCTCGCGGGGGATATAAAGTCATGTGATAAAAGAAAGGTGCTTGTAGTAGTCTTCAACAAACTTCTCTAACGAAATTTCCTAGGGAGGTGTCCATTTGTTGGAAAGAACGATTGATATGTTGATAACTTCATTGGGGATAATTACACTTCTCAAAAAGAGGCTGCCATTTGCTATCCAAAATGGGTGTCAATAAGCTTCTCGGGAAAACACACCTACTTATTGGGGATCAGAGATCATGAAACAGGATTCTCAAATAAAGAGACAGCTACATGTTGGAAGTCTTCATCAAACTTCTCTGGAGAGAAAACCATCTGATGGAAGAAAACTTCTATATTGATAATTCCTTCGAGATTTACAAGCTTCTCAAAAGAGATAACAACTTGTGTTCAATACTGGGGAAAAGGATATGTCTTCATTGGTGACAATGAAGATGTTTCTCCCAGGGAGACAGTGCAAAATAAATACACTCTCGGTCTAGGTTTAACAACCTAGAGAGATTCACCATTAATTTCCAAATATTTGGCTCACTTCAGGAACAACTTGAGAGAAAAAAAAGTAAGACTCTACCAATGGGGAATGGAGCTCAATTGGGATTTTTATCATATCCAAAGATGGAAAAGGACAACTAAAGCAACCATCTTCCACGAGGAATGAACTCAGTGGGGAATTAGAAAGGATGTAAACTCTCTGCTTAAGGTTGACGACTCCTATGGGGAAGGAAACATAACACCCAAGGATGAACATATTCAAATAAATTAAGGTAAATGTCATCAAGGAATGCAAAATGGATGTGAATTTGGTTATTCATGATATATATGCATGTATGTATATATGCATGTATGCACGTCATGTTTATGCTGACAAAAACAGACAAAACAAACACGTTGGGGACATAATATGTTTCATAGCTCAACATGAGCTTGGCTAGTCTCATTAAGGTGGAAAACATCACTGGAGATGAGTTAAAGGTCATCAAAGGAAAAAGTCTCGTCACAAGGTCCAATTCTCTCTAGGGAGAGGAAGATGCTTCGTTTGGGGATGAAATGTGAACCTTTGATGGAGCAAAGATCTTGCTCTAGGGTTCCAATTTCCCTGGAGAAGAAGACTTCACTTAGGGAAAAAAACAGGTGGACTCTACCAAGGACAGGTGTAGATTGGTCAGGAAAACCTTCAAAAGGATTCTTTAGGGGATAATGAAGATCGCTTGAAAAATATTGACTGTTTATTTTAAAACTTGATAGAAAATCCAGGCTTAACACTTTGCTGGGGAACATTGAGTTCCAACATCCAGCACTTCACAATTTACTCGCCGCTTGGGGATTTAACTATGAACGTTCTTTTTTGCATTCACAAATCAAAACAAAATTTTATTTTGAAAAAAACAATTTTTTCAAATATTCGTTTCAAGAATTTTTATCAAAATAAAAATGATATTTTTGCGGAGCAAAAATAAAATAAGGATTGCCAATAAATGGATAAGTCTTAAATTTTATTGATAGAATGGTGACTGCAAATGGCGTGATCCCATGGATATTTACAAAGTTAGAAAAATGGTAATATGGGAAAAGGCTACATTAAAATACAATGAAACTATTCTCCCTGACAAATTTGAATTCCAGATGTATTTGGGTTTCTGATAAGAGCCAGTTGAGAGCTTTGACAGGCAGGCGTTGCTTCAAGTGATCCAATTTGACCTGATGCAGTTACTTGCCATAATCCTTTGTTTTGCCTAGATTGCCTTTTCAGGCTTTCAATCTACCAGGATAATCATTTTCTGTTTATGTCTCTAACTTTTTGCCTGGACCGCCCTTTCGGGTTTTCAGTTCACCGAGATGCTCACTTTTGCCTAAGCCGCCTTTTTGGGTTTTTGACTTAGCGAGCTATTATTTTACTTTTCTAGGCGAAGTATTTCATGACTGCGTCAGTATTCATAGGATGTGGGAGCTCCTCACCATCCATATTTGTAAGAATCAAGGCCCCCCCAGAAAAGGATTTCTTGACAACATATGGGCCATCATAATTAGGAGTCCACTTTCCTCTAGAATCAGATATGAAAGATTGAATCTTTTTAAGCAGAAGGTCACCTTCTCTGAATACGCGAGGTCGAACCTTCTTGTCGAATGCATTCTTCATTCTCTGCTGATATAACTGACCATGACATAAAGCCGTCATTCTCTTTTCTTCAATCAAATTCAGTTGGTCATTGATAACATGAAATAGTATCACATTCTAGGACTCAATTCAATTGAATTATATTATTATTTACTTTAATTTATTTCATTTTATCAGATATTACGCGGTATTTTCTTTCTATTTATCTCAGGTAGTTTATTTGAAGCACAAGTAAAAAAGGAAGAAAAGGAGGTGTAAAAAGGAATGAAAAGAAGCAAATATCAAAAGCCAAAGCCCAGCCCAAAAAGCACAGGCGCTGTGCCTGTGACGAGCGTCACAAGGGCTGTGACGAGCGTCACGCTATGCACACTCCTGTGACGAGCGTCACACATGGTGTGACGGACGTCACACCATTCCCCTACATTTTTGGCACCAGGAACGCAACAGACCACGTTGAAGCTACTTTCACGCTTGACCCTTTTACAACGTAATGGCTATATTTACGGAAAACCCTTGGAAGTGGTTGCAATAAGTATCAGTATAAATAGAGCTTTTTGGAAAGCTCTCGGATCGACACTTTTTTTCCAGATTTCTTTGCCGTTCGCATTTTCCTTTTCCAGCAGCTTAAGCATATTTTTACAGTACTACGTTTACAATTTTTATATTGTTTCTTTTGCAATTCTATTTCCCTTTTTAGCATTTAGTTAATTCTTTTTCGCACAATAGTTTCTACACCGGAAACTATTGTGTACCTTTTACCGGATCTAACCTTACGTTAGAATCTAGTTTTTTTTATTCCTTCGCTTTTATTTTCCTGCCTGATTGAAGAATTCAAGAACAGATCCAACCGACCTGTGGTGGAGTGTTCAAGACTGCTATTTAATTTCTCAGGTTCTTTAATTATTGTTTGAATTTATATATGCCCTGTTTTACTGTTTATTTATATTATTTGCCTGAGATGAATCTGTTTATGCATGATATTTATTTAAGTCTGTTTAGTATGTCTGGCTAAATTATTTAGGTATCGGTATGTAAAGTAAGCGGAATGAAGAAATCAAAACTAAGTTGGTTTAATTAAGTTTAAAATTAAAATCACTCTTTTTACGGTCTCAATTTACAGGTTTAATAACAAAAATTTTGTACGAAAGTAAAAGACATAAAAAAGTTAAAATCAATAGAGCGAGAGTTTGAGGTTTTGACTGGACAGTGTAAATTGGACATTAATTCTAGATCAGGGCGAGAGCAATTTTTAGAGTTAATTAAATTCTAACCTTTTTCAAAAAGTATTTTTAAAGATTGAATGTGAGGACGAGAGTTAAGCATTTGAATTTAATTATATAACCTAAGTCAACAGAGCGAGAGTTTGAGATAAGGGTGTTTAAACGATTAGTGTTTTCTTAAAAAGAGTTTCTACGGATTCTATTGTTTTCAAAAAGTGGTTTTTGACTTAACTATAAGTGACAGCTACGTTAATATAAAATCATAGTTTATTCAACAGAGCGAGAGTTTGAGATAAAACTTTTAATCAATAGCGTCAACTGAAAGGATTTATTTTAAAACCAAGAAACCAATAAAGAATTGATTCCCTAATTACGACGAACTGCATACCGATATCCGCTTATTAGATATTTATTTTAGATCTTATTTTAGTGTTAGCCTTTCCCCCAAACAATCAAAGTATTACCTGCCTTAGCTTTACGAAGTAACCTTAGAAAACGGTATATCGATTCATAAGTCCCTGTGGGATCGATATCTTTTAAAACTACACGATAGAACTGTGCACTTGCAGTTTGTACCCCAAATTCGACTCATAAAGTCGAGCGATCAAGTTTTTGGCGCCGTTGCCGGGGACTTTTATTTAGTCGATATCGTAACTCTTCTGTTACGCTGTAGAGACTAAGGTTTTTCTTTTTTCTTTTCTTTCTTTCGTTGATTTGTATGCCACACACTCGCTCACAAGGCGAGCCATTCTACTTACGAATCAACGATATCGAACTATATCTCCGAGTCTTACGACGAATTCGGGAATATCGTGCTGCAAACAATCTCCCTCCTGTTGAACTTCCCGATTTCAAAAATATTTTCCCTTCGATACCCGAGATGGCAGAACCAGCTCGTGCTCTTAGAGATTACGCCGCTCCATCGCAAGATGAACCGCATTCAAGTATTGCTCCACCCACAATCGAAGCAAACAACTTTGAACTCAAACCTTCACTGTTGCAGGCAGTGCAACAGAACCAATTCTCTGGAAATCCTACCGAGGATCCTAACCTTCATTTATCCGTATTTGTCCAATACGCTGATACTGTTAAAGCTAATGGTGTCACTTTAGAAGCAATTCGACTTCGTCTTTTTCCTTTCTCATTAAGAGATAGCGCTAGAAGATGGCTTCAATCTCTTCCTTCCAACTCAGTCACCACCTGGAACGAGTTGAAGAAAGTTTTTCTTGCTCGATATTTTCCGCCAAGCAAAACAGCTATGTTAAGAGCCCAGATAAATGGATTTAAACAGAAAGATAACGAGTCTCTTTTCGAAGCATGGGAAAGATACAAAGACATGATGAGACTTTGTCCACACCATGGTTTAGAGGACTGGTTAGTAATTCATACATTCTATAATGGTCTCCTATACAACACGAGGTTAACAATAGACGCCGCCACAGGTGGTGCACTAATGAACAAACCTTATGCTGACGCTTACCAACTTATCGAAAGCATGGCTCAAAACCACTATCAGTGGGGAAGCGAACGAACAATGGTGGAAAAAACTCAAACGAAAACTGGCATGTACGAGATAAGTAACCTTGATCATGTAAATGCAAAAGTGGATGCTCTGGTCCAGAAAATTGAAAGTTTAAATGTATCACCTCCTGCCACCGTAGTTGCCATAACTCAGAATTGCGAAGTCTGTGGAATCCAAGGTCACACTCCTGCAGATTGTCAACTCCTAACAGGAATCCAAGCGGAGCAAGTAAACTATGCTCAAGGAAGCCCCTACTCGCACACCTATAAATCAAATTGGAAGAATCATCCCAATTTTTCATATAAGAGTAATAATGCTTTATACGCACCTGTACAATCTCCAAATCAAGCCCCAGCTATACCTCTGGGATATCAGAAGCCGACCCCATCTACATCTAACAATAACGCCCCTAGGAAATCCAACTTGGAAATCATGATGGAAAACTTTATAGCTTCTCAACAGCAAACCAATAAAGATTTCTTAAACCAGAATGTACACACTGGCGAACAAATTAAACAACTAGCAAGTAAAGTAGATGCCCTGGCTACTCATAATAAAATGTTGGAAACGCAAATTTCACAAGTAGCTCAACAACAAGCGCCTACTGCTGCCCCAACTGGTACATTTCCTGGCCAACCCCAACCTAACCCAAGAAGCCACGCTCATGCAATTATACTGAGAAGTGGAACGGAAGTGGAAGGACCGTCTGACCCAAGGATAGAAAACCAAAACTCTAAAAAGTCAACTGAGAAGGAAAGTGAACCTAAGGAAAAGGAAGAGAGTAATAAGGAAACCATAGAAAAGAAGGAACCTTATGTACCTCCACCACCTTATAAACCACCTATCCCTTACCCTCAAAGGCTTATTAAAACCAAAGATGCGGGCCAATTTAAAAAATTTGTTGACCTACTAAAACAATTAAACGTCACAATTCCGTTTACAGAAGCTATTACGCAGATGCCCTCATATGCCAAGTTTTTAAAAGAAATTCTTTCTAATAAAGGAAACTTGAAGATAGCGAAACCGTTACACTCACCGCTGAATGTAGCGCTATAATACAAAATATGCCTCCTAAACTTAAAGACCCAGGTAGTTTCTCTATACCCTGTCACATAGGAAAATTTGTCATTGACAAAGCCTTATGCGATTTAGGAGCCGCTATTAGTGTTATGCCTTTATCCATATGCAAGAGACTTGAAATGGGAGAATTAAGACCAACTAAAATGTATGTGCAACTAGCAGATCGTTCCGTCAAATATCCTGTAGGAATTCTTGAAAACGTTCCAGTGCGCATAGGTCAATTCTACATTCCAACTGATTTTATAATTATGGATATTAGAGAAGATGAAGTTACACCCATTATACTGGGAAGACCGTTCTTAGCAACTGCCGGTGCAATCATAGACGTAAAACGAGGACGACTCACTTTCGAAGTAGGAGAAGAGAAAATTGAGTTCATTCTTTCCCAATTTTTGAAAGCACCTGCAATAGAAGATACATGTTACTTCATGGATATCATCGATGAATGCATAAAAGAAACGGAGTTAGAAAAAGACAAATCATCTGACTATCTTGTAGAAGACAAACTTTACCAGTGTTTAGCAATAACACCGGACCCTACGCAATGCCTTAAGAAACCAACCTTAGACCTGAAAACACTTCCCAAGAATCTGAGATATGAATTCCTAGACTTAGAAATTGAACGACCAGTGATAGTTAATGCTGACCTAGGAAGACTCGAAACAGAAAAACTCCTGCATATCTTAAGAAAATATCCAACCGCACTAGGTTACAACATCACCGATCTTAAAGGAATAAGTCCCTCTATTTGTATGCACCACATCATGCTAGAAGAAGACTGTAAAACTTCTAGGGAACACCAGAGGAGACTAAACTCGATCCTGAGTGAGGTAGTGAAGAAGGAAATAACCAAGTTATTAGAGGCAGGTATCATATATCCTATATTTGATAGCAAATGGGTTAGTCCTGTACACGTAGTACCAAAGAAAGGAGGTGTAACAGTCATTGAAAATGAAAAAGGAGAAACTATAACCAAACGAATCGAATCGGGATGGAGAATAAGCATTGACTATAGGAAACTAAACAAAGCAACCCGAAAAGATCATTTCCCTTTACCATTCATTGACCAGATGTTAGAACGATTAGCAAAACATTCACATTTCTGCTATCTAGACGGTTACTCAGGTTTCTTTCAAATACCAATTCACCCTGATGACCAAGAAAAGACAATGTTCACGTGCCCTTTTGGTACCTTCGCTTATAGACGAATGTCGTTTGGCTTGTGTAATGCTCCTGCAACTTTCCAAAGGTGCATGATGGCAATATTCGCCGATTTTCTAGAAAACATCATGGAAGTATTTATGGATGACTTTTCCGTATGCGGACAAAGCTTTGAAGAATGCCTTGAAAACCTAGAGAGAGTTCTAGAGCGATGTGTAAAAGTAAACCTAGTACTTAATTGGGAAAAAATGCCACTTTATGGTACAAGAAGGAATTGTTTTAGGACACATCATCTCGAACAGAGGAATTGAAGTAGACAAAGCCAAAATAGAGGTAATCGAAAACCTTTAACCCCCGAAAACTGTGAGAGAAGTACGAAGCTTCTTAGGACATGCCGGTTTTTACCGACGATTCACTAAAGACTTCTCTAAAATAACTAAACCTTTGACCGGGCTATTAATGAAAGATGCTGAATTCATATTCGACAATAGGTGTTTAGAAGCATTTCAAACGCTTAAACAAGCACTGATCTCCGCACCCATAATGCAGACACCAGATTGGAACGAACCATTCGAAATAATGTGTGATGCTAGTGATTACGCTGTAGGTGCTATTTTAGGACAACGAAAAGATAAAAAGCTTCATGTTATATATTACGCAAGTAGAACTCTAGATGAAGCACAAATGAATTACGCCACAACCGAGAAAGAACTTCTAGCAGTAGTGTTTGCGCTAGATAAATTTCGTTCTTACTTGGTCGGAGCCAAAATAATCATCTACACTGACCACGCTGCTATCAAATACCTCTTAACTAAAAAGGATGCTAAACCTAGACTCCTAAGGTGGATCCTATTGCTACAAGAGTTCGATTTGGAAATCAAAGACAAGAAAGGAACTGAAAACGTAGTAGCAGATCACCTCTCTAGACTTGAGAACCTTGAACCGGAAAGAACATCAATTAACGATGATTTCTCGTACGATAAACTTATAGCTACTTTGGAAGAAAATAACGTTGATAAACAGGTAGAAACCACCTTAGCTATATCTGTTACACCGTGGTACGCTGACCTCGTCAATTATTTAGCTGCCGGAATAGTTCCACCTACATTATCCTACCAACAGAAGAAACGATTCTTCTATGACATAAAACATTATTAGTGGGATGACCCCTTACTTTTTAAAAGAGGCCCCGATGGTATTTTCCGTCGGTGTATACCCGAAGAAGAGGTAGAAAATATAATCCAACACTGTCACTCCGCTCCTTATGGTGGACATGCAAGTACATCCAAGACCTGCTCTAAAATCCTACAAGCCGGTTTCTATTGGCCAAATATATGGAAGGATGTACATGCAGCTATTAAGAGATGTGATAGATGTCAACGCACAGGAAACATATCTAGACGTGACGAGATGCCACAAAAGGGCGTTTTGGAAGTAGAGATTTTCGACGTGTGGGGAATAGACTTCATGGGACCTTTTCCATCCTCTTTCGGTAACAAATACATACTCGTGGCAGTTGACTACGTATCGAAATGGATTGGAGCTATAGCTTCTCCAACGAACGACACACGAGTAGTAACTAGACTCTTTAAGAATATAATATTTCCAAGATTTGGTGTCCCAAGAATAGTAGTCAGTGATGGTGGATCGCATTTCATATCCAAGGTACTCGAAAAACTACTGCTTAAGTATGGCGTAAGACATAGAGTTGCGACACCTTACCACCCTCAAACCAGTGGGCAAGTGGAAGTGTCTAACAGAGAAATCAAACAGATACTAGAGAAAACAGTCGCCACTTTAAGGAAAGACTGGTCATTGAAATTACCAGAAGCTTTATGGGCTTACCGAACTGCTTACAAAACTCCAATAGGGACAACCCCATTTAAGCTAATTTATGGAAAATCCTGTCACCTCCCGGTAGAATTAGAACATAAAGCCTATTGGGCTATCAAAAATCTAAATTTAAACTATAAAGCCGCCGGCAAAAAGAGAATCCTTGATATAAGCGAATTAAAGGAACTCAGAAGAGACGCTTACGAAAATGCCAGAATCTACAAAGAAAGAACAAAACAATGGCATGACAAGCGCATATCAAGGAAAATCTTCAAACAAGGTGATACAGTCCTTTTATTTAACTCTAGGCTAAAGTTATTTCCGGGAAAACTACGATCTAGATGGTCAGGTCCTTTTCAAATCACCAATGTTTTTCCCAGTGGAGCAGTAGAAATTAAAGGCAAATCTATGGAACCATTTACCGTAAACGGGCAACGTCTAAAACATTATCACTATGCAGAAAACACTGAAGATTCGCAAGTCTTGCACTTAGACGAAATGCCTCAAGAACTTATAGATTATAATTGATTGTTTTTATGTCGAGCTTGCGACATTAAACAAAGCGCTTAGTGGGAGACAACCCACAAATATTTTATTATTTTCTTCTATTATCATATTTATATTTTTTTTAATTTCTTCCTTAATTATTCTTTTAACTTTTATTTGGTATTCATTCTCATTTTTTATCTATTAAAAACTTTTCACTTCTTCTTTCGGCATTTGGCCAAATCCTGACTAAAACTCTTGTTTTTCTTTTCTCTAGCTAACACTAACCTGATGGGACAAATTGATCGTATGGGTATCAAATTCAGAGGAACAGCCCAGAAACAAAAGTTTGAGGAACTAGCCACGAGAGAGATGCTACCTAGTCTGTATGCTGATGACTGGGCAATGACTGCCCTTGGACTAAGACAAAGTGTCATGTATTTGCTGAGTCAGATAGGGTGGGAAACCGCTCCTATCCGTAGACAATTTGTCACATACCGGAGACTGACTCTAGAATTCCTTAGTTCTCTGATCTATCTACCCAGCCATGGAAAAGGAATAAGCAGAGGTTTTATCCAGTTCAGAATGTTTAACATGGAGTACCAATTTAATATTCAAGATTTTACCAACCTTCTAGGTTTCCCTACATCCCTTGATACATTTACAGTGAGCCAAGAAGAACTTTTTGAATATAGAGAACTTGAACACTTTTGGGGTAACTTGACTGGAAATGACGATCCCGAGGAACATGAGTTTCTCTCTGGAAACATACATAACCCGGCCTTCCGTTATTTCCATAAGATCCTGACTCACACCTTATTTGGGAAGAAGCCAAACAGTACCACAGTTTCACGTGATGAACTCTTCATCATATTTTGTGCTTCCCAGAACCGTCCAGTAAACGGTGCCACTTTTATGCTAGCAAATTTAGACCACCTTATCCAAGATGAACGAGCACCAATCCGAATAGGCGGTTTGATAACCATGATTGGTAATGCTATCAGATTACGTCAGCCTATGCTTGACTTAAGCCATTTTTGTGGCATTACTACTATGAGTATACCCTTCCTCTTCAACACTATGTTTATAGCAAACCTAGGATCTGATGAGTTTGAGCTTATAATTGATAACCAAGTTCTTTGCCTATTTACCATGCCCGATCCTAGGACTAGTGTTCATAACCGCAGTAACTGGCTCTACAATCTGAACGAAACCCCCTCTCCTGCTAGATCCACTGAATCCATCCAGGACTATGAGATTTGTGATGACCAGATTCCTTATGCCGAATCTGACCCTCAGACACCCTCTGGCTATTATGATATTGATCCTCCTCCTCAACCTGTTCAGACCGAAGAATCGACAATACCCGACCTTAGACATCATATGCCCGGAACTGATTATAACACTGCCATTGAAGCTTTGATGTCAGAACAAGAAGCCCTCAGAGAAGAGTTCGCTAACATGAGACACGAAGTTCAAGGATACATGAACGGTATGACAAATCCGTTTCACGAGTTGCTAAACCGTGTTAACTCCTTTGCTCCTCCGGCCAGAGATCGTGCAGATGGATAGAATTTATTTTTCTTAGCTATCTAGTTTTAGTTAGTTTTATTATTTAATGTTATTTAAATTCATGCTCGTATTTGTTTCTCTTTCACAATTTTTGTTTTTTTTCCTCCAATGTTACATTATGATTATTTTATTGAAGCTATTTATTTATTTTATTATGTAATATCTATTATGCTCTCTACTGTTGCTGCCTACATGACTTATTAAAAAAAACAATATATTTATGCACTATTATGCAAAGTAGAATAGCATGCAGGAAAATTAAATAGCAAAATACAATAATCTGAAGCAAAGCAAAACGAAATAGTAAAAATAATTTACCAAAATCATTATGAAGAACGCTAGCTGAACCATGCCAAAAAGACTGTGTGACGAGCGTCACACAATCTATGACGGACGGCACGCCAAGTACTTGTTACGCCCGTCACGCCCCTGTGACGAACGTAACACCTCCAGACTAGGTGAACGTTACAGTGCCGTTGGAGACGAACGTTACAAGCCTACACTTTTTACCTTCCCCGTTTATTCCCATTAACCCACATTTATTCACTTTTCAACCACCTCTTTTCCAACTTCCAAATTCTTTTCCTATAAATACCCACCAAACCCTCCTTCATTCACCACAAACCACTCTCTAATATCAAATACATTTCTTTTCTTTCCCAAATTACCTCTTTCAAACCATTCATCAGTATGGCGGGCAATCAGAATTTCGGAAATCTCATCTTCCGATCTGGAGATGAAAACTATCAAAGGGAGCAATTCGAGCGCTTTCAACAACACGGTGTCACTTCTACCAGGTATCCCGATTCAACTTGTTTACAACAATTAGGATTACTTCAAGGTATCGAGTGGATGCTCCGCCTTGCCGATCTAACCTTTCTTTGCACGCATAATCAACCCACCTACCCATCCCTAACCTTAGAATTCTTAAGTTCATATGCCTACAACACTCCCGCCGGTGAGGACGAATTCTTAACCGGTACCGCAACCTCCGTATGTTCAACACCGAGTACTCTCCTTCCTATTTCATCATATCCGCACCTTATGTGCTAGAGGCCGTCAACCTTTTGTAATTGGTGGATTAATCACCACCATAGCACTTGGCTTAAACCTAGGGGATAGACTCCAAACTTTAGAATCTTTACCTCCCCTGTTTATGGATATCAGCTACTGTCGGTCCAGCCGCCTAATAAAGAACAGAGTAGGCGGAAAATATTACCTTATGGTGAATAACCAGGTCGTCCCAAGCGTTGTTCTCCCCAACATTTCCCTAACAGATGTCACCAATCCCAACCGCCACCTCTATGATCTGAATGCTCCAGAAGCTACCGAGCCTTCACATGCAAACCCGTCTACCGACGAGTTCGAAGAAATGGAGCAAGGTGATCATGCTCCTGCACAACAATCAGTCCCGCTCAACCCTTCCGATACTGCAGCTGGCCCATCCTCCCGACGTCGTCGACGAAGAAGGCCTGCAACCAATGACGACATCATGGATGCTATTGATGGTATGCAAGCACAGAATCTCGAAATGATGCACATGATGCGCCAAATGCAACAACAACAGGAAGAGAGGAATGCCATAACCGATCAGCGGTTCACTGAGCTGTTCAGCAGGTTTGACGACTTAGACTTACGTCAGCGATCACCAGGCCCAAGAACAAGAGGCGGAAGGCAGCATTAACTTTAGTTTTCTTTTTCCTTTCTTTTTGTAATTCATTTTTTCCTTCAAACATTGAGGACAATGTTTCATTCAAGTATGGGGGGGGGGGGGGGGGGGGGGGGGGGGGGAAAAACCGTGTTCTTCCTATCCTCCTCTTTTTCCTTCTCAAGTATGTATCTTTCTTTTCATTGTTATTTCCCTTATAAAAAAAAACAAAAAAAATATAATAAAATAATATTTCTTATAATATAGATTTATTTTAAGTTAAGTCCCAAGTGTGAAAACTTTCTATTATCTATTCCCCTCAAATTTTCATGAGCCATAACAAAAATTTAACACACCCAGTGAGTATAAAGGTTGCTCATTTTATCGAACTTGAGACAAATTAAGACAAAAATTATTACCATAACAACGCTCTAAGAACCTCAACATGTTAGATCAGGATAAGTACCTATTATACCAATCCCTTGAACTTTTAGTTTTATAGTAACCCCGAGTAGTTTATACGAGAAGTCAGCACCATCTTAATAGCAAACTACGTGGAGAGCCGATGAATATAAGTGAATGATTCCCATAGTAACAAAAATATATATATATATATCAGGAAATGCACTAATTAAGTTAGGTGATCCTTACCAGATCATTTAATATAAAGGTTGCAGATCATACAAAAGCATAATATGAGAGATCCATTATGAGTTGGTTCAGCAGGTATCTGGTACTGAACTTGGTAGGGAGGACTACGGTCCGATCCCTCGCAATTTGCAATGGACTGAATAACGAAGTTATCCGACTTACGTACCAGAACTTCTAGCTAAAAAGGGATCAGAATCACTAACCGGTTACTCCACTATGTACGCGAAAAGATAAAGGGCTTAATGTGATTTCGCTAGAATGAAAGCGGGTGAAATAAGAGTAAAGGAACTAGGATAGCTATAATGGCATTACTTGAACTGGTTTGCATAAGGTGAGGTTATCTGAGGTTGTGACGGTGGTTGTTAATGTCAAGATTAAACTCAAGTTACTTCTAAACAAGGTTTACATGCAACCTAGTACGAATTGATGTGTGTTTTGAAATTTCATCTGGCTAAAATTTTTTAAACAAGTTATATACTGTATTTTGCTTGAGGACAAGCAAAGATCTAAGTATGGGGGAGTTTGATAACATGAAATAGTATCACATTCTAGGACTCAATTCAATTGAATTATATTATTATTTACTTTAATTTATTTCATTTTATCAGATATTACGCGGTATTTTCTTTCTATTTATCTCAGGTAGTTTATTTGAAGCACAAGTAAAAAAGGAAGAAAAGGAGGTGCAAAAAGGAATGAAAAGAAGCAAATATCAAAAGCCAAAGCCCAACCCAAAAAGCACAGGCGTTGTGCCTGTGACGAGCGTCACGCTATGCACACTCCTGTGACGAGCGTCACACATGGTGTGACGGACGTCACACCATTCCCCTACATTTTTGGCACCAGGAACGCAACAGACCACGTTGAAGCTACTTTCACGCTTGACCCTTTTACAACGTAATGGCTATATTTACGGAAAACCCTTGGAAGCGGTTGCAATAAGTATCAGTATAAATAGAGCTTTTTGGAAAGCTCTCGGATCGACACTTTTTTTCCAGATTTCTTTGCCGTTCGCATTTTCCTTTTCCAGCAGCTTAAGCATATTTTTACAGTACTACGTTTACAATTTTTATATTGTTTCTTTTGCAATTCTATTTCCCTTTTTAGCATTTAGTTAATTCTTTTTCGCACAATAGTTTCTACACTGGAAACTATTGTGTACCTTTTACCGGATCTAACCTTACGTTAGAATCTAGTTTTTTTTATTCCTTCGCTTTTATTTTCCTGCCTGATTGAAGAATTCAAGAACAGATCCAACCGACCTGTGGTGGAGTGTTCAAGACTGCTATTTAATTTCTCAGGTTCTTTAATTATTGTTTGAACTTATATATGCACTTGTCATCCCCCAAAATTTTCCCGATGATATTACAAGGCATTTTTCAAGGCACTCCGGCTTATTCTGCAAGGCACTGATCTTAAAGGAACAAAAGCCCAGCTCACAACAGGCCCACTCCAGAAAAGGGCCTAAACTGGCTTGCTCGCTAGGCGAGCAATTCCTTCGCCTAGCGAACCCCTCGTTATGACACTCGCCCCAGCGAAGCACCAGATCCAGTAAAAGCCCAAAATAGCTTGCTCGCTAGGCGAGCAACTCCTTCGCCTAGCGAAGCTTGCGAATATCAGAATTTCTGGGCTTCATTCTGAGCCCATTAGGTCACAACAAGAGCACTATAAATAGCCGAGCTTCAGAGGACGACAGGGGGGGGGGGGGGGGGAACGGAGACGGGAGAGCGGAAACGGAGAAAGGAGAGCCCTAGCAAGCAAACCCTGATACTCACTAGAGGCAAACCTTGAAGGAACTCGGCGGCACCAAGTTCTACCCTGGCCCAATTCAATCCGATTTGCCGATTCGAAGTCACAACTCAGCTGCTAACAGGTTTACATTGCTATTATTGTCTTATGTTCTTATTTTGCATATGGCTTCATGATTAGATTTACGAAATATCTTAAGCTTGGCATGTGAACTTTAGTATATACTTGCATGCCTTAATGATTAATCATATAATTACAGTAATGAAATCCATGAGGCATAAAATTGGTTGAGATTATACTGATATCAAATTCAAAACCAGCAGCCGCTCGCTAGCACCTTGCTAAGCGAGCCGGTAGCGAGTACTCGCTAGGCCTTCGCTAGGCGAAGTAGGGGCGAATGGGACAGTGGCTGTTTCATTTTCTTGCTGTTCTATCTTATGTTTGTCTAATCATGAGTTATTATAATTCTGCATCATTTGGCCTGAGTTCATGATTGTTGTGTTTATTTTATGGTGCAAGTTTCAATTATACTTTATCTCGATGCTCTAATCCGTGTGTAAAGGCTCACATATTCTCGAAGAAACGGCCGGCCAGATATTCCCACCTTATGTGTGGGATACCCTTATGGAGATTCAATCTGAATCACTCAATTGATTTTAATGTATTAATTTTATGGCGAAGATCCACCATAATGGCTTAATTATTCTTAATGTATTGGTTTTAATATGAACCTAATTACCTACTTGATGACGGCTACCTAATTAATTGTAAAACCTTGCCTTTAAATAAATGATCTCAGACCTCTCTTTGTGACCCTCCGATATTACGATATTACGGTATTACGGTCATGTCCCGCGAACGTGGGGATGCACTTAGCAAAGACCCTTCGGTTAAATCATCATAGTCCCTCGAATGTTGCCTTTGTCCCTCGATGACCCTTCGGAGTAGCCTACGGTTAAATGATGATAGTCCCTTCGAATGCTAAGGTATCCTCACAACTGTTGCCTTCAATGACCAACCGATGACCCTACGATGACCCTTTTACATCCAAAGGATAAAACTACTTATTTCTCAATAGTAAGGACAGTTTTACCCTCATAAGGACAGGAAATGCCCGTAAAGACCTCGGACAGGTATAACCCTTAATTGCTCATTCATAACCTAAAATACTTTTCGCACCTCACACATTTCAAAACATCTTAGAAGATCATCACTTGGCATACATTCGTACTAGGATCATTGCCGAGTTATATTTTTCTAAACGACCTTCAAAACTAAACGAGATAACCACTTTGTATACATTCATACGAGAATCATTACAAAGTTAAATTCTCCTTTTCAAAACATTTCCCACTCTCAAACACTTTTTCAAACTAGAAAAACATAAATGATTGAGCAATTAAGAGCCCATGGATAACCATGGATACAAAGGGTGCTAACACCTTCCCTTCGTATAATGTACCTCCCGAACCTAAGAATCTAAATTAAGGTCTTTCCTGTTCTTTTCCACCTTTCCTTATTGGATAAAAGAAAAGTCGGTGGCGACTCTTGCTAACCGCGACATTGCGATTAAAAACACATTAAAGTCAGTTCACCGTATGACAGCCCTATTTTACTGTTTATTTATATTATTTGCCTGAGATGAATCTGTTTATGCATGATATTTATTTAAGTCTGTTTAGTATGTCTGGCTAAATTATTTAGGTATCGGTATGTAAAGTAAGCGGAATGAAGAAATCAAAACTAAGTTGGTTTAATTAAGTTTAAAATTAAAATCGCTCTTTTTACAGTCTCAATTTACAGGTTTAATAACAAAGTTTTTGTACGAAAGTAAAAGACATAAAGAAGTTAAAATCAATAGAGCAAGAGTTTGAGGTTTTGACTGGACAGTGTAAATTGGACATTAATTCTAGATCAGGGCGAGAGCAATTTTTAGAGTTAATTAAATTCTAACCTTTTTCAAAAAGTATTTTTAAAGATTGAATGTGAGGACGAGAGTTAAGCATTTGAATTTAATTATATAACCTAAGTCAACAGAGCGAGAGTTTGAGATAAGGGTGTTTAAACGATTAGTGTTTTCTTAAAAAGAGTTTCTACGGATTCTATTGTTTTCAAAAAGTGGTTTTTGACTTAACTATAAGTGACAGCTACGTTAATATAAAATCATAGTTTATTCAACAGAGCGAGAGTTTGAGATAAAACTTTTAATCAATAGCGTCAACTGAAAGGATTTATTTTAAAACCAAGAAACCAATAAAGAATTGATTCCCTAATTACGACGAACTGCATACCGATATCCGCTTATTAGATATTTATTTTAGATCTTATTTTAGTTTTAGCCTTTCCCCCAAACAATCAAAGTATTACCTGCCTTAGCTTTACGAAGTAACCTTAGAAAACGGTATATCGATTCATAAGTCCCTGTGGGATCGATATCTTTTAAAACTACGCGATAGAACTGTGCACTTGCAGTTTGTACCCCAAATTCGACTCATAAAGTCGAGCGATCAGTCATACCTGCTTTGACACCATTCAGCTTCTGATAACTTAGCTTCCATCACGACATACATTGATGGGATCTCTAGTTCTATTGGAAGCACTGCTTCCATGCCATAAACAAGAGAAAAGGGGGGTTGCCCCTGTTGAAGTACGGACAGACGTACGATATCCATGCAGAGCAAAAGGGAGCATCTCATGTCAGTTCTTATAAGTCACTACCATCTTCTGAATGATCTTCTTGATATTCTTATTGGCAGCTTCCACAATACCGTTCATCTTAGGTATGTAGGGAGAGGAATTATGATGTTCAATCTTGAACTCTTCACACATTTCCTTCATCATTTTATTGTTCAGGTTTGAACCATTATCAGTGATGATTCTACTTGGCACACCATAATGACAAATAAGTTGATTCTTGATAAATCTAACTACCACCTGCTTGGTCACATTGGCGTGTGAGGTCGCTTCAACCCACTTTGTGAAATAATCAATAGCCACCAGAATGAAACGATGTCCGTTGGAAGCTTTGGGCTCAATCATACCAATCATGTCGATACCCCACATAGAGAAAGGCCATGGAGAAGATAGAATGTTGAGGAGAGTCGGAGGTACATGTATCTTGTCAGCATAAATATGGCATTTATGACACTTCTTCACATACTTGCAACAATCAGCTTCCATTGTCATCCAATAGTAACCCGCTCTTAACATTTTTTTAGCCATTGGAATGAGTACCAAATGAAGCTTCATGAACTTCTTACATCAATAGGCCTGCTTCGTGTCTATCCACGCATCTGAGCAGAACCATGTCAAAGTTTCTCTTGTATAGCACGTCTTCATTCAGAAAGAAGTTATTAGCCAATCTTCTCAAGGTCTTCTTATCTTTGTTTGATGCCCCAGGTGGGTATTCTTGACTCTGGAGATACCACTTGATGTCATGGCACCATGGCTTGTCATCAGAGACTTCTTCCATTGCAAATACATGAACAGGTCTATCAAGACGCATAACATCGATCTTAGGCACATCATTCCAACGATTCACAATGATCATGGAAGCCAAAGTTGCTAAGGCATCTGCCATCTGATTTTCCTCACGAGGGATGTAATGAAATTCAACATTGTTGAAGAAAGTAGATAACCTCCTTGCATAGTCTTTATATGGGATTAGGCCGGGTTGATGAGTTTCCCATTCTCCTTTAATTTGATTGACAACTAGACCTGAGTCTCCATAAACATCGAGATTTTTTATTCTAAGATCAATGGCTTCTTCTAGACCCATGATGCAGGCTTCGTATTCCGCCATGTTGTTCGTGCACTTGAATGTTAATCTTGCAGTAAAAGGGATATGTGAGCCATGAGGAGTGATGATTACTGCCCCAATACCATTACCATAAACATTAACTGCTCCATCAAATATTAAACCCCATTGAGAACCTGGCTCTGGGCCTTCATTTGGCAGTGGTTCATTGCAATCTTTGGCTTTTACGTACATCACATCTTCATCTGGAAATTCAAAATTTATAGACTCATAATCGTCGATTGGCTGATGAGCTAAATGATCGGCCAAGACAGTTCCTTTGATAGCTTTCAGGGTGTGATACTCAATGTCATATTCGAATAAGAGCATCTGCCAACGAGCAATTCTTCCGGTCAATGCAGGTTTTTCAAAGATATAATTAATCAGATCCATCTTGGATATCAACCAAGTTGTGTGATTCATCATATATTAACGGAGACACTTGGCATCCCAAGCCAGAACACAACAAGTTTTCTCCAGCATGGAATATCGGGACCCGCAGTCAGTGAATTTCTTGCTCAAATAATAGATGGCATACTCTTTTCTTCCTGTTTCATCCTGTTGACCCAAGACACAACCCATAAATTCTTCTAGTATAGTTAGATACATAATCAATAGTCTTCCCTCAACTGGCGGGGACAAGATAGAAGGTTCTAGCAAATACTCTTTGATACTGTCGAAGGCTTTTTGACAATCATCCGTCCAAACACAACCCTGATCCTTTCGGAGGAGATTAAAAATGGGAGCATAAGTAGCATTCATATGAGATATGAACCTTGAAATATAGTTCAAACGTCCAAGGAATCCCATCACATGCTTTTTTGTTTGAGGTGCTTGCATTTCCTGAATGGCTTTAACCTTGTCGGGGTCAAATTCAATACCCTTTTGATTGACGATGAAGCCTAAGAGCTTTCCTGGTCGAACCCCAAAGGTGCATTTGTTTGTGTTTAAGCGGAGTTTGTATTTCCCCAAACGCTGAAACAGTTTCGAAAGATACTTAACATGATCTTCCTCAGTCTTCGATTTTGCTATCATATCATCTACATAGACTTCAATCTCTTTATGCATCATGTCATGAAAAAAAGTAGTCATAGCTCGTTGATAGGTGGCATCAACATTCTTCAAGCCGAAAGGCATTACTTTGTAGAAAAATGTGCCCTAAGGTGTAATAAAAGTTGTTTTTTCCATATCTTCGGGCACCATTTTGATTTTATTGTAACCGGAAAATCCATCCATGAAAGAGAAGACCTTGAACTTGGCGGTGTTGTCGACCAACATGTCAATGTGTGGCAGAGGAAAGTCATCCTTAGGTCTGGCTTTATTTAGATCTCTATAGTCAACGCACATGCGAACCTTTCTGTCCTTCTTGGGAACTGGCACAATTTTGGTCAACCACTATGGATATTCTGATGTGACAAGGAAACCTGCATCTATCTGCTTTTACACTTCCTCTTTGATTTTGATCGCCATGTCCAACTGAGTTCTTCTTAACTTTTGCTTGATCGGTGGATACTCTGGCTTCAACGGTAAACGATGCTCCACAATATCGGTGTCCAACTTTGGCATGTCTTGGTATGACCAAGCAAACACATCAGTATATTCTTGGAGAAGCTCTATCATCCTCTCTTTGACCTATGGCGCGAGCAGTGCTCCAACTTTGACTTCTTTTCTATCCTCTTCAGACCCTAAGTTAATTACTTCCATAGGCTATTTGAATGGCTGAATGGCCTTTTCTTCATTTTCGAGCAGTCTAGAGATTTCATCTGGAATGTTTTCCTCTTCTTCTTCTTCTTCCACTTCGTACATAGGGAATTCAAAGTTGCAAGAGGGCATAGGGTCATTGGTTTTAATGGATATGTCATGAATTAATCTGCACATGTGATTTTATGCTTGTTTTAGAAACAGATAAAAGTATGAAGTTATGTGCAGCTATTTGGAAGTGTTTATTTGTTTTTTTTAGATTACCATTTTTCCAGAAAAAATAGAAAAACAAATAAAACGATAATATGGAAACAAAATAACATTTTCATTGATTTAATTCTTGAAACATAAGCCCAAACATTGTCACTTTCTCCTTAGGCATAATGAAAGGATTTTTTTTTAAAAGAAAACAAACAACAAAATATTACTTTGAAATGTGAACAACAACAACAGGAACATCAACAGAGGTCCAGTTTTGGCAAATTACTCTGTGAGCTACGAAGTTGGCTGTAGCATCTTTAGGATTGTCTTCCACAATGGCATTGGCTTCAGCTGCTTCGTCTTCTAACCCTGGGATGTATTCAAGTTCTCTATGATGAGGAAAGTAGAAAGGCACATAGGCATCTTCCGCCTCAAGATCATATTCAGGATCGTCACAGTAGGGTTCCCATGTTGAATCATTATCCTCAATGATGACACTAACTTCTGGCAAATTGGGATTGATGAACCCTCCATTATGGAAAGTTTCTTTGATTGAACGAACAAATCTACTTCCTTCTACAATCTTCTTGGAAGTAGGAGAAAAGCCTAAACCCTCTCGATGTTTGTTTTCTGGGAGATCCAAAATTGTTCCCCAACAATCGGTTATACCATCATTTACTAGCCGTTATACATCCTTGAATGAAGAGATGGATACCCCTCTTTTGACATCTTTGTCAATCAAAGAAAGGGCTTGGAATTGAGTTCCAACAACCTCTTCAGGTTCAAGATAAGAGAAAGATGATAAGTGACTCACAACCAGTGTTTTCTCCCCACAGACTGTCACTAGCTTCCCATTCTTCACAAATTTAAGCTTCTGATGCAGAGTGGAAGTGACTGCCCCAACTTCATGGATCCAAGGCTGACCCAATAAACAACTATACGCAGCTTCTATGTCCATCACCTGGAATGTTATCTGGAAAGTATGAGGTCCGATGGTCATAGGAAGGTTAACTTCTCCAATGACTATTTTTCTAGAACCGTCAAAAGCTTTGACAATAATCCCGCTACTCCTCATAGGAGCACCTTGAAAAGAAAGTCTGGAAAGTGTCGACTTCGGCATGACATTGAGAGACGAGCCTGTATCCACTAACACACTTGATAAAGAGTCATTCATACAGTTGATTGAGATATTTAGTGCCATGTTATGATTTCTTCCTTCTTCAGGGAGCTCTTCATTACTGAAACTCAAGTTGTTGCAAGCCGTGATGTTAGCGACGATACCATCAAACTATCTGACCGTCACATCATGGTCTACATAGGCTTGTTCTAAGACTTTCTGCAAAGCTTCACGGCGAGCCTCAGAGTTCATTAACAAAGATAACACAGATATCTTGGAAGGTGTATGCAATAATTATTCCACCACATTATATTCACTTTTCCTGATGAACTTTAACACCTCATCATCATCACTTTTTGGATTCATGTTATCATATTGGCCAACCGGTTCAAAAGGGACCTCAACATGAGCCTGCTTTCCTGTTGCGATATCCTTAGTCCTTTTTGCTAATATACGTCCACTCCTTGTGACTCTGCTTACATCAGCGACGTTAACGATGGAGGGTAGAGGAACATCCTTTCCATTCTCAGTCATTGTAGCATTGTACTTGTAAGGAACAACTTTATCAGATTGGTAGGCAACTGGGCCCGGTAAGTTAATGACCAGAGGAGTCACAGAAGTCTTCCGACTGTCATAAGTAATCTATATAGGCTCAGAGTCGTTGAACTGAGGAACTATGACATTCACTTCGTTGTCACTATTGACCATATTAACTTGATTATAATCTCTGACTCGGTAGGCTACAATGTAACCTTGGTCCATTTGATCCTGGAGATCCATTACAACAATTAGGCATCCTTGAGAGTTCCTAGAACAAACCCTGCAAGAGGCGTAATTATGTGGAGGCACAAAACCATTCTTGCTATATGTAGCGTGTTTATTTACTAAGTTCTCACCCAACAACCGTACATCATATATCTGGAAACTGCCCGGGCAACCATATACCATGTTAACTGAGGCTGAACCATGTTGCGATAGAGGATTAACTTGAACATTGGGGTTTACGTCCTTAAATGAAAGGATACCACTCTTGATGAGCCTCAGAACATCTGACTTTAGACCAAAACAGTTTTCAATGCTATGTCCTGGTGCCCCTTGATGGTAAGCACAAAATTGATCTGCCTTGTACCAATAGGGAAGGTCCTTTGGCAGAGGTGGTGGAGACCTTGTCTGGATATGATTTTTAGCTAGCAGTGCAGGAAACAATTCTGCATAGGACATTGGAATATGATCAAATTATGGCCTTTTTTGAATACGATTTTGATTATTGAATTGAGAGTGAGCCTGTTGTGGAGGCTGTTGATGATATTGATTTGATGGTTGTTGCTGAACATGTTGTTGTTGCTGATGCTGTTGAGGATAATGTTGTTGATGTTGATGCGAGAGCTGTGGCTGATAAATTGGCGCTACCATTGGTGGACTAATGATTGGTGAAACGGCTGCAACATGTTGATACTTTCTTCTTTGTCTTCCATATGAAACGACACTAACATCTGATTCTTTCTTTTTGGAGAAATTATTGGCGAATTTCTTAACATGACTAGAAGCACCAACTTCTTTAGTCAAACGTCCCTCTCGGACTGCTTCCTCAAGTCACATGCCCATGTTTACCATCTCGGTGAAATCACTGGGTGCACTGGCGATCATGCGGTCATAGTAGAATGAACTCAGAGTTTTCAAAAAGATTTTAGTCATCTCTTTCTCTTCAAGTGGAGGGAAAATTTGTGCAGCAATTTCACGCCACCTTTGAGCATATTCCTTGAAACTCTCTTTGTCTTTCTGAGACATGGGCCAGAGTTGATCTTTGTCTAGAGACATATCTACATTATATTTGAACTGATGAACAAAAGCTTCACCAAGGTCGTTGAAAGTACGAATCTTCGCACCGTCCAAGCCCATGTACCAGTTAAGAGCGGCACCAGTTAAACTGTCTTGAAAGTAGTGGATCAGAAGCTGATGGTTGTCAGTCTGAGTGGACATCTTCCTAGCATACATAACCAAATTAATTTAGGACATGAATTTCCTTTGTATTTCTTGAAGTCTGGTACTTTGAATTTAGGCGGAATTTGAACATTTGGAACCAAGCAGAGTTCAGAAGCGGTCTTGCCAAAAAGATCCTTACCTCGAAGAGCGTTGATTTCCCTTTTCATTTCTAAGAACTGATCTTGAAATCTCTCTAACCTTTCATATACTCCCACAACTTCACTTGGAGCAGTGTGAAAAATGTTTTCTTCATTATAAGGAGTTGTATGCACCACAGGAGGAGATACAGACATCGCAACAGTCACTACTGGAGTTTCAACGTTTTGAGGGCAGTATCCTGTTGGCATATATCCGTGAGGTGTAACACCCTTCTAAAATACCTCAAATATTTAATTAAAATAACAACATATAAATCAGAGTAATCATGCAATTAAGGGTGTCACACATTTTTTCGCACCATTCGTCATACTATTTAGTCATGCTCATTATTTAACTCAAAACATAAAGTATTGCACAATACGCAGCGGATGAAGATCAAATCGATCATTCAAAACATGTAACATACTACATGTAAACTGGTTCAACAACCATCAACAACACAATTAAAATGTTCCCTCCCGATGTTACATCTATCAGAGCATGACCCACTAAGGAGACTACACTAGACTCCAAGCATTAGCTTCTACTCAATCACTGCCCGCTACCTGAAAAATAGTTGTAAGGGTGAGTTCCTCAATCGATATAATAAGCATTATAGAATATAATGTCATGTTAAGTAATTTAACACATTAACCACCCTAATCGTATCACACATTCAGTAACGGCACATCAACTCAAATATCATACTCAATATCAACGCAATTCATACTCATGCTCAATGCCAACACAACACACGTATAACATTGGAATACATCCATTCATATTATACACTACACATATATTATGCAATGAGACTCCATGCATGCGGTACCGACTATTCGTGAACATATAGTTCAACTTCACCGACCAAATCCAGGTACGGCTACCAAGCTCACTAGTCCCACTCATTTGAGACCTAGTGACTCACATCACTAATTCCTCACCATGGGAATTAGCTACCACCCCAAGGGCCATGCTATGCACGCTAATTCACCTAGCATGCAACATCAAAAACAGTCCAAATGACTAACATCACTAATTCCTCACCATGGGAATTAGCTACCACCATAAAGGCCACATTATGCACGCTAATCACCTAGCAATGCAACATCACAACAATAATCCACAATGGACCGATGCTCACTCTCTAAGCCATAAAACAGTCCATTCACAACACATGCATAACATACACATTCACAACATTATGCATACCATCATACATTATCAACACATGTATCAACACATCATATCATGTCAAATAATTAAACACAGTATTAGCACACTCTACTAATACCTATACTGCTCAAAACAGCGGGAAATAATCCCTACTATATCACACACCGATATAGGCAACCATCAATTAGGCACACAACATTTTAATTAACAATTTTTCCACTCTGCAACAGTGTTAACCGGTTAACGCCCTGGGTTAACCGGTTAACGCAGCACAAACACACTTTCTGGCAAAACGCAACAGTGTTAACCGGTTAACGCCCTGGGTTAACCGGTTAACGCAGACAAAACAGCAGTTTTTCACAATTTATAACAGTGTTAACCGGTTAACGCCCTGGGTTAACCGGTTAACGCAAGACAGAAAGCTGTTCCTGCGCTAACAAAAGGCAGAATGCAGAGTTCTCCGCATTTTCCGCCGTTGGAGGACTTCCGGACCTCCGATTCTAATTCCGTAAAAAGCTACACGTCCAGAAATTTACGACACACACCATTATCGATTCAATTACAGTTTTCAGACAACTTATTCATCACAATTTCTCAGCATTCCAAATCCAAATTAGGGTCAATTCAACGGTTTATCACTACCCATTACATGCTAACCCATAATACCCATTAAACGACGATAAACCCCCCTTACTTGAGTTAATCCGGCAATCTCTAAGCTCCAAGCCTTTCTCTTCTCCAACCTTTGCCCTTGCTCTTCCTCTTTGCCCTTTCTCCACTTTCCACTTTTCAGCCGCTTCTCTGTTTCACGTAAAACTCTTTTTACCAAATGGGATTCTTTTCCTTACTTCACACTTATATATTTTCCAATAATTATTATTCCAAAATAATAATAATAATAATCCAATAATTCCAATTATTTAACTAAATTAATAAATATAATATTAATTTAAATCAAATAATTATCTTATTTTTATTGGGGTGTTACAACTCTCCCCCACTAAAAGAGTTTTCGTCCTCGAAAACATACCTCAAGCGAATAACTCCGGATAAGACTCCTTCATCTGACTCTCCAGTTCCCAAGTCACATTGCCACCTGCTGGTCCTCCCCAAGCTACCTTCACCAAGGCAATCTCTTTACCCCGCAACTGTTTCAACTCTCGATCCTCAATCCTCATAGGTGATGTTTCAACAGTCAGGTTATCTCTCACCTGTACATCATCTATTTGGACTACATGCGACGGATCATGAATGTACCTCCTCAACCGAGACACATGAAAAACCTCGTGCAAATTCGCAAGTGACGGCGGTAAAGCGATACGATAGGCTACCTCCCCTATCCTCTCCAAAATCTGATAAGGACCAATAAATTGAGGTGTCAACTTCTTCGACTTCAAAGCTCGACCAACACCAGTTATCGGAGTAACACGAAGAAACACATGATCTCCCTCTTGAAATTCAAGTGACTTCCTCCTCTTGTCATGATAACTCTTCTGACGACTCTGAGCAATTCTCATCTTCTCCTGAATCATCTTAATCTTTTCCGTGGTTTGTTGAACAATCTCCGGTCCAACCACAGCACTCTCACCGGACTCATACCAACATAAAGGTGTCCGACATCTCCTACCATACAAAGCTTCAAACGGTGCCATACCAATGCTCGAATGAAAACTATTGTTGTAGGTAAACTCAATCAAAGGCAAATAACAATCCCAAGCACCTCCCTTTTCCAAAACACAAGCTCTCAAAAGATCCTCTAATGACTGAATCGTCCTCTCAGTCTGACCATCAGTCTGCGGATGATATGCAGAACTCAATCTCAGCTTAGTTCCCAAAGCCTTCTGCAAACCTTCCCAGAACTTCGATGTAAATCTCGGGACTCTGTCCGAAACAATACTCGACGGAATACCATGCAAACTTACAATCTTCTCAATATACAACTCGGCTAATCTCTCTAACGGATAATCCATTCTGATCGGAATGAAATGAGCCGACTTTGTCAATCTGTCAACAATCACCCAAATAGCTTCAAAATTCTTATTTGTCCTCGGCAAACCAGACACAAAATCCATACTGATACTATCCCACTTCCACTCTGGAATAGTCAACGGTTGCATTAGCCCAGACGGCTTCTGATGCTCAATCTTTGACTTCTGGCAAGTCAAACAGGAATAAACAAAACTCGCAATTTCTCTTTTCATTCCCGGCCACCAAAATAACTTTTTCAAATCATGATACATCTTCGTAGCTCCAGGATGAATACTCAGGCCACTACGATGTCCTTCCTCCAGAATACTCTTCTTAAGTTCGGTAACATTCGGAATACACACCCGATTACCAAATTTCAAAACACCATTCTCATCAACTCTGAATTCACCACCTTGACCTTGATTCACTAAAGTCAACTTATCAACCAAAAGCACATCGGATTTCTGACCCTCTCTGATCTCATCCAGAATACCACTCGTTAACTTCAACATTCCCAATTTAACACTATTGTGAGTACTCTCACACACCAAACTCAAGTCTCTAAACTGCTCAATTAAATCCAATTCTTTAACCATTAACATAGACATATGCAATGATTTCCGACTCAATGCATCAGCCACTACGTTTGCTTTACCCGGATGGTAATTCAAACCAAAGTCATAATCCTTCAGAAACTCTAACCATCTCCTCTGTCTCATATTCAGCTCTTTCTGATCAAACAAATACTTTAAACTCTTATGGTCACTGAAAACCTCAAATCTTGACCCATACAAGTAATGCCTCCATAACTTCAGAACAAATACCACAACTGCCAACTCTAAATCGTGTGTCGGATAGTTCCTCTCATGAACCCTCAGTTGTCTCGAAGCATAAGCTATAACCTGCTTATTCTGCATCAACACACCACCCAAACCCAACAATGAAGCATCACAGTAAACCTCAAATGGTTCTGACGGACTCGGTAATATCAGAATAGGAGCAGTAGTTAACCTTCTCTTTAACTCTTGGAAACCTTCTTCACATTTTGAGTCCCAAACAAATGCTTGCCCCTTTCTAGTCAACATCGTCAACGGTAACGCCAACTTAGAAAATCCCTCAATGAACTTCCTATAATAACCAGCCAATCCAAGGAAACTTCGAATCTCAGCAACAGACCTCGGAGCTTCCCACTTAGACACCGCTTCTATCTTAGAAGGATCAACAGCAACACCACCTCTTGAAATTACATGACCAAGAAAACTAACCTCTTCTAACCAAAATTCACACTTAGACAGTTTAGCAAATAACTTCTTTTCTCGCAGAACTCCCAAAACCACTCTCAAATGTTCAGCATGCTCCTCTTCAGATTTCGAATACACCAAAATATCGTCAATAAACACCACAACAAACTTGTCTAGGTACGGATGGAAAATCCTATTCATATACTCCATAAATACTCCAGGCGCATTAGTCACACCAAAAGGCATTACAGAATACTCATAATGTCCATACCTTGTTCTGAAAGCAGTCTTCTGAATATCCTCAGTTTTCACACGTATCTGATGATACCCAGATCTCAAATCTATTTTGCTGAACACACTCGCACCAACCAACTGATCCATCAAATCATCAATCCTCGGCAAAGGATACCGATTCTTGATCGTCACTTTATTCAGTTGCCTGTAATCCACACACAACCTCATAGTACCTTCTTTCTTCTTAACCAACAACACTGGTGCACCCCACGGCGACACACTCGGACGAATAAATTTCTTATCCAACAGATCTCCCAGCTGACTCTTCAATTCAGCTAACTCAACAGCAGACATACGGTACGGAGCCATCGATATCGGTCTAGTACCAGGTACCAAATCAATCGAGAATTCAACTTCACGCTCTGGCGGCAATTCATTCACTTCTTCCGGAAACACATCAGGAAAATCACACACTACAGCTAGATCGCCAATCACCAGTTTATCTTTAGCCTCCAAAGTCGCTAACAGCATAAACAACTCTGCCCCACCTGCTACTTCCTCATTCACCTGCCTTGCTGATAGAAACAAATCCTTACCTTCCTCAATCTCAGGAAATATCACAGTCTTATCAAAACAGTTGATAGAAACTCGGTTAAACACCAACCAGTTCATACCCAAGATAACATCAATCTGCACTAATGGAAGACACACAAGGTCCATCCCAAAGTCTCTACCAAAAATACTCAAAGGACAATTCAAACAAACTGAAGTAGTAGTCACTGAACCCTTCGCAGGAGTATCAATCACCATACTTCCATGCATCTCAGATATCTCTAACTTAAGTTTCACAGCACAGTCCAAAGATATAAAGGAATGAGTAGCACCGGTGTCAATAATAGCTACAAGAGGAAAGCCATTAATATAACACGTACCTCGGATCAAACGATCATCTGCAGAAGTCTCAGAACCCGATAAAGCAAAGACCTTGCCTCCTGACTGGTTCTCTTGCTTCGGCTTAGGACACTGTGGACTGATATGACCCACCTCTCCACAGTTGAAGCAAGTCAGAGTCTTCAACCGGCACTCTGCAGCCAAATGACCACCTTTACCACACTTGAAACACTTCTTCTCAGCACTGGTACACTCGTGGAAACGATGTCCCGCCTGACCACATCTGTAACACTTAGCAGGAGCACTAGAGTCTCCCCCACTAGGCCTCTTCATCCCACTCTGTCTCTGGAAACCTTTGCCAGCTGCATACGGTTTCCCACGATCATTCTGATTCTTGCCTTTCCTATCAACCCTCTGCTGATAGCTCTCGGCTCTGGCTTTGGAATCCTGTTCAAAAATCCTGCAACAGTCCACCAAATCAGAAAACACTCTAATCCGCTGATATCCAATAGCCTGCTTGATCTCAGGACGTAACCCGTTCTCAAACTTCACACATTTTTGAAAATTCTCCAGCAGCCTCATTATAGGGAGTGTAATACTTTGACAGCTCTGTGAACTTAGCAGCATACTCAGTAACAGACCGATTGCCCTGCTTCAATTCTAAGAACTCTATCTCTTTCTTTCCTCTGACATCCTCTGGAAAGTACTTCCTCAGGAATCTCTCTCTGAACATAGCCCAAGTGATCTCAGCATTCCCAGCGGTTTCCAACTCAGTGCGGGTAGCAACCCACCAATCATCTGCTTCTTCTGACAGCATATGCGTACCGAACCTGACCTTCTGGTTATCGGCATACTCAGTCACTCGGAAGATTCTCTCTATCTCCTTCAACCACTTCTGAGCGCCATCTGGATCGTATGCTCCCTTGAACATTGGAGGATTGTTCTTCTGGAACTCACTCAGTTGACGAGCAGCTCCCACTCCCACAACATTCGGGTTCCCTCCAAGTACTCCAGCTAGCATACCCAGAGCCTCAGCAATCGCAGCATCGTCTCTACCTCTTCCCGCCATCTCGATTCTGAAAACCCAACAAGCTAAAACAATAAGTACTGATAGGGTTACACAACACCTATCCCGTACAGGGGAAACAGAATAATTACGACTCGACTCGACCGACTATGCTCTGATACCACTAATGTAACACCCTTCTAAAATACCCCAAATATTTAATTAAAATAACAACATATAAATCAGAGTAATCATGCAATTAAGGGTGTCACACATTTTTTTCGCACCATTCATCATACTATTTAGTCATGCTCATTATTTAACTCAAAACATAAAGTATTGCACAATACGCAGCGGATAGAGATTAAATCGATCATTCAAAACATGTAACATACTACATGTAAACTGGTTCAACAACCATCAACAACACAATTAAAATGTTCCCTCCCGATGTTACATCTATCAGAGCATGACCCACTAAGGAGACTACACTAGACTCCAAGCATTAGCTTCTACTCAATCACTGCCCGCTACCTGAAAAATAGTTGTAAGGGTGAGTTCCTCAATCGATATAATAAGCATTATAGAATATAATGTCATGTTAAGTAATTTAACACGTTAACCACCCTAATCGTATCACACATTCAGTAACGGCACATCAACTCAAATATCATACTCAATATCAACGCAATTCATACTCATGCTCAATGCCAACACAACACACGTATAACATTGGAATACATCCATTCATATTATACACTACACATATATTATGCAATGAGACTCCATGCATGCGGTACCGACTATTCGTGAACATATAGTTCAACTTCACCGACCAAATCCAGGTACGGCTACCAAGCTCACTAGTCCCACTCATTTGAGACCTAGTGACTCACATCACTAATTCCTCACCATGGGAATTAGCTACCACCCCAAGGGCCATGCTATGCACGCTAATTCACCTAGCATGCAACATCAAAAACAGTCCAAATGACTAACATCACTAATTCCTCACCATGGGAATTAGCTACCACCATAAAGGCCACATTATGCACGCTAATCACCTAGCAATGCAACATCACAACAATAATCCACAATGGACCGATGCTCACTCTCTAAGCCATAAAACAGTCCATTCACAACACATGCATAACATACACATTCACAACATTATGCATACCATCATACATTATCAACACATGTATCAACACATCATATCATGTCAAATAATTAAACACAGTATTAGCACACTCTACTAATACCTATACTGCTCAAAACAGCGGGAAATAATCCCTACTATATCACACACCGATATAGGCAACCATCAATTAGGCACACAACATTTTAATTAACAATTTTTCCACTCTGCAACAGTGTTAACCGGTTAACGCCCTGGGTTAACCGGTTAACGCAGCACAAACACACTTTCTGGCAAAACGCAACAGTGTTAACCGGTTAACGCCCTGGGTTAACCGGTTAACGCAGACAAAACAACAGTTTTTCACAATTTATAACAGTGTTAACCGGTTAACGCCCTGGGTTAACCGGTTAACGCAAGACAGAAAGCTGTTCCTGCGCTAACAAAAGGCAGAATGCAGAGTTCTCCGCATTTTCCGCCGTTGGAGGACTTCCGGACCTCCGATTCTAATTCCGTAAAAAGCTACACGTCCAGAAATTTACGACACACACCATTATCGATTCAATTACAGTTTTCAGACAACTTATTCATCACAATTTCTCAGCATTCCAAATCCCAATTAGGGTCAATTCAACGGTTTATCACTACCCATTACATGCTAACCCATAATACCCATTAAACGACGATAAACCCCCCTTACTTGAGTTAATCCGGAAATCTCTAAGCTCCAAGCCTTTCTCTTCTCCAACCTTTGCCCTTGCTCTTCCTCTTTGCCCTTTCTCCACTTTCCACTTTTCAGCCGCTTCTCTGTTTCACGTAAAACTCTTTTTACCAAATGGGATTCTTTTTCCTTACTTCACACTTATATATTTTCCAATAATTATTATTCCAAAATAATAATAATAATAATCCAATAATTCCAATTATTTAACTAAATTAATAAATATAATATTAATTTAAATCAAATAATTATCTTATTTTTATTGGGGTGTTACATGAGGCATGCCCCAAGGGAAACCAGGTGGCATGTGATATTGTTGATCATTAACGACCACCACTGGAATGGACGCCGAGACGTTCTCAGAGATTGTTGTTCGTTGCAATGGATCTTGAGAATTGTTCGATGACTGATTCTGAGCAGCTACCAAAGTGTCCATCATAGCAGTAAGCCTTTCCAAACTGTCTTTCAAGGTGATTACTTCCTCTTTGAGCTCTTGGTTTTCTTGTTCAAGGTGGCTCATCCTTCTCCGACGACTGGCTCGAGTATTATACTAGTGATTCAGTTTGACTATTGGAGGGAGAAGACACGTGTAAGTTTCTTGAAATGCAGGAACTCGTGCTTGAATGATGCATGATATGCATATGCAAAAGATGAGTTTTAATTTTTAAGAAATTCAATAATTTATTGCAAATATTATAGAGACAAAATTTGGTATAAGTTGAACAAAAACCTCTTTTTATTAAACATTTGAGGGATTACAAAGGATGAAATACAATTTCAACGATCCTAAACAATATAAGAGGAAAGTAGCTAAGTCTATGAGTCCTAAGAAATCTCATATGTAGAAGGTCCTGCTGCTGGCTGATGCTTCCTTTTCTGCCTCTTTAGCTAAGCATTCTCGATCATAAGCTTGTCAATGATTCCCTTCCAAGCACCTGAGGTGGGAGGTATGCTGGAGTACTCATGAAATGGTTGGACTTTAGAGAGAAGTAAACCTTCTTATTCCTCCTGTTTCTTCACAGCTTGTTGTTCCAAAATCTCAATCAAATCATCCTTCTCCTTTAGCTACTGCTCCATCTTCATCTTCTTATCATTCAAGACATGGTACTTGCCTTCCCAAGTGTCTCTTTCCAATTTCAACCTATCCAAAACTTCTTGAAACTGTTCCCTATTCTCAATAGGAATGGTGGATGATGATGTTATAACATAAGGAAGTGAGGTCTTCTCAAGAGCATATGGCATCTTAAGTTTATTGGCTCTAGCACAAACCCATTGGGTGTAGGGCTCAAAAGCAACACAATTCTTTCTTCCTAACCGGTCTTTTCCTTTTTTGTGAATGTTGCACCAAGCATGTATGATTCTATCCTTCAAACCGGATCTCTCTTCGTCGTTGAGGTAAAAGAAACCTGACAACAGAAGGTTATCGGGTTTATCTGCTATAGGATATCCTAACTGGCGTCTGACAAGGATGGGGTTATAGTTAATTCCCCCATGTACACCAATGAGAGGTACATTAGAAAATTCACCACAACTGTCAATAATCACTACAATATCATAAGAGGGGTCATACCAATGTATACTCCCTTGATCAATGGACATGAACCTCTAAGACCATCTAAGCTTATGTGGATTCTCCCTGAAGAGCCTGGATTTGGGCAAGTGAGAAATAAACCACTTATATAGGAGATATGGACAACAAAGAATGGTTCCACCACCTTTCTTAGTCTTGTGATGGATAGAATGGTAGGTATCTCCAAGTAATGTGGGTACTGGGTTACCAATTAAGAAGATTCGTACAATATTAACATCCATAAAGTCATCAATGTTTGGGAAGAGCACAATTCCATAAACGAGTAGAGCAAAAATGGCTTCAAAGGCATCTTTACTATCTGCTTCTGCAAAGATAAAGGCTTTCTCCAACAGGAATCTAGAGGTTAGACCTAGAATCCCTCCTTTTTTTAGTGAAGTTGGCCTTCACAACAAACGTTTCTAGGTGAAGTGCTTCTGCAATAGCTGCTGATGTAGGGGTCTTCTCTGAACCACTGAATGGTAATTTGTCAGAGACTGGCAAGCCGAACCAATAAGAGTATTCTTCTAGAGTAGGCATAAGCTGGTAGTCTGGAAATGTGAAGCAATGGTAGAGTGGATCATAAAACTGTACCAGGGTGTTGAGAACTCCATCTTCAACCTTGGTCTTCAAGATACCCATAAGTCTTCAATACCGAGCTCTGAAATCCTCTGGACTAACTATCATAGAACCAAGTTTCTTTAACTCTGTTAAGTCAGGACATTTGAAAGTGTATTTCTTGGTATTCCTCCTTCCAAGTTCCAATTTACCTATCAATATTTGTAAAAGAAAACTATTGAGTTTCTTGGTTTTTATGCAAATGGTTTTTATGGATGCATGAGTGCATGAATGAATGTTTCACAAATATGAGTTTAGGGTTTTGACATTAAGCATGAAGCCAAGGGTCTAACCATCCCACAATGTATGAACTAATAGGTTTATTTTGTACCTGTAGAATAAGGTTCTAAAGTGGTCCCCAAAGTCCTAGATCCATCTTTTGGATATTATCAGTTTAACGACTTGCTCGTAGACCAATAATATTCTAAAGAGAAACTCGTCCGAGCGTAGTATCGTGTAACAATTACCTCAGATCTTACACCTGGATAATCTTCACACTACATCCTAAAAAGGCTTAGAGGGGTTGAAAGGGTTATAAAGGTCCTCAATTTCTTAGACTCCCAGATCGAAGATGAAATTCTGGTATCAGATATGAGATGTCGAAGGTAATGTCACGACACTAATATCTGAACAATACAAATAAGATAAAAGATAAAGAACAGTAATGCAAGAGACACAAGCAATTGTTAACCCAATTCGGTGCAAACTCACCTACGTCTGGGGGCTACCAAGCCAGGAAGGAAATCCACTAAACAAAATCAGTTCAAAGACTCTCAGTAAACAACTTCAAGTTACAGTCTTTTCACCTAATCTCTACCCGTGTGACTTGTACCTAAGAACTCTTAGATATGAGATCCTACTCACCCCCAATCACAACAGTGATATAAAACAAGAATTACAGTGAAAAGAAGACACTCTTCAAAGACACATACTTGATATTACTTAAAAACTTCAATCAAGTAAACACACACTCATGCTTCAAAGCTTAGAGTGGACAAATTACAACTCAAAAATCAGACCAATTCAATCATCTATGGATGAATTGAATGGCTTACAATTCACACAACCACACAAGACTCAAACCCTTATTCTCTCTCAATATTTCGTTCGTTATTTCTTGTGTATAAAACCAGGTTTTCCATGTCCTTTATATAGAAGCAATTGGCTGGGCTTGGACATCATAAAACCCTAAAACTATTTTCCATTCATATCTTCTCATGACAGCTGATTATATCTCATTGGAAAATAAGTCAATCTAGTTATAATTAATGATTGATAGCGCATTCAATCATCTCATCAATCATACATAGATTAACATTAAAAATGCAATCACATAATACATAACATTCAGACTGAATATTCTGTATACAGATGTCATGACATCGGGTCTGACATCTCAGTAAAAATCCTGCACATTCACATTTTAAACATCCTGCAGGTACAAGTTATCTTATGTCAAGACAATACTTATGATAACTTGTGAACACTATAGGTTTTACCAAAATTGCTGCCAACACATAGAACCAACAGAAGATAATAATGCCACTGCGATTTACTCGTAACAACAAATATTACCATCAAAGGGATCTCCACTGAGCGGGGTTATATCATATGTCAATCATGCTTAAGATTACTCCAGACATGTAACTTTGATTATACCACCATCCTATCTTATTTGTATTCTCTAATCCGGGTTAGGATTTCCTCACCACTTATAGATCTTCATAATGAAACCCAAGAAAACATAGCAACAAATGATAATAAACACATATAAACAAGTTAGGTATCACCCACTTAATATTCCACTCCCTAGTGAAGTCGCCATTTATATCACGATGAAGAATCAGAGACTAAGCTATTTATTAGACTTGACTCATGAATCAAAATATCACCATCGAACTTTAATTTATCCAAGGGAAGGGGAAAATATTCAAAAATAAACCCAATATGTATATGCAAAGCTAGAAGATTAAACTTAAGCTAAGCAAAATGGGGGGAGATTCTAAAGGTACGGGGGTGTGTTATGAAAAGGGAAGATATCAGCATTCTAATCATCTGTAGTACTCTACAGGAACCTTTTAGATATATGTGTTTGGTTTAAAGTTGTTTGTTATTTGATTTGGGGAGATGAGAAAAAGAACATTTTTTATTGTTTGATGATTTGGAAAGACATTGAGTCTTATGCCTACGTACCCGTGAAGGATCAAAACCTCGTAGTTCGGGTTCAAAAATAAGAAGGGATTTATTGGGGTTGATTTTATAAGAAAGATACAAATTGTCATCTTAAGGAGAAAACTCACTTTTAAACCACCAAAAAACATGTGGAAGATAGATCTTTGCATCAAATTGAAAGAAGGGCTCTCACTTGGATATAAAATCAACAAGTATGCCACATACCTCTTCCAAATGGAAAAGAATCAATATCAATCTCAACAATGTTATGGGGTAGGAGATTTAAATCTCAACTAGGTATGACTCATGTCTAATCCTTTTATGAAAAGGTTTTAAACATGGAAAATCCAAAGTGGCAAAAGGGTTTGAATTAAGTTTGTGTTTTTTAGGTCTTATGATAAGATCTTTGAATATGCTTAAGTATTTTGAAGCATTTGATTAAGAAATAAAAGGGAAAACAATAACCTAAGTCAAATTTTATTACGAAAGTGGTTATAAGAAGGAGAGAGAGATGGAATCCTAAGGTTTAGATTGAGGGGAACCTAAGATTGTATCTAGAAGTTTTTGGATTAAGGGGAAGCAAAGTTGTATAGAATGCAGATGAACATACACACGCAAAATGACAATAATGTCATGATTCTTTTCCCTTGGATATAAACAATAACAAGATTGAACATGCATTAACATTATGGCACAAAATATGGCTAAGTACAACGACAATCACAAGGTATGGATGACAATGTTAAACATGGTTTTTTAGGCATTGAGATAAGCATAAACAAGACATGATTAAGTTTCACATAACATCACAAGACACAACATATTGATGGTGAAGACAAAATCATACCTGACATGGTAAAATCATTCATTGGTACATGGTAAACACAACATGAATCAATTTAGGTGAAACATGCATCACATTATAAGTCTTCACAAAATAAACATTAGACTTGAATCAAAGTTCATGATAAGACCAAAACTTAAGTGGAAACCTAATCACCTCCTAACCATTCATTCAAACATGTTTTCAAGGTGAATCAATTGATACATTGTATGAAAATAATCAATTTCAAACATGTTAAAGATAACAATCAATATTTAAAAGAGTGTGCTTTAATCATACAAACTTTCAACATCGAGAACAAATAAGACACAAGTCGAAAGAATCAATTAGGAGCCTTAAAAACACTTAAAACACATGTTTTCCATCCAATCAAAAGTGGTGTAATAAATAATATTTTTGGGATTTTTTTGGTGTCATCATAAAATAGACATTCTTATGGACACATGGCAAAAAGAATGGGCCAAAAAGGTTATGGGATCATGAAGTTATGGGTTTTAGAAGTTATGAAGAAAAATGAACATTTAACAAATGAGAAAAAATAAACATTACGCTGGCCAGGTTCGAACCCACGTCCTTGGGGTTCCATGGACTTTTTCCAATGCCAATTCAGCATCATCTTCAACCTCTCTCTCTCTCTCATTTTCGTTTTCTTTTTCCCACTATTTTTCCAATCTTTCATTAATCATATCTCTCTCATTTCTCAACAAATTTTCATTAAATAAAGATCAAAATCGCATAGAAAAATGCAAGGAACACAATGGCGCCATAGGTTTTGGCTAATACTCAAAGATGGAGATGCACGAAGGCAAAAACCAGAACTGAAACTTTAGGTTTCATGCAACATAATTTCACATAAACAGCAATATAAATGACATGTAAGCTAATGATCCTTCTTAACACAATAAATGCTACATATTTACTTCAGAAATCAAAATGAAATGACGTATGCATGATGAGTTTCAAAGTGCAAGAATATACCTATTGGAGCAAGGTCCAATGCCTCTTCAACACTACTTCCAGCTACTATTTGATGCTTCTCCTAATGCTTATGAGTTCCCAGAAGATGATTGGAACCTTTGGTTTGCAGAATGCATGAGCCAAATGAGAGAATGGAGGTTAAGGTTGAAAAGCTCTCAAGAATGGAGTTTTTCTTGGAAATCTTGGTGTCTGGATAGATGAGGCTTTGTCCTCTATTTATAGGGATCTTTGAGGGTTCAAGAAGCCTTAAATATCATAAAATAATTATGCCTTGTACTAGTTTGCTTGCTTGGTTGGTTCTTGCACAAAACACCAAGTGGGAAGCATGGCAAAAGTATATGGGGCTTGAAGTGTTTTATTGAGCTTTGTCTGAAGTGTAGGAGTGAACTTGCTGTTTAGAGTTGGTATGTATCAGAGCCAAAGCCATTTGGGAGCTCAATAGTACTTAATGTTGGGTTCAAGCCACTTTTCACAAATGGAAGTGTAACCTTTATGCCAAAAATGGAATGGTTCATTGTGTAATGGCTTGGTTGCTTGGATAATGGCTCAAAAGTGTGTGTGATCTTCTGATTAGAGTGATATTTAGAAGCAAGAAGTATATGTACTTGTAGATTTGTTTGGATTTGTAGTGTACTTTGGCTTAGAATTTGACTTATGAACCATTCCACGAGGTTGTCTTCCCAAATTTTATTCTCTTAGCTCGAGCATGAGAATTTATTGATCTTGGACATATTGGAAAGACGAAATCATGATCTACAACTTTCATATCGATCACTTTTCTTGAATCAGTTGGGATCTGGGTGAAAAACTGGCATAAAGTTGGTCACTTGACTAGGTCAGCATGCTGAAAATTTCACCAAGTGTTTTACCACTTGACAAACAAATGAATCATCCACTTCATAGCCCCATATCTCCTTATTCGTGCATTTTTTGAGGTTTTATTACCTAGGACAAAGTTGAAGTATGAAGCAAGGTCTTTAATCTGATCATTGGAGAAAAGAAAATGGTTGCTTGGATCATAAGTTATGGCCTTGGAAAATTGGGTACTTGGACATGTTTTTTTAGGGACTTAGTAAAAATTTCAAATTCTCCATCTTTGCCATTTTTGCAAGTAACCTTGATTTTCTTGACTAAACTTGATCAAATGACTTCAATGATCATATTTTCATAATCCTTGACTTGAAAAGTTCACAGTTGAACAAAAATCTTAAAAGTCAAACTTTGACTTTAAGTATTTATTGACTTTTTCATCAATTGTGTTCCAACTTTCATCTGCTTATGAACCTAATCTCTTGAGTCATATGAATTGTATGAGTGGGTTATGAGTACACATTTTAATACCTTGGATCATGCCTCAAGCCATATAATCATGCTTTGGTCAAAGAGCCAACATCAAGCTGACTTTGACCAAAACCCTAATTTTGAGTGTCAGATGAATTATGGCTTGATGACCTTGAGATGTAATGATCTTGAAATCGATTCATATTGATGGAAGTCACTTGATTACTTGGTAAGAATGAGGAGTTTGGAATGTTAAAACTCATGCCAAGTATTGATTGATCAATCTTTGAAAGCTCTTGATGCAAAACCCTAGCTTAAGACAAACAAAGTATAAAATCTTTGTGTAGTTTCAATAGGTTAGTAATGCAAAGATGATAGATGTCATGAAAATGATACAAATGATAGTTGCATCTTAGGATTGAAAATTAGGGATGACAACTAGAACATTTTATCTTAAGTAAAATCCATATTTTTTTAGCCTATTACAATATTTTTCATGAAGTTCACGTTGACTCTCATTCATCTTATAAGTGCATGACATGATGAACTGCATTTCTTCAAACTTCATCTTTTCTACGATTAATTTTTTTTCTCCTCCTTAACTCGTGCTAGATTTTCCACTACTGCCACTCTTTTATTAATTATATCATGCATAACACTAGAAGGCGGTTCAATTGCATTTGCATTTTCCTTTGTCTTACCCTTTCTATTTTATGCCTTTTGTCTCATTGGACGCTTCATTGGAAATAATGAGTTATACTCATAACTTAAAGGTGTCGATGAGTTAGACGATGATGTGTATGCACTGCTAGCATAATTATTTGTTCTCGTTGGAGAATTTTCGGTGGGTGCTCCCATCCATTTAGGTTCATATTTTAAAAGCCGCCATGCACACTCAAGATTGAATGATGCACCTTCATCTTGAGCAAAAAAAGCATATACGTTGACTAAAATATCTTTCTCCGATGTTCCACTCTTTTTTCATTAATAGCTTGTTTATAACATCCAACAAATTTTTGAACAAGAATGTTTATCCGATACCATCAACATTTTAATTGGTTACGTTGCTTTTCTCGCGACCGCCCACGATACTGATTATAATCGACAGTGTTTTTTAACAAAAAACTATAGACTTTTGATCAACCCCCACTATTGGATCCTTTGAAACATTGAACCATGATTTCACGAAAAATGTATCTTCATTTCATGTGAATAGCTCTCAAGTTCTTTTTTTTATCGAATGCCTTTCTTCTCCTTTAATTGTAATATTCTCAATACCAATTTGAGTTGAAAATTATGGAACTTGACGTTCAGACATAAATCCAATTAGTGTTTCGGGTTCACGATGTGAAAACTCCACCTCATGAGTATTATTTATTTGAGATCTAAAATATATATTTGTGTTGTTTGGTGACGGAAAAAATACGACATTGTTTGTTGTTGGTGATGGATATTGAGAATTTATTTTAAGGATTCAGATGTTGATAATTTTGCATGAGCTGATACATAGATTGTTAGAAAATTATATTGATTATGATACATTTGATCTAAGTAAGAGTAATTTTGAAATAAGAAGATGAAAATTTAAGTAAAATATTGTGTCAAATGAAAGTCCCATAAGATGAATTTGTGAGAGAAAAATTTAAAAATTAAAAGTAAAGTGATGAAATTGTGAGAGAAATTGAACTTTTTAGAAAAAAATAAAATTGTGAGAGAAAATTTGAGTATAATTTTTTTGAAATAATCTCATTTATAAGTAAATTAATTGTTAAAAAACAAAAGAAAAAAAAAAGCAAAAGTTTGAAACACAAATTTCAAATTAATATTTTTTTATTCAATGCAACCAATGCAACAAGCTCTAAGTTGCGAAAAGGGTAACCAACATTTTGTCTTAAAGCTAACAAATATTTTTTTTATTAAGAGGAATGCTAACTCTATCAGAAGGATACATATTAAACCATTCATAAATAAAAAGTTTATATTAGAAAAAATAATAAAAATATTAATTATAAAATTTTGATAAAAACCATACACAAATTTCAAGAAAACATTTTTATAATTAATTCTTAACATGTATCCCTAGGATATAAGTTATTATTATCCATTTCTTAATATAAGTTATTATTATCCATTTCTTAAAGCAGGTGTCCGGTTGACGATTAAACCTTTGAAAATAGTCTAATTCAATTTAGGATTTATACATATTCGCCAGCTGAGATGCTATATAAACCACAATAAACTCTATTGGTGTGAACTAGAAGGTTAAAACATATGTAACACTTAATAAATTTAAAAAATTTAAAGACTAAAATAATATTTTTAAAAATAAAGAGACCATACTTAACAACAAGTTAAAAATAAGAGATAAAAAAAATAATATTAAATTTTTGTTTAAATATAAATCAATTTATATTTAACTAACTTTTAATCAAATTTTATCCAAAATTTAATTCTATATCGCAAAATCAAACCGATTAAATATATGTTTGAATATACACTTGTATATAAAATACGACATTCCAATGCAAAATCGCATTTTAAGTTTGATGTAAGCATTATGATATGATTTTGAGCCTTTTCTTGATTTTGATGGCAACCAAACTTATCTAAATTTTGTATAAGCAGAGCACAATGTGTAATACAACAAAATGAATTGGTTTACTCCCTCCGTTTTTTATTATAAATCGTTTTTGACTTTTTACACGTATTAAAAAATGTAATAATTGTTGTATGAAAAAGATAAATTATGAAGTGTTTTATAAAATTGTCCTTTATTAATGATATTGAAAAGATAAATTGTCATAATTGAAAGAAAAGAGAATAATAAATATTTAAGAGTATAATAGGAAAAATAACATTAATAATTCATTGGTATCATAAAACGACTTATATTATGGTATAAAATATTTTTTTAAAACAATTTATAATAAAAAACGGAGGTAGTATTAATTAAAAGAAAATAGAGATAAAGTAAGTTTTTATTAGGTTAGATTAGATCCGGAAAAGAAGTTAATAATATTCAATGAGAATGGAATAGACATGCTCGAACGCATCGAAATTGAAAATCCATACCAAAAGTAGACGAAAGGGAAAACGTAAAAGTAACCTCAGTCTCAGTGCGCAGTGATGCAGTAAAAGAGAAGTCCATCATCTCATCTGTCGTTCGCAACTTCGCGGTGCGCTGCTGCTACCGTGGATTGTCTTTTCTTCTCTCTCTCTCTCAATTTTATTGTTCTGTCACTCTTTCGCTTTTTCCATTACTGCTTCATTCACTATCACCACACTCTACTTCTTTTTACTCCTTTTTCCCCTTTCATAAACCTCTACTATTTCCTTTAATTCATTTACAATCCAATTCCGATTCCGTTAATGCATTTTCTCCTTAAGCGCGATCCTTCCACACCACACCTCTTCAATCGTTAGGGTTTCTCTCGAATCAATTCCCATGGCCATCAGAGGCGTTGATTTCAAGTGGTTAGTGTTGTTCTCTCTCTCTCTCTCTTACTATTTTCTCTCTGTTATCCCAATTTTGATCCAATGCATCTTTCTCCTTCTAGGTACGATGGGTTTTTCTTGTCCATGCTCGCCACCAGCGTGTATCCTTTTTCAATTCTTCTTAATTTTACTATCGTTACGCATTTTCGATTCTGCATGTTTTCTTGACACTTGAACTTGTAGAGTTATTGTTGCAATTAATTGGAAGCGCTACCATTCTTGTACATACCCATTGCACATATGGATTGTGGTGGGTTCATTGACTCTTCTCCTAATCCTTGCGTTTTTTTATCTTCTTTATTTTACTGACTCACTGTTCTTTAGGTGGACTATACTGCTGTGTTTGTTTTCCGGCTCTTGATGTTTGTTGATAATGGCTTTGCTGCGGGAATGGGTTTGTAAGCCCTTCAATTCATTAACTTTTTATGTTATTCTTGCTTATTTCATTACTATATTTAGCCTGTTTTCTTCAGTTTGTATTGTATGTATGATTTAATGTAGCTAATTTAGAGTACGGTAGATGAGATATTGTCTTTCACTGTTCTCATGTGTTTGTTTAATCCATCTAATGGAAGAGATAAGTCATATCTCAATATGCAATAAGTAATGACCCTGCACTTTATAACTAAGATTCCTGTACTCTACCCACAATGATCACCTGTTTATATAAAATATTGATATCGTTGCCGTATGCCATTAATTTTTTTACTTTGTTGACATACATTAGATGCGATATTTTAACATAGGCAATAGCCGAGCCCATTTAGTCATTTTCCAGGAATACAATTGAATCAGTGTTTGGAATGGTGGCAAGTGACATGGCTTAAGGTTAAAAGTTAAAATAGTAGTCTGGAAGAGGCATACAAGTTAGTGGGAGATAAATGGAAGCCTATGATTTTATAAAAATATAGTTTTCATATATGGATTTTGGAAAGTGAATTTCTATGATATATTTCATGTAATTTCTCTTGGCTGTTCAACATTCACTTGCAAAATCATTTTGCATGCATAGATGACTTCGATTTGATGATAGTAACCTCGATCTCAACTAAATTGGTTCTGAATATTTTGTGTTGCATCAAACAAACCAAGTCAAATGATGTTTTAATTTCTTAAATCCCGAAACTAATTCCTCTGCACATTGTTCCTCCATCCCTTCTCATATGCTTCTAGAGATTTTGGGTGGCAGCAGAGATACGCCCGTTTCTGTGGAAGAGTAGCTGTCCTCTCAATCCTTGGATTGCTTCTTTATCCATTTCTTTGGGCTTGGACTATAGTTGGTACCATGTGGTTCAGGAGTGCCAAGAGCTGTGTATGTTTTTCATTTAAGTTAAGTTTTAGTTATACTCTTGTTAACATGTTTATGAGGCATAATGCAAATAATCATCTGCAGTTGCCTGAAGAGGGTCAGAAATGGGGATTTCTCATCTGGTTACTTTTTAGCTACTGTGGACTTCTTTGCATTGCTTGCATGTCAGTGGGAAAGGTTAGTGGTGGAGCTGTATAAATCATTAAATGTTTCTTTGACTTGTTAGCATGTCACAATCTTTTTTAACTCCATTTGCGGTGGTGTTCATGTTCTGAACAACTGATAAACATAGAATATCTGCAAAACAATATTTATCTTCATTATTTGATATCTAGGTTGTTGCAGTAATCATTTTGGCCTTTTTAACCTCTTGCAGTGGTTGACTCGACGACAAGCACACTTAGTGCGTGCCCAACAGGGTATTCCAGTGTCTGAATATGGGGTAAGATTTGCCTTCATTGCAACATATTTAGCAGTTTTAGTTACACATGTTATGGAAACTATATTCTTATAATTGGTATTTCTACATAATTTTCGTAATAACATGAATTTTTTTTCAGAATTGCCCGCCCTTGTTGTTCCCTTATAATTGACAGGGCAGGCAGTAGGAGAGCATTTTAAGTTCTATCTTGAATCCGTAACTGGTACAATAATTCATTTGTTAACATCTGTAATAAACTTGTAAGCTGACGACATGTTATTGACACTTGCTTATCAGTTAATGCCACCCTATCTGATGAGCGATAATACACTATTAGAGTATGTGTGATGAATCTATGGTGCTTTGTTTTTATTTTAGTCTTGTTTTGAGATTGTTAACCATGTCATAGTTTCCATTTATGAAATTCAACTTATCTAGCAACTGTGTACCCAGCAAACTATCCTGTTGCTTTGTAACGCGATAAATTAGTATGCTTAATTCAACATTTTCCTGATTACAAATTGATTATTTATTTTCTTTCGCCGTCAGTTTTATGGCTGGTTTTTCTGTTAGTTCTTCTATAACAAGGTTCTAGGGTACATTGTTACTGGACACAGTCCCTTGTATATGATGTGTGGTTATAAGTTTCGCCACGCCTTCCCTTAAGCTTTATTTTTCACCTCTTGAAAAAAAATTCCGTTGAATCAGATTCCCAGAAAGTTAGAGAAAATGTTGTTTCGAAGCTTGTAAAGTTGGATTCTTTCTGGAGGCAACACAATCAGTCTATTGCTTTCTCTTATTTAAATGATTGTACATATGGGGTTGATTATTTCATTGAAGCATAATCTGTCATCATATTCTTAGAAATCTAAATTTATATTCATTTCTGTTTGATCATCCACACTACAGCTATTTGATGCTAATAGTTGTTATTTTTGCTTTTTTAGGTTTTGGTCGATATGATCCGCGTGCCTGATTGGGCATTTGAAGCCGCGGGTCAAGAGACAAGGGGCATGGGCCAAGATGCTGCTGCATATCATCCAGGACTTTACCTAACACCAGCTCAGGTAGTTTTAGTTGATCTTTGCAGACTTGTTGATTTCATATTACAACTCATGCAAAGCTACAGACTACAGTATTGTCAAGCAGAGTGAACTGTATTGTCATGTAGATTAGTTGATGAAATGTTGTCTAAATTCTGATAGAATAGAGTCCCCCCATACATGTGATGACCCTATCCTACAAGCACAGCTTCTAGAAGCTGTAAGAATAGAAGTAGTTAAAATATTTTCATAATTTTAGGCTGTGTTTGGAATTTTGGCGAGGAGGGGAGTAGAGGGAAAAATAGATAAATCTTTCACCTTTTTTGAAAGTGTTTTGTATAGAATAAAATGATAAATAAATGTTTATTATTAATGTATTTTTAATTTTAAATATTAAAGTATTATAACCAGAGTTATTAATCCTGGATAGCGGAGCGGAGCAGCCAACCCCAAAAATGGGATAGCGGGATAATTTTTTGGATTAATTATATGAATAATCTACATATATATTTAATGTAGATTAAATAACTTTTTGGACTAATTATAGGAATAATCTATATATATTAATTCCATAATCACTATATTTTAAAAGAAAGGAAAAAAAACAATGATATGAAAGAAAAAACATGCTGAAAACGAATAGAAAAACAATGAATAGAGAAGAACAGGATAGAGAACAAAATAGAAAAGCAGAAAACAAAAGAAACGCGATGGAGAAAGGTGAAAAAACACGAATGAGAGGAGAAAAAACGAACGACTATAATAAAATTTTCAATTTAAAACTTTTTAAGGGTTAAAAGGTTTTTTCGCACTCCAAAAAAGCTCTAAAAGCAGAAAACCGCTCCGGACCGGGAAGCGCTCCGCTCCCGCAACCCTCTATCCCAGCTTTCCCGGCCGCTATCCAAAACTGGGATGAGCGCCTCTCCTCCGCAGCGGAGGGTTTCCGCACCGGGAGAGAATCCCGGGATAGTGCTTGGAGCGACCGCTATTAATAACTGTGATTATAACAAGTAACAAAATAGATTGGATTCGGAAAATTTGTCCAAGCCCTCCAAAATCCCGCTCCAATATAATTTGAGTTTCCTATAATTAAGGAGTTTTTGTATTATGAAGAAAAACAATCCTTCAAAAACCCCCTCTCCCAAAATCCTTCCTTCTTTCCACTTCATCCTTCTTTTTCTTCAAAGCCCTTCCCTCCCTTTCCCTCCTGAACTCCTAACCAAAGCCGGGAACCTATCGTTATGCCATATATTTATCATTCAAATTCCTTTTGAGTATACGAAGAGTTCTATACTACCCTTGAGCTTTGTTGAGTATAGCCAAAATTAATTCAAAATTTAAATGAACTAAAATAATTAAATTAAAAAAATGACATGACATTAAATGATTGGATGATTTGGTAGGTACTCAACAAAACTAAAAGGTTCCGGAGTGTTCACTTATTAATATTCAATTTCAGTGCTGATACTAAAGTTTCTTATCTGGGTTGGATGCAGAGAGAAGCAGTTGAAGCATTGATTCAGGAACTCCCAAAGTTCATGTTAAAGGCTGTTCCTACTGATTGCAGTGAATGCCCCATCTGCTTAGAAGAGTTCCGTGTTGGGAATGAGGTATATTTATTCCAAATCTAATTAAAGGTCTAGAGCAGGTCATAATATGCGCTGTTTTCTATACAATACTTCAAAACATGCTGTCTAACCGTGAGAACAATTTAAGTTGAGTTGTAATGTGGATTGTAGAGTGATTTAAAAATAGTTTACTCTATGATGCAGGTTCGTGGCTTGCCTTGTGCACACAATTTTCATGTTGAATGCATTGACGAGTGGCTTAGGCTGAATGTGAAATGTCCTCGGTGCCGTTGCTCAGTGTTCCCAAATCTTGATCTTAGTGCCCTGTCCAATCTCCGTCCAGATTCTGAACGATCTTCTGCCAGTGTTGTGACAACAACTAGCTATGTGAGAGGCCAACCTTCCAGTCAAAGTTACCTGTTAAGGTTACAGGGACTTCTCCGCCCAGTGCGTTCTGAAATTGCAGGGCCAGTTGGTGACACAGATAATGCTTTGCAAAATGCTGAGAATGGTGTTGTTGTACCTATTGTGACACAAAATGCACCAAACAGAGTCCAAGTCTCTTCTGTGGAATGCATGCCTGTTAGTCATTCCTCTGCACAAACTTAGGTTATGTGGTTTCGGCGCTTCCCATATATTTCTAACTCATTCTAGAGGTGAAAGAATGCATATCCTCATCTGGGCTGTATAAAAATGGTTCACATTCTAACATGAAATTCTTACATTGATCCATGAAGAAATGGGTCAGTTTCTTTGTCTGGGACATCTTGGAGTGGCGTAGTAGGACTTGAAAATCAAGGTATACCTTTTTGCTTGACTAACCTAGGTTAGAACTGAAGATGTGTAATTGTCTCTTATGTTTTGATAGTGTAAAAAGAGTTCAAATTTATAATCATATAGGAGTACTGTTTTAGTTTTGCCTGTTTCATTTTATTGGGCGTAAGCGTGATAGTTTTTTTTGGAAGAGTGTGATATAGACGGAGTTGACCTTTGACCATTGGACATCACATTCAAAAATTAAATTCTATTAAAAAATCTCATTATTGTTGTTGACTTTTAAATATGCAAAAAATTCTATGCAAATAGATTCATTTTGATTTTAGTTGTAAAAACACTTACGATTTAACTCTGATTCCACAACATTTTTATTCTGTTCCCTTAGAATTTTTCGCTAAGGTGGATGTGATTTGATGACCTGGCTACATGACATGACAAAGTTATTGGCTGAGTCACCAAACTATAATATTAATCAATTTTATAAGCAGAGAATTCTCATATCGATAAAATTCACATTTTAATTCATATAAGAGAAAATGGAAGGTATAATAGAATTTTACACCGGTAATCAATTGACATATTCTATCAAAATTACAGAGATATTTCATTTGGCATTATGGATAATTTTTTATTAGATGATATTGTAAAATTATTTTACAATATTTGTTTTGTTTAAACAAAAAAAAATTGTGGAGGGATTAACAATTTTTTATACACTCGCCGTCTGTTGTCTTTTTTCCCAATAAACCTTCTTTTCTTTCTACCTTAGAGAACTTAGATATAGTGATTCTTATCACTCTTGTTGTGCTCTTCTTTTGCTTTTGAACCTTGTTGTACCACTTTTGTCAAAATGCATACTCTATTTGGTTTCACCAAGCTTTAGAATGTTTTTTTAGTTTAGTGATTTTGTGCTTCCTTGATTCGATAGGAAGAAAAGAGGTTCAACAATGAACCATGTTGTACCACTTTTGTCAAAATGCATAAACTCTGTATTTGGTTTAGCTTAGAACTTTTTTTTTAGTTTACTGATTTTGTGCTTCCTTCATTCGATAAGAAGAAAAGAGGTTCAACCATAAAAATGGGGAGAGTCGCTTAAGGCACTCTATATATTGATACTCCACCCTTTTGAAAAATTTAAAATATTCATTGATTTCGGAGATGCCTCCGAACGCATCACAAACACACACGATCCATGCTAACTTTGAGTTACGCCCCATATTTTGTCTAATTAGTTTTTAGAAATGTATCTCTGTAAAATTTAATTAGTTTTTGAAAATGTATATCCGTTTATTTTATGAAGATGTATTTCCAGGTTGAACTAAAGCAGAAAGAATCACATAACCAGAAAGAATCAAATAACCAGAAAAATGTATCTCCGTATATTTTAGGAGATGTATTTCTAGAAAAATATGGAACTTGGAAATTTTATCTTGTAATAGGGGATGCTTCGAAGATGCATTTCAGGTACCACCATATTATATTATTTTGGAGATGTATTTCAGGAACCATCCAGCTCATAATCAATTTAGGAACAGACAGAAACATAATCTGTTTTAGAATGAAAAGTGGAGAAATTTTCTCGAAACTTAGACATGTATTGAAACCTTTGAAATATATATATACAATGTTTAATAAAAACTAAAATGAATCGAAACATGTGTCGCCACGTAAACACAATGTTTAATAAAAACTTACATCATTAATATTAATACAAGATTACATACAAAAACACGTCTAACCACGTAAACACAATGTTTAATAAAAACTAAAATGAATCGAAACATCTGTCGCCGACTAATTCTATGGGTGGTACCACCTTTGACTTTTGTTTATTTGATTCTCTTTCAATCTCGCTCAGCTTGGTGAACTCTTGCATCATTTTCAAAAAATGATCTGACCAAGTCTCGACTTTCCCTGTTGAATGAGCTGTCCACTCTAGTGATGTAAGAGGTATAGGGCATCCCGATTTTAAATAAACTTGAACAAAGTGACACGATTTCGAAATCCACCCAATGCACATAATACGATTAGTTGGATTTTGAGGTGGGGCACTGCGTAGTGGAAAAAGTGTTTTTGAGAAATCGTATATTGTAAGATTAATACACACTGTATCAGACGCACTTGCTGTGAGATGACCCATTTTAGGGAAGCACATCCATTTATTCTCCAGTGTCGGTCCACTAATGAAGGAACAAGAGATTCATAAATTGCATCAAATTTTTCTTTTTTTCTCGTATAACCGTGTGTATGATTATCCATGGCTTCTCAACTCTTGAATAAGTTGAAGTAGGAAAAATGTATGATCATCTTCTCCTTTATCGAGTAAAGCAGAAACAACTCAAAACCCCAGTTACTGTCACCCTTAACATTGACGATCGTTCAATGTATTTGTGCATAAAAACCGACATCTCGTTAATGAATGGACTTTTGGTAGAGGCGACGAAGGAGGTGGTTTGCTAATGCAAGCTTCTTTGAAAATATTTTTTTTTTGAGATTTTGAAGTTCGAGCATCGGGAAAAAGTTTGTCAACATGTTCAAAATAGGAAGGAGATCGCATCGTTAAATTGTCGCTTGGTGTTGGTTTGACCTTCTTAGGACCACCTTTTGTTTTTACTGGTTGTGAGGGTGGTTTCAAGCTTGTGTTTTCCGGATAAGAAATCTTCCTCAATTTCTCTTTGATGTGGAGTTTCATATTGTCATCAGCTTTCAAAAATCTCTCTTGTATCACTTCCAAATTTGGTCAAGATAGAGATATTCGATTTACCGTCCTTCATGACATCGATATCATCAAACTGAGCCTTTTCCAATGAGTGCAAACTTCATTTATTCGTATTGGGCTATCAAGTTTCACCTTATTTGAAATAAGACAATCACATGGAGACCATACGTTTTCATATTTTTCAACTCGTTTGGCTTCATGAAAAATATAATTCAGTCATGCTCGAGATATGTTTCCGACAAACTGTGAATAAAGATTTTTGTCTTTGAATCTGTGTTCCAACATTCTGATGCTGTGACTTAATGATGTTTGTATCTCATTATGCTGATTTTGGATCATTTGGTTCACAGAGTCTCAATCTTTACATAAATCACCTTTACTATTTCCTAACCAATTCTTCATTGTAGCACAGGCAGACTTAACTTGATTAGTTGTTGTATTTCCAAGGTGTCTAACCTGATCGGTCTAAGCACAAATAACCTTTTCCTTCACCCGGTCAAGAATGATACTTTCAACACATTTCAACAAATCCATATATTTCTCACCAACTTTCCTGAAATGTATAACAACATCAACATATAACTCTTTTGTAGAAGAATTTATTATAACATACCATGCATCAATTATTCTTTCAACTATCATGACCACTTTGGCCATTTTTCCATCTTCGCCCTTTATTTGTTTTGTCCCTAACGCGGGTTTAAACTGACTTCTCACATTCTTCGTTATGTGATACGTACAAAGTAATACATAAGAAGTAAGAAATACCTTTGCAACATAATTCATCAAAGAGGTATTGGAGTCGGTGACAATTACTTTCGACCTATACTCTTTATCCTTCAACATTTTCCGACACACCTCTAAAGCCTAAATATCATTTTCCTCTTTTTAGCTCTCCAGAAATGTGAACCCGGCAAAATAAGTCTTCTTAGTAGAGATAACACAAACAATTTTTAATAATGGAAGCATGTGTTTGTTGGTCTTATACGTTGAATCAATGATGAACACAATATGATACTTGTTGAACAACTTTATGGAATCAGGATGAGTAAAAAATATATTTCGAATGATTACTCCATCCTCAAACCGTTCAATCAAAAATATGCAATCAATTAGTAAATTTGTTTTTGAAAATTTGTCTTTCATTATGTTTAAACTAAATTTATTACCTTTTAATGTTCGTCTCTTTTACAAGGCCACACAAAGTTTTATCATACTGTCAAAGTTTTTTTTCTCTTAACACAGTCAATCATCATCTTTTTCCTTTTAACTTAAATAAAATTTTATCCATTTTTGCCCAACTCAATATTAGTCGTCATCGTTCAACTGTGACTCGCTCACCTTTATTCAACATGTATCAATTTTTTGTATAACATTTTTTTGGAGAAGATAATTTATCCACCATAATTTTAGAATCTAATTCAAAATCAATTAAACATATGTTGAGCTCATGTACCCAACAAAGACCTGAAAGTAAGCCAATATTCTCCCCCATGCTAACATCATAAATTGGACAACTTTTATATCAGTGTTAAACTATGTGGCAACATAATTTTGAAATAGTTTGAAAGCATTTAGAGCATCATTTTTGTTCTTGAGAAGATATAACCAAACGTATTTGGAAAATGCATCAACAAAGGCTATATAATACTAATATCCATTGCTTGATGGGGTATGGGATGGCCCCTATAAATCAGTATGAACTACATCAAATACATTAATGTAATTAGTATTGGACAAATGAGCATGTAGTCTATGTGATTTACCAAGACATCATGCGTTACAGAATTCTACTAGATCTTTATTCTTGCATTAAATTTTGAACAATTGAAAGACATTATGAATAGCCCTAGAATTTGCATGGCCTAACCTAGCATTAGGGCTGTTTATGGTACAGTTCAATGAGAAAACCGAACCAAACAAACCATTCGAACCAAACTAAACCGTTTTAATTTACTAAGAACCGAACCAGACCAAAATTATTTGTTTGGTATACCGTTTCAAAATTTCGAACCGTACCGAACCGTTAGAAGACAATTTTTTCCAAATCGAACCATTTGTTAAAGAGCCAAACCATTAAACAATTTTTCGATTTTTAAAAAAATTGTATACTTATTTTTAGTATTTTTCATTTTCAGTTTCGATTTAGTGCAATTCCAATTTTGATTCAGTTTACTTAGCATATGGTTTAGTTCACTAATTAAACACAACCGTTTGGTTCTTTTAACCTCAGTTTGGTTCAGTTCGAATGATTCAGTTTGGTTCACTTTTTTGAACAAGCCTACCTAGCATGCCAGATTGAAAACTTTATTTGCTAGAATTCTTATTTGGAACAAGTTCTAATGCAATAGTATTATTATGGATTTATGTGCTTGCAGATATGAAACTCCTTCCTAAATTTTTGATGACGACAACACCAAAGAGTGTTGAAGTCGGTGGTAATGACTTTCCAACTCTCCAATGATGGTAATCAAACTCAGAGACATCTCAAGCCTAGTCTAGTAGGAGACTCAAGATTCCACTGAAGTGCTTATATGATCAATGTATCTAGCAAAGGATCTTGAAAGCCTCAGAGTTGTGAAAGCTAAAAAAATTGAAAGCTCGCATTGTCGTGTCTGTCAGAGTGACTTGAGTTTTGTGAAAGTAGGGAGGTAACTCCTAAGATACTAAGTCAACTCTCTCTCACACACACATACACACGCATACACTTAAAACCTATTTTCTAACTATCAAATCTCTTAAAAATATTTCCAATACCGAGCCAAGTGATTAGGAAACTTTTAGCTTCTTTTTAGGAGGTATTTGAACTACCCAATCAATTGGTACCTTAAGGCAATCGATTGGAAACACTTTTTTAACAACCCAACCGATTGGGACCTTAAGCAATTCTATTGGTAGAAGCCTACATGACTCTACAATCGATTATGACAGTGTCTTAATAACTTGCAATAACTCTCCATCCAAGCTTTCTAAAATGGTCAGAATAATCGATTGGACTTATGAGCCAATCGATTGCGCCATTAAAAGGGCCATGGATATTTTCCTTTTTTGGATTTTATTTCTCACATATAAAGGAGGTCATGCTCCTCCTAATTTCATAACAATTTCTAAAGATATATATTTTCTCTCTTTCTCTCTCTAAAAATAATCTTCTTTCACTTAAGTTGTCTTGGTGCTTTTGAGTGAAAAATCACTTGAGGAAGAAATATTGTATTGATCGTGTTATTGTTATAATTCTCAATAGTGTGATACTCTTGGGAAATCAAGTTTAGTTCTTGAGATAAACCAATCATAAAATCTCTATTTTTGATTCTAGAACTTTGTCGAAAAAGTTCTGTTTGGTTATTAAGATAAGCATGGAAAATCACTAAACGGTTCGCTAGCTTAGCCTAAGTAAAAGCTCTCAATTTGGTTGGGTATAAGCTTGTAAAATATCAAGATTAGATTGTTTTAAGGTTCGTGGGTGTAACCGTTAAAAGCTCAAAGTTTATAGTCAAAATCTCAAGAAGACCGCTTGGGGACAAAAGTAGGCCAGCGTTCAGGCGAACCTAGATAAATGATTGGTGCCATATCTCTAACCCTTAACTTTTAATCTTTGCAATTTATTTTAACTATTTTTATTTTTTCCACTGCTCAATTTACTCAGATTCTAAAGATTATTTACACAGTTAATTTCTTAAGTAATAAAAACCTAAAGTTAATTGTGAATTTTAAATACCATAGTTCACCCTCTTTTGTGCTTGAAGTTATTTGTCCAACAATTATGAACAAAAGGAGATAAGTATTGTGACTTGTCTTTGAAGAAATTGCTTGAAGGTTCAAGAGAAAGATTGTTGAAGCAGTACAATCCACCCCAATCAAGAAATCCTTAAAGTAGAACCAACTTAGATGCATATGATTTCACATAGCATTTGTCATCATGGAATTCAAAAAATGCATCATTATCATAGAAAATTTTGAGACAAAAATCAAGTTTCTAGTGATCTTGGGAACACGAGTTAAATGGTTTAAGTGCAACACTGTATTTGACATGCAATTTGACTTGATACTGGAATAACCAATAGATTGAACTCACATGATATGTCCATTACCAACTACTACTTTACTAGGATCAACACATGCCATTTTTGTTTGCAAGTTAGATTCACTAGAGGTATTATGATGTGATGCACCTGAGTATGCGAACCAAGCTTGAGCTTTAAGGTCCTAAGGAATTTTCAACTGATCTTGATGAGTCACACAACTGTTTGCTTGAGCAGAGGTCGATGCCTAATTTTTCTAATTGTCTGATGAATTGACTAAGTCACTTAATGCAGAGCCTTAATATTGAACTTTGGTTGGTGCAGGTTCAAAATATTCATGAAATCGAGGCCAACATTTTATCAATTAGTGCCCATATTTATTTCATAACTAACATGTAGGTCTATTACATATGATGTAAACTTGTCGCCCACGATCTCTTCCATGATTTGTTCTTTATCTACCTCGAAATGCTTGGTTAGCACCAATATCATGCCCATTTTTACATGTTCCTAAGCTAACCAAAACATGAGCTACATTGACCGTTACACTTGATGTAACAAGTTCTTGTCTATACTTATCAAGTTGAGCTTCTTGCACGTATAATAGGGCTTCCATAACATAGATATTAATTGGTCCACCTTTCCCATATATCATCATGATAAACATATTATATTCTTCGGACAAACTTTGTAAGATTGCATTAATTTGGTCTCTTTCCGAGATAGGATCGCCTATAGCTAGAAATGAATCAACAATAACTCTGTTAAGAGTCCCACATCGGACAATATATGGTCTGAACATGAGTTTATAAAATGGAGGCAGTCCTCACTCTATAAACCGGTTTTGTAGGGTTGAGTTAGGCCCAATCACACATTCTTAACATGGTATCAGAGCCTCGTTTAAGATCCGGTGGGCCACCTACTATGGTTTCCGCTATCGTTGAGTTAGGCCCAATCACACATTCTTAGCATGGTATCAGAGCCTCGTTTAAGATCATGTGGACCACACCCACCATTTATTTCCACGCTCCAGATGTCCAGTCTTGGGCGTGAGGGGGTGTGTTAAGAGTCCCACATTGGACAATATATGGTCTGAACATGTGTTTATAAATTGGGGCAGTCCTCACTCTACCAACTGGTTTTGTAGGGTTGAGTTAGGCCCAATTACACATTCTTAGCAAACTCAAATTCTTAGGACATACTCAAATATTGTTCTACTTTATTTCTTGCTCGTTTTGAGTTCAAATTTGAGTTGACACACTCGAGCTTTCATTTGAGAGTTAAAGTGCTTGTACACTTTATCCCAAACTTCATACATGCTTGTAGAAAAGAACACGTGGTAACACAACTTCTGAGATCATGAAAAGAAGCCAACAATGCTTGATCTTCCATGATCCAAGCTTCATAATTTTCAGAGACGATATTCTCCAACCGATCATTGTCCGTTTTGAGCATTGGTAAAATATGTGAATTAACTGTTGGTGTAAGCCCTAGAGGCCAATACTTTTTGGTACTTGTATCGAATTATTTATTAATAATAAAAGGTATTTTCTTTATTATGGTTGATTAATAAAGTCCCTGGAATAGATAGTCCGTTTAATGTATTAAGTGTGACTTAATCATGAGAACACATTAAAGATAAGGACACTATTCCTAAAGTATCCGTAGTCGAGCTTTAGTGTGAAGTGGGATAACATTAAAGCATTAAGACTATTATGTTTGTAGACTGATGATCACATCTCATGGATCATGGATAAAGAGTTATCAAGTCTTAAACATAGGTATGAATATTAAGAGTAATATTTATACCGGATTTACCCGCTATGAGAATACTATATAGAAAGTTATGCAAAGTGTCATAAGTTATTCTCATGGTGATAATGGTGTATACCACTCTTCGACCTGAAACCACTATGGATCCTAGATGTAGAGTCGAGTGCTTTATTGCTGATCCAACGTTGTCCGTAACTGGATAACCATAAAGACAGTTGATGGGTACTCCACGAAGCATGCTGAGGGACATGAGTGACCTAGATGGAATTTGCCCATCCTGCATAACAGGATACATGTCTATGGGCCCAATATTGAACTGGACAAGGATGACACGGTCTATGCCTTGTGTTCAATATAGACATAAGGGCAAAAGGGTAATTATACACATAAGTATTATCACAGAAGGTTTTGTCAGATCACATGACATTTTCGTGTCTTGGGTAGCAGTGATGTGTTGCTAGATACCGCTCACTGTTTATTATGTTAAATGCGTGATTTAATATAATTGCCAACGTCACGAAAACCTACAGGGTCACACACAAAGGACGGATTGATAAGAGATAGAGTAACTAAGGAATACCGTAAGGTACGGTGCCCTTAAGTGAATTATAGAACATCGTAAGGTACGGTGTACTTGAGTAGAATACGAAATATGGTAAGGTACCACGGGCTTAAGTGATTTTGGGCATATTATAAGATATGGGCCAAAATACACTTAAGTGGGCTTTTGGCTTGAAGCCCACACAAGTGGTTCTATAAATAGAACCCTTGTGCAGAAGCATTCATTGCGGTTGCATTATTTTCGTTTTCTCTCTCTCTCACTCAAAGCCTTCATTCGTACCAGCTAACACTGAGATTGAAGGAATCCGTTCGTGTGGACTGAGTAGAGACGTTGTCATCGTTCAACGTTCGTGATCGCTCCGTGGATCTGCATCAAAGGTTTTGATCGTCACAAGAGATCTGCACCAAAGGTTTCAACCGTCACAAGAGGTAAATATTCTATCACGGATCATGATCATTCGTAAGGATCTCTAAAGGAGAAAATTTTAATTTCCGCTGCGTTTTGGACCGCAATTCTCCTTCATTAACTACCACTTTGTGGAGTATATGCGAGAGAACTTCTCCTCCAATTTGTTGATTCCACATCAGAAAATTGTTTTCTTGCAGCTTGATTGAGAGTTTCTAAACAAGCGTGTGTGTTGATTCTAAAAACGCCATTGAAGACATAGTAGCTTGTGATGAATTTTCTACTGATTATGTGTTGAGGAATGAATATTCAAGATCCTCCGTTGAAGCTTCTTTGAAGCCGATTGCATATTACACTCCAAATCTGCACGCACTACCAATCTTGAAGCTTCAATCTTCACCTATGGTGAAGTATATGAAAGCAATGATGATGATGATGATGCAGCGGAGATAAGGTCTCTTCTTAGACTGATATCATATTAGATAAGAATTCATATATGTGTGTAATGAAAAAGATGAATCTCATGTTAAAGAAGAGAGAGCATGATCTTCATGCATTGTATTTCATAATTGGGTTTACAAGAGAGAATGCCTAGCATATATATAGTAGCATTGATAGTTACTCTCCCTAACTAACTTTCTTAACATTGCAACTATCTTTCAATAGTTAGTTATAGTTAGCATAACTACTTATAACTAACTTCTCCAATACATAGAAAGTTATTTTTATTGAATGTTATTTATTTTTTGTTGTTACTGTTTTTTGTTTCCACATATCAATTTTTTTTAATGTTATTCAACCTTTCAATTTCGTAACACATACTTTTACCAACATAAGAGCTTGTAATCATTCCCCTCTAGCTTTTCTATCCTATCATGAACTCAAAATTGTTTTGCATCTGTTTCTCCGTACTCTTTTCTATCATAATCATTCTTTTATATACCCATTTCATTGATTCTTAAAATATTGTTACATTCTTTCCTTTGCAAAGACAGTAAATAATAGTAAAAGTTATATGCTTCTTATGCTCAAAGAGTAAAGAATAAATAATATTTATACGATTAATGTACTCAAAATAAGTTAAGGAGAAAGATGCTTTTTCATGGACGTTGTAGGTGGATTCCTGTATAAACCTATCTTTGCTTTTGGTAGTGGAGAGAACTGTCTTGTGATAGGCAGATAAAGCTTATCCTTTTTTGCAAGTTGCTTACCATAGTTGTTTTATGTTAATGAATGTCACTATAACACATTGAGGAATTCTTTGAAAATGACGTTTGGTTGAAGTCTGATAAAATTTTCTTTTTCCTCTTAACACTTTTCTTCTTAGATAAGAGAGTGAGAAGTAACTAAAGTCTACATATTTATAACTTATAGTTTCAAGCTGGAATTGAACTTGTATACTCTCAATTAGACTTTAACTAAAATCTGTGGTCTTATTTGAGTGCTATTGTTGCAATTGATTTTCCAACAGTTGTGTGAGGGAACCTGTGAGGAATATAATTCAAGGAACTTGTTGTAAACCTAATTACAAGTTATGTGACAAACAAAGTTTGGATAATCATTTTTTCCTACTTCATCCTATTGCTAATACTATAGGGGCGTTTTTTATTTTGGTAAAGAAAGAGAATTTTAAATTTTGATCATTATTTATAAATAAAAATTAATTAATTTTAAGCTATTTAATAAGATCATTCTTAATATATTTTTTTCTCTTTTTCTTCTTCTTCATATTTTAGAAATCGAATGAAGAGAGAATAGTTTGAATTTTAAACTACAAATTATAGGGAGAATGAGTTTTTTTTCTCTTAATTTTTTTTAAAAATTTCTTTTGTATTGTTTATGTGCTTTTTTGGTTTTTCTTATGTTATTTATATAGTGCAATATATTTTTAATTCATGTATCGAAAGTGAACGAAGGTCTCACATCAAATTCTAGTATTATGTTTTGCTTCATCCGATAATGGAGGATATATCTGCGAACAATGTATTGTTTAAGTCGATGACAATTTTAAATTATAAATATGTGTATCTGAAATTTATTTAATATTTGTCCTTTATAGGAAGGTGATACGGATCTAGAATCTTATTTTTTTCCTACCATTGTCTTAAAGGACAAATGTTAGAGGATCCTTGAAAATACAATTTTACGGTCTTCATTCATGATCTTGTTAATTCTGATAAGGTGTACTTTTATGAAAGATCTATCTCAAAACTACAAAGTATTATAACCTACTTTTCTCTTTATTGCCATCCAGGTGTCTTCCTGATCCAATGATCTTTGGGTGTTTTCTAGCCTCGATCTTATAAGATGTCAGGATATCACCATTTTGTGGGCTTGAAGTCGTTGAATCATTTCTTGTGTGTTGACATTCTTGCATACCTATAAAGACAATTGAATAAAGTCAGCGACCCACTTAACTGGTCTAATATGCGGTCTTGTGCACAGTAGGAGCCGAGCAACTTAAGCTTTGATCCAAATTAAAAAATCAGCCATTTCCTATGTTTTCCAAGACCAAGAGCAACTTTGTAGACTCGAAAAACGTGAATTTCTCAATCATAACCTTTGTTTCAAGACCCTCTAATTGAGCAACATGATCCACCACAACCACGGAAAAAAACATGTAGTTGAGTTATATCCCTGAGGCCCTTTCGGTACGTCAATGTTGGCTAAGTATGATGAACATATGGTTATGCGAATATCGGATGAAGATTAAAATTTATAAATTCATTTTCAATTTATTTTAAACTACAAGTTTTTTCTCAAAAGATATTAATTTGTAGTAATTTTTAGTAATTTATATATATATTTTCAATCTCATGATATGTTAAAGTGTGTTAACAATTAAATATCATTAGACTCTCTTCTGTAACTCTATTGTAACTATATTGACATGAGATTGATATGAGATTATCATCAACATTTGATGAGAGTTGGTATTCATAAATCAAGATAAAGATCCTTTAATTTCAAGAAAAGAACTATCCTCTAACTTTTCCTCTGTCTCTCTTATTACATACTCTCATTCATTATGTTCCCTTTCTATTTTGTTATTTTTTCCACTTTATTTTAATGAAAATATCTAAAATCATTAAAGATAGAGAAGAGGACCCTAAAATTAGAGGGTCATATTCCCATAGACTAACATCTTTTGGTGATATGTACTTGAGAGATTGAATGATATATCTTATTTGCTACATCCAGTGGCGGAGCCAGATAAAAAAATTTGGGATGACCGCTAACGTAAAATAAAGATTATAAATAAAATGTAAATAGTATTTTAAATAAAATATTAAAGTTAAAATAAATACAAAGTTAATTACTAAAAATTTAAATTACATGACTTAAAACTACCTTAAAGTAATGCTTTACGCGTTCCGAGTGGCTTGAAATCGTCAATAATTGACTCCGAACTAATGCTTGCACTAATCTCCCTTTCAATATATACTGTCATGCTATCTCCAAGAAATCAATCATCCATCTTGTTTCTCAACTTAGTCTTAATAATTTTCATTGCTGAAAAAGACCTCTCAGTTGTGGCCGTAGAAACGGGAAGAGTCATGATAAGACGAAGTAGTCTATCAATCAAGAAGTAAGTTTCAGCCTGTCCAGATGCAACCAAACATGAACATAGTTCTTGAATAATTGATAAATTATTCAAGTTTGATGCTTGACGAGCAACAAATAGAAAATGTTGGAGTTGAAATTGCAAATTATTCTTCTCTTGATCACTAAAATCCATAAGATAATATTTTTCAACTAAAGAACAAATAGTATCAATGCTAAAAGCTTTATATCCATCCTTAGGAGATAAAGAACAAGAAAGAGTTAACAAATCCATTGCCTACTCACTGAATCTTCTATTCAACTCTTGTAACTATTTGTCAATGGTAGTGAAAAAGATTTCAACTTTAAAGTAATGTTGAATTGTGACTTGATTCTCTTCAAGACGGGAGCGTCCAAATCTTGTTGTTGAATGAACATCATTAAGATCAGGAATCTCAATACCATGCTTTTCACAAAAAGATACCACTTTAGTAAACAATATATCCCAACCATTTTCTCTCAAACCTTGAATAAGATGTTTTGTTGAACGAACCAAGTTCATGGCATTAACTACATCTTGATTTTTTTGTAAGGCTTGACAAAACATATATGTTATTCCCATGATTTCTTTCATCAAGTGAAAAATAAATATAAAATCAAATGCCTTCAAGTAATTGTAACAACTATCTGCATCCCCACGTGTAGCATAACTCCCTCTATCTTTTGCAATTTTTTTTAAACCTAAACAAGTTGCTTCATACATGTTTATCAAGCTAGAAATTGAATCGTAATGTGATCTCCAACGAGTATCTCCAGCTCGTTTCAATGTACCGACTTGATTTGCACCTTTACCAGTTACAATCTCATCAATCTCTAACAAATAAGCAATTTCTTCTAATTGGGCAGCTTGTAACTCATCATGACGCTTTGTAGAAGAACAAACAACATTCACAACAAAGATCAGCTTCTCAAAAAATTTATGAACAGGTTTGACTTCTCTTGATGATGTAACTAATGCAAGTTGCATTCGATGAGCAAAATAATGAACATAGTATGCATAAGGACAATCCTTCATAAAGAGGGCTTGTAAACCATTCTATTCTCCTCTCATATTGCTAGCACCATCATACCCTTGGCCACGAATGTTAGAAACATCAAGGTTATGTCGAGAAAGTATATCACATATTGCTTCCTTAAGAGTTAAAGATGTGGTGTCTTTAACATGTGCCACATCAAAAAATCTCTCTTGTATTAAACCAACTTTATCAACAAATCTTAATACAAGAGTCATTTGTTCCTTTTTTGACTCATCACGAGCTTCATCAACAACGATACAAAATTTGGAATCACCAATTTCCTCACGAATACTCTTTTTCACCCTACTAGAAAGAATTTGCAAGAGCTCTTTTTGAATTTGATGTGAAGTATACTTGCAATTTTGTGGAGCATTTTCCAACACAACTTTTGCAACTTCATCATTGTAGGATGCTAAAAGTTTCAATAACTCAAGAAAGTTACCTTGATTTCTTGATTTGCTACTTTCATCGTGACCCCTAAAAGCACAAGTTTGTAGTGTTAACCAACGAACATTGTCAATTGAAGTCTTGAGTCGTAACCGATTATTCGTTCTTTGACTTGAACTTTGCACTTGAATAACATTTCTAATATGACCATCTTGATTCAACAAGTCTTGACAAGCTTTCATTGCATTGTTGTGTGGTGAGTAATGATCCTTCCCTATGTGTTTAAGAAAGGAGTAATGTTTTCCATTCCTAACTTTCTTCCAATTTCTAAAACCCATAGAAATAAAGACAAGTGATCCGGGACGTCCACTTAGTTTTTTGCTAAAAAGGTAACATGATAAGCAATATGCGGCATCTTCAGATGGTGGATATTCTAACCATGATGGAAATATGCTAAACCAAGTATGTTGAAACCTTCTCGGATGATCCTCGTTACCGGACAAAGGATAGTTTTCTAAATGAATTTGATATGGACCCCATTTTAGATAAGCTCTTCGTATTGCATCCACTTGATTTGGTGGATATTGCCAAATCGGAGGACGCTTTCCAGGATCGCGTTCCAAAGAATTTTCAAAACCATGATGCTCTTCAATTGTTGGATTCTTAAGAACTGTTTCAGATTCGGATGTTGGGATTATAATTTCTTCATCTCTCTTCTCTTTCAACTTCACATGCTTTCTTTTTGAAAAAAGAATCAATTTTCCTATTATTCATCTTTACTCTTCCTATAATATCATATCAGATCCAAAAATCAATTTAGAGATCATAAAAATTAAAAGAGAAAAAATTTAATAAACTTAATTAATCAACTTTAATCCGTTTTCAAATACCGGTAACTTCACTATTAGAAATTAACAGCAACAATGATTAAATAAACCTTATTACAGTGTATAATTATATTTGTAAATTACAGTGTTATGAATTGGCTTAATAAATCTCGTATAGATTATTTTAACACATCAAGAAAGAAGAACCCTAAAAATCTCAAAAACACAAATCAAGCAATCATTTTAATTTGTTACTTTTTATAAAAGAAGAATGAATAAAGTTTTTTTACCTGTTAGATGCCGATCACTTTAATCTATTCCGATTCCGGTGCCGATAGCAAATCCATATGAGAAAGAAAGCAAATGTATGAGCTTTTTATCTTATCTGTATTTTAACCTAACTTTGAATGAAAAATAAAAAATAAAAATTAATTTTAATTTAAAATAAGAATGTTTTAATAATTTAATATATATGAATTAAAAAAAAAGTTGAGGGGTGGCCGTGACGTCCCCCTCAGTTCCGTCACTGACTACATCTCCAATCACATATTGCTATTACATCATGTGCCAATTTTATATACGGGCCAATTTCACTAAATATTACTCCGTATTAAGATTCATTTACTATCACAATCAAACCTTAAAAGCCTAATTTAAATAACAAAATAGTCTAGACAAAAAATACAAATTGAAAAACTACAACAATTATTAATGAAATATTCATGATAGCTATGATATTAAAGAAATCTAATGTAAGGAGTATTTTTCAGTGTCAAGCAGAGTCACACTTTTTCTCCTTGCACTCCAAGGATCAAAAAGCCATCACACAGAATCTTTCCTGTTATTATACGTGGCAATATCTAATTGGCTAATCCTAAAAAACACAAGAACGAGAACCTTAAACAGAGGAATCGAACCCACGTGTCAAGGTCCTACACTGAAAACCACGAACCTAAAAATTCCAATACTCTGCAGTTTCGTTTTCACTTTTTTCACTCTTTTCCACCACCCAAACACTCTTCTTCTTTATTCTTTTTTTTCATACCTTTAAAATTCGCTTAAATCCAACCCAAAATCACTTATTCTACTAACCGCTTTTCTCTGAAAACCCCAATGAAGAACACATCGTCGAGGAACTCCGATTCCTCCTCTCACTTTGATTCACCTCACTCTCCTCTCCGATTTCGATCTTCTCCGTTATCCGACGGCGGCGATCCGTTTCACTCCACCGAAAACTCACCGGAAAATGATAATTCCAGAGCCATCGTAATCATAGAGCCTTCATTACAATACTCTCAAGTCGCAGCACCTTTACCGGATTCCGAACACCGGAACCCGCCGTCGAATGACCACCCGGCAGTGGTGGTTAACAGAGCCATGAGGAATGATCCTCCTCCTACCGCAACGAATCTAGGCCACCCCGTCACCGGAGGAGGCCGTGAAGACGGCGGAGGAAGGGGAAGACCAAGGACAAACACGCCGACGTCAACAGCATGGTCGAAAAGTGATGTAGTGACGGGAAAAGTAGCGTTAGGGTTCCGATTGAGCGAGGTGGTGCTTTGCCTAATTTCGTTTTCCGTTATGGCTGCGGATAAGACTCAAGGTTGGAGCGGTGACTCCTTTGATCGCTATAAAGAATACAGGTTTTTTTTTTCTTTTCAATACTACTTCATTATTTGATTATTTTTCAAAAGTTTCAACCGCAATTGAAACAGATAAAATTTGTTACTAAATTTGCTATTCTTATACATTGTGTACTTGTTATAGAGTTTCATTGAAACATTGTTCTTGATTGAGTCTGTATAACTTTACTGTGATTAATATGTTGCTTGTTGTGTATTGAAATCAATTAATGGTGTTTCTATTATGGGGTTGTTGTAGGTATTGTTTGTCTATGACAGTTATAGCTTTTGTATATGCGGGTTATCAAGCTTGTGAATTGGCCTATCAACTTATAAAAGGAAAACACATAATCAATCACCACTTGCGTTTTCATTTTGATTTCTTCATGGATCAGGCAAGTCAGTTTTCTTAACTGATTTTTCTACACTATTGTAATTAGAATTGTTTATAGAGTCGATAAGTTCAGATAAGTCAATTCACGAAGGTTTTAAGTAACAACCTTCTCGAGTTAATTTTTGTGATGAATTGATGGGCAGGTTCTGGCATATCTTCTGATATCATCAGCATCATCAGCTGCGACACGGGTTGATGACTGGCAATCAAATTGGGGAAAAGATGAGTTCACAGAGATGGCTAGTGCTTCTATTGCAATGGCCTTTCTTGCTTTCATTGCCTTTGCTATTAGCTCGCTTATCTCTGGTTACAACCTATGTAACCGCTACCCTTAGCAATACTTTAACCTTATACTTCGATTTATATCTGTTTATACTTTTTCTTTCTGTGGAGAAGAAATGCATTCAAAATAACATTGAGTCCTCTGTATTTTTAACTGTATAGACAGACTTTTGTACACATTCACTTGCAATATATTGGAAAGATGAAGATGCAGAATTTTGACATGCTTCTGTATACAATGTTTTTAGGAATAAGTTGTTGGCATATATGCTATTTATTATTGATGGTCCTGTCCTTTGTAAAGGCATAAAAAATAAGATTTACCATAACAATTATTGATAGCATAATTCACCTTTATTCTGACTTTCAGCTTTTGTTCAAATGAAACTATGGATGGCTCAATCAATTACACCACCATTTTCAAACAGAGACCCAATATGATTTAATTTGTAATGCTGTTTTTCTTTATAAAAATGGTCACAACATTTAAGTATTAAGAATCAAGTGAAGTGAACTGAATGTTTGAGTGGGAATGTGGTATTGGGCTCTTACAAGTTACAACATGAAGATAAATATATATAGTTGAAATTTGAAACCTTCTGGCATCAGACTGATCTTTATATCAGCAAGCTTAAGGTATGGAAACATCCATGAAATGTAATCAGAAAAAGGATAGATAATAAACACAAGAAAAAACTAATCATCTAGGATTTTTGTAATTTTAAGTAGTCTAAAAAATTGAGTTACAAATTTTAAATAGAATAACTTAAATAAATGGATCTGCACAAGTGTCTGACTCTAGAACTTTGTTTGGAGAAGGGCAAGGATTTATGTCTTTATTATTTTAATAAAAATGGATTTTATTTTAATTATTTTTATTGAAATATATACGCTAAAGCTTGTCACTAGTGGTTTTCTTTAGTTATTTAAAATTTGAGAGGTTATCCTTCCTTCCAAGTAAGGTAAGGGATTATCTTCCTTTCCCACTTCAGTCCACCACTTCAAATTTAAAAGTCTTAAAAGAAGGAAAGAAATTAAAAAAAAAACACCATATTCGAATTCGAATGAGTGATTTTGGAGAGAATAATAATATATTTTTATTTTTTAAGTATTATAATATAAATAAAATTTGAAGAATGAATCAAAATTATTTAAAATTCATCTCCAACATATTTCTTTAGTTTCTCAAAATTAAAAAGATTTTGTATCAAAAAAAATTCATCAAAGCTCTCTTACTTCTTCATGATGACTTTAGTCTTATTTTGGTTTATTTCGATGTCCTTTTTATGGACAATGAAATCAAGGATATCTCTGGCATGCACACAAAAATCACATTTAAGAGGGTTTATTTTCAGCTTATATTTTCTCATTCTTTTGAACGATTGTCGTAGATGGTCGAGATGACCACTTCCCGACACAGACTTAATGACTATATTGGCAATGTATATTTGCATAAAAGTTTTGATATAGTCATGGAAAATCAAATTCATTACCCTATGGTAAGTTGCTCCAGCATTGTTTAAGGCAAATGACATCACTACCCACTCATAAGTGCCTGAGGCTCCTGGACATCGAAATGCCATCTTCAACACATCTTCATCTACAATAAATATTTGGTTATAACCCAAGTAACTATCAAGCATACTAAGATAGTCGAAACATACTGTTGAGTCGACCAACACTTCGACGACAAACATTTAGTATTCGTCCTTTGGGGTCGCAACATCCAGATCTCTGAAATCTATGCAAAACCTCAATGTTCCATTTTTCTTAATTACTGGAACGTTTGTAAGTCATTCGACATACCTTGCAATCCTTATGAACTTTCTTTTCAGGAGTCTTTCGATCTATTCTTTTATTTTTGACATAACTTCGGGTGCGAACCGTCTTGGCAACTTCTTGATCGACTTTTTTCCAAGCTTTATCGGCAACTTTATTTCTGTCAAATCACTGCTTAAACCTAGCATTTCATTATAATCCCAAGCAAAAGAATCTTTATATTCTCGAAGTAAATTAATTACCTCTATTTTAAAACCTGGGTTGATGCTGACACTAATGTACGTCATCCTCTTAATGGTTCCATCACCGAAGTCAATTTCCTCCAAAGGATCCCAGGGTTGTATCTTTGTTGTTGATGCGACGGGATCCTTCTCGAAACTTAAAGGCTCATCTTCGTAGATGCAGTCGAGCCTCTGGCCTTCTACGTCACAGTCTCCCATGCCTGCTGACCACAACTCGTCAGGTGATCTCGGCTCAATGTTTATTCTTTACCCCACGTCAAATATTTATACTTTATTGGCTTTGACGTCCATATGTTTTACTTTCGGCTTCTAAAGTCGCTTTTAATCTATTTTCAGCTACATAAGTTGAAATTATCTCTAAAGGGTCAAACTCATACATCATCGTCGAATTTGTCACCCTAACTAGTTAGTTGGATGGTGTCATAGCTTCTCTCACCCATAATTTCTTTATCCCATATAAACCCAAGTGTCAGATGAAGCTTGAGAGGATAAAATGCCTCCTCTAAAGGCATGTTTGCAAATCCTGCTGGAGAGTAAGGTGCAATGTTAGCTAATTTTTTATCAAAATTCCTCATATCAACGTGATTCACCTCTGTCATAAAAGAGCCCTGATCGGCTTCTATGTTTTCCATAATCCCATTATTCCTCTAGAGATTGCAACCCTCTGATGAAGTGGTGATGGTATAACCCATACGCCATGGATCCACACCCGGCCTATGAGTAAATTATAACTTGCCTTTGATGCTATCACCATTAACACAATGGCCATGGTTATTGATCCGACTGTCACGTTGACCTGTATTACACCCATAGTATGCCTTATCTTACCTTCATAATTTGATAACACCATGTTGTGTGGCCTCATATTAGTATTATACTTTCCTATTTTTCTTAGCAAGAATCAGGCATTAAAGTGACTGCAGCACCTCCATCAATCAAAATCTTGTTAACTGTGGTATTCTCGACTTTGGCTCTTATGAATAGGGGCTTCAAGTGACTTTTCATACCCTTATCTGGCCTTTCAAAGAACACATTTTGCTCCTCGATGTGATCATTATTCATCACAAAGTAACACACATGTTTATGCATCACCACGTCTTCCTCATCACAATCCATTGGCTCAGTTGCCTCTGTGACATAGCCGTACTCCCTTGGAAGCACAAAAAATACATTACATATAACATTGAAGTCATCTTTCGACCCTGAATCAAAATTACTTGTCACTATCTCGCCGCCATTGGGTGACGCCTCCTCTTTCACTTTCCCTTTTGCCTTGACCATCTTGGGGGAAAATAATTGCCTTCATACTGGTTTATTGACTTGATCATTAAATTGGTTTTGATATGGTTTATTACTACTCGACTCAATATCCTCCCTTTCTGTGTTTTCTTCCTTTGGAACCTCTTCCATTAGGTCATTGACATCGGATTCTTCCCTTTGTAATTGTTGGGCCCATAGGAACGTTTCTTTGACACCTGTAATTTCTCTGTATAAGTTAGTGAGGAACCTCTACCCATATCAAAATTCTTCCATTTCTAGTGGTAAAATCCCTCTCTTCTTGTAGGTCGCACCCACTTCCCCTAGGGAGCGTTGGATGTCGGAACATATGTGCCAGGTTTGTTCCTCTGATGAGTCGGGAACTGATGTCTCTTCTAGGGGACTCCCCTTTTGTCAAAGTATAACTGAGGTTTGTTATTCTTCCAGTTTCCCATTCGATGCGCCTGTCGAGCATCCTTTACCTCCTTAGCAGCCTTATTGTGGAAGACTGCACTACGTCTTGGGAAGAGCATCACCTCTGACTCTTTAGCCTTACAGTAGTGAAGGAAGTCGGCCAAAACTTCCTCAGTTTTGGGGTAGACAAATTTCACCTAATTCTCGCAGCTTTTGACAACCTTTTCTTCGACTTCCATGTCAAAATCTTCACTAATTTCGACCATGTTAATCTCCACTGGTTCAACATAGAAGGCTTCCTTGACCTGTAGTGGATCAGAATCAATTTTCATATGCGTCTTACTCTTAGAAAATTTCACCCTTTCATCATTCAGATCACTTTGGACAAGTTCCCTGAAAAGAAAATATTGTGAAGTTTTATGCCCAAAACTTTCTGAGATTTGCAAAAACCTATTTTATTTCTTTGCTTTAATGGTGGTACTTTTGCATATTGTGGTACTAAGATTTGGCCATCAACGACCAATAAATCAAAGATCACATCACATTTGGTCATATTGAAGTATATGTTTTCTTGAGGAATTTGTCACTCTTTTTAGGCTTAACAAGATTCTCCCCATTTGATGGTGTAAGAAGTTTACACACATATGGGGGTCCTAGATTCAACTCGGCAAAATCGACCTCGTTCTATTCTATGTGATTATATTTGATATCTAACCCTAGGTCATTGTCATCCATGTTGACATAAGCCACTCTTTATTTTTTATTTATGTTCACTCTGGCTTTCTCATCCTTCAACCGTTCGACTTGTCAAACTCTGTCTGCCGGTTGGTCCATATCCCTTAGATATTGTGTATCCAACTTCTTTTTTATGGAATAATCTAATCCCCCACCGCAATCTCGACTAGTTCGTGCTCATGTACTTGGGTAAAGAACATTGATTTCAAAAGTTATAACCTATTTATGTAATCATGAATCGATTCATCGAACTTTCTCTTCACACTCGACAATTCTTTCAGGCTGATTTTCGACTGCCCCATATAGAATTGTTCATGGAATAATATTTCTAAACGAGTCCAATCATTAATGTAATGAGCAGGGAGAATTGTAAACCATGTAAACACATTTTTTGTAAGATAACTAGGGAAATATCTCATCCTCAAAATTTCGTTATTCGCTATATCCCCCACTTTAGTCAAATATCGAGAGATATGTTCGATTGTAGATTCATTAGTATCACCAGCAAATTTGGTGAGTTTAGGGACTTTCCAACCCTTAGGGATTTCCTTCTGTAACACGTAATATGATAATGGGGATGTATAATTTAGCCTTTACATGCCCAGGTTCATACCATTTTGCGCCATTATTCTTTCGACCATGGCTGCAAGATTATTTTCTCCTAATAAGTTTTCTTGTCGAACTCATTAGACCACTTGGTCGGTGTCCTGGTTTTGATTAACCACTAAGACCAGCGAGCGATTAAGTTATCTAGGCCTCTCTTATTCGACTACACGGGGCACAATTTTTTTGCTCTAATTAACTATGTTTCTTCAAGGGGTATTCCCTCATTTTGAATCGGCCTAGCCACCCGGGTTGTACAATTGGTCGACTTACGCCTGAGGGGCGCCAAAGAAACCGACAATTCAAGTTATTTGATTCACCAATTTTTGATAACTATGATTCGTATTTTAAATCAAAGGGTTAAATATAGTATCCATTTTTCGGGTGAGCAAGTTAACCATGTCATGGTTATTTTTGTCCATTTGTTATCTCATCGCCATCACATATTTTATAGTGAAAGTCGACATTGCTTAGGAACCAAATCCCATCCCCAATTGGGGTTTCATGGTTTGACCAATATTACCTATAGCCGATCCTGATGCCAATAGTGGTGAGTATGCAGTTGCTGCATTGTCAACAATTGTTGAAGCATTCCTATGCAAGCCTGCCATCATTTGTGTTGGCATGCCATAAGGTTGTTCCTGACCAGACATAAGTATCATACCCCAATTTTGTCCGGCCATTTGTGGTCTACCCATGAAATATCTTTGTTTTAAAGGGCTATTTGCATAAGCATGTTCATATGGTTTGAATCTTTTACATGACTGATCCAAAATCTATTTTCCTATTAGTAAGTATTAGGAGCCATGTTATTATTTTTATGCTCACTATTTGTTAGTCCATTTACGCAACCCAAATATTAATGCCAAATCCTAAGTCCTTCGTAGATCTCCAAATTAAATTTGCATCTTCTTTTAGGCATGTATGCGTTGGTTTTAAATTAAATCACCATATTCAGATTCAGGTGTTGAAGTTAGAATTATTTTTTTGTTTTAAATCAAGTAACCCCAGTTGGTTTCTTTGTGCCTTGTTGACTGAAGAGAATTTGAATTGAAATAATAGCAAGTAATTAGTGAAAAGGTCAAAATGTTTACATTGATTATGAAAGATGAGTGAAGCATATTACCGGCCATAAGCTATAGTAGTAAATAATTTGGGATTTGTCCTATTCTAAATATTTCGTGCCATCAAAGTATAAAGGTTTTGGTTTGAGGATAATTTCTTAAAGATGTTCCAGGCACTCCAAGTTCCGTCGCTTCATTAGTGTGTACGTCCTAAGTAGAGCGTGTGCCAGTTAAATGTGGTGATTTGCAAGGGAAGAAATATTGTAACAGCAAAACCAACAAAACAGAATGACCAAAATTGAATTTGTAGCTTCAAAAGTGCTTTAATTGAATAAGCATAATTAAAATATGGAAATAAGGTTTGAATGCTACAAAGTGATTACATAAACGGATTCTGAGTACAATAGGTTACAAATAGTCCAAATATACACTTAACCTAAATACTTAATTGATTACATCCTAACTTAATAAAAGTTGTTGCAATTGATAAGAACCATTGCCCCAAGAGACCAAAGCCAGGGACCGTTGGACATTCCTTGGAGCTGATACGCCTCAAACTTGTTTCTGTGAAGCTTCACGCAACCACATCCCATCCCATCAAAATCACTTCAAATTGTAACCTGCAGGGATAAAAATAGCTTAATTAAAAAACCCTTTTCATAAGCACTTAAAGAACTGAAAAGTAATTAATGAGTTAATCAGTTTAACATTTTATCCAGAAGTCCAATACGAACACTCAAAAAAGCACTTCGAAAATAACTTAAAACAGTAACACATTTACAAAAATGGAATCCACAATAACCGGGAATGGAAAGGCATAACAGACGGTTTTTCTTTTGAGGATAAAAAATTCATCTGTGAAGAGATCAGGAGATATATAAGAACACGTCTAAAAAATCCAGGGGGACGGAGATACTTCTTTGTAAGCATAAAATCCAAAAACAACACAACATACGTTTTGGGGAAATCTAAGAGAAGCAATTAAAATTGTTTTTCTCTGTTAAACTCAAAAAATATTTCCTTAACACGAAGCCAGATTCAACAGTAAATCAAAAAAACATCCAAACCCTAAGATTAAAAAAGACATCAACATAGTCCAAAAACAAAAAGAAGAAGGAAGAACAGAGGAAGGGAAAGAGAGTTTAAAGAGTAGAAGAAGGCTTATCTGGATCGTGTCAGAGGACACTTCATCGCCGGACCGGCTCCGATCAAGTAGTCTTTTTCTCCCTTCTTTTCCAAAAATCTCCATACTATTGCATTCGTCTTTGTGAGTTGAGTAAAACCCCCTTTATGATTTCATTGAAATGCAACTACTGAAGGTTTAATTTCAAATTTAGGGTTTAGGTTAAACTGTTTTGTCTCCATGTGGTTTCTATTGGCTGTTTGAAAGGAGTTTTAGGTTTTGTTTTGGTCGTTTGTTTGGGTTTTCGGTTGGTCGAGTTTTAGGCTCGTTTTCGTCTCGATCCGGTCGATTGAGGACGATTTAGGGGAAAGGAAGGCCGGATTTTGATTCTCCGGCCAAAAAGAGAGGGAGTTAGTGTTTGAAGTTAGGTTTTTTGGGTAGAGGGTGGCTGGAGAAGAAGGGAGGCTCCACCGTAAGCCGTTGCCTTCGGCGGTCTTCTCCGGGAGGAAGAAACTTTTAGGGTTTGCTAAGTTTGGAACGATTGAAAACTGCAGAAAGAGAAAGGCTATTGAGAAAGCAACGATGCCTTTTCCTTTTTCTGTTTTAGGTTTAACCTAGATGGGTCTGTTTCGGGCCTTCCAGATTTGGCCCATTAATCCCTATCAGCACCCCCCATACGATTGACTATTTTTTTGTTAAGACCATAATGATTTTTTTAATGTTAATTGGAAAATATCTTAGAATCTAATTAGATAATTTTTATTTAGAAATAATTATATATTAATTAGAATTCTTTTGTGATTTATATTTATTTTAGAATTTTAGTTTAATTTAGAATGACTTTAGAATTTAATTGTTAATATCTTAGAATTTAATTAGATAATTTTTTATTTAGAAATAATTATAGATTAATTAGAGTTCTTTTGTGATTTAGATTTATTTTTAGAATTTTAGTTTAATTTAGAATGATTTTAGAGTTTAATTGTTAATATCTTAGAATTTAATTAGATAATTTTTATTTAGAAATAATTATAGATTAATTAGAGTTCTTTTGTGATTTAGATCTATTTTAGAATTTTAGTTTAATTTAGAATGATTTTAGAGTTTAATTGTTAATATCTTAGAATTTAATTAGATAAATTTTTTATTTAGAAATAATTATAGATTAATTAGAACTCTTTTGTGATTTATATTTATTTTAGAATTTTAGTTTAATTTAGAATGACTTTAGAATTTAATTGTTAATATCTTAGAATTTAATTAGATAAATTTTTTATTTAGAAATAATTATAGATTAATTAGAATTCTTTTGTGATTTATATTATTTTAGAATTTTAGTTTAATTTAGAATGACTTTAGAATTTAATTGTTAATATCTTAGAATTTAATTAGATAATTTTTTATTTAGAAATAATTATAGATTAATTAGAGTTCTTTTGTGATTTAGATTTATTTTTAGAATTTTAGTTTAATTTAGAATGATTTTAGAATTTAATTGTTAATATCTTAGAATTTAATTAGATAATTTTTTATTTAGAAATAATTATAGATTAATTAGAATTCTATTGTGATTTAGATTTATTTTAGAATTTTAGTTTAATTTAGAATGATTTTAGAATTTAATTGGAAAATATCTTAGAATTTAATTAGATAATTTTTTATTTAGAAATAATTATAGATTAATTAGAATTATTTTGTGATTTAGATTTGTTTTAGAATTTTAACTTAATTTAGAATGGTTTTAAAATTTAAATCTTTGTTAATATTTTAGGATTTAATTAGATAGTTTTTTTATTTAGAAATAATTGCAGACTAATTACAATCCTATTATGATTTAGATTTATTTTAGAATTTTAGTTTAATTTAGAATGATTTTAGATTTTAATCTTTGAAAATATTTTAGAATTTAATTAGTTTTCCTTTTTTTAGAAATTATTGTAGATTAATTAGAATTATAAGTCGATTTAAAATTACTTTAGAATTTTTAATTTAATTTAAAATTATTTTAGATTTTAATCTTTGAAAATATTTTAGAATTTAATTAGACCTTTTTTTAAAAATAATTGTAGATTAATTAGAATTATAAGTTAATTTAGAATTATTTTAGAACTTTAATTTAGAATGATTTTAGAATTTAAATCTTTATTAATATTTTAAAATTAATAGTTTGGATAATAGTTTAGAATTGAGATTTTTGATAGTTTAATATTGTTTTGAGTTTTAATTTAATGATATTTTTACTAACTAAACTTTAGTTATTTGTTTTAGATTTAATATTTTATTGCAATTCTCTCGATTATTCCATGTTGATTTCAATTACCACCTAACATTTAACAATTAACGCTATTTTTTTAATAACCGCAATTAGCATCTAACTCTTTTAAATTCCGCTTCTAACATTTATTTTTTATATTTACTTTATATCATTGTACATCCTTCATCTCATCTTAAAATGAACCTAAAAAATGATAAAGACTTAAAAAATACAAAAAAGATTATAATTCTCATGCCATCAATTCAAACCAATTTTTAAAAAAACAAATAAAACCTCTCGATTCAAAGTCGAGCCCATTTCTCAAAACACCTATGTAAGTCGATCGCTTGTAAAAGCATCGCCATCAACCTCACATGGCTTACTCTTGGGCTTTCTTACAATGAGACCTACTCGGTTTTAATTAATTGATTAAATGAACCATTCACTAAATAAATTCAATTCATTCACAAGAATGCAATTTTTAAAACCTCGATCCGACATCGAAAGTTAAATTAAAATACTTAATCACCTCTAAACGACACTCTATTTGAAAATGAAAAGGGGGATGGTTTTGAGTTTTCAACTCCTCTCCTCGATTATTTGAATACGAGTTTTCTTACTCGGTTAGTCAAATGGTCGTCATTTCTAATCCATTTAAGAAGAAATAAATCAAATCCTTTTATAACAAGAAACTAAAAGGGAGATAACTTTGAGTCTTCAATTTTTCTCCTCGATTATTTGAATACAAGTTCTCTTACTTGGTCAGTCAAATAATTGTCGTTCCTCTACAAACTTCTAAACCCGATTAAATCAAATTATTTTCATAATGAACTAAATGAAAAGGGAGATGACTTTGAGTTTTCAACTTCTCTCCTCAATTGTTTGAATACGAGTTCTCTTACTCGGTCAGTCGAGCAATTGTCATTTTTCCATAAACGTACAACTTAATCAAATTGTTTTCGTAACAAACTATACGAAAAAGGAGATGGTTTTGAGCTTTCAACTCCTCTTCTCAAATGCTTGGATATGAGTTGTCTTACTCAGTCATTCGAGCACTTGTCGTTTATCCTAAAAATACATCAACCATATACAACCTTATTTTCATAAATATTCAGATGAAACAGAAAGTGGTCTAGAGTCTTCTATTCTCTTTCCCGATTATTAGGATGCGAGTTGTCTTACTCGATTATCCGAGTATTCGTCATCCGCCCAAAGCACCTTAACTATTATCAAATCTTTCCTATAATTAAGGATGAAAAAGAAAGTGGTCTAGAGTCTTCTATTCCCTTTCCCGACTATTAGGATACGAGTTGTCTTACTCAACTATCCGAGTAATCGTCATCCAACCAAAATATCTCAACCTACCAAGTTTATCCTTTCTCGCCCTCGTGCGATCGAAACCAGTCAAACAAAATATCCAACATATTAATCCAACTTGTCACCCTCGTGTGACCAAAACTCTTTTCAAAAAGGAACACTGTTAATATTTTCTAATGCGCACAACAAACCAATGCTTAAGCCTCCGCCGAGAGTAGACAAGCCAGTGTTTAGCCTTTAGAACGCGATCTAAACAGTTGTTCATAAAAAACACACCAACCAACCGTAGTTCCCGAACTACGAATGCTCTGACTTCCTTATTGCACCATAAGGATACGTAGGCAGGAGATTGCTGTATCTTCGCGAGCACACTAATAAAAAACCTCCCTTTTCCCTTTCTGAGGTTCCCATTAATTTCTATAACCCAAAGATAACAAACAAACATAAATTAACACTCGAAACGCACATTTGAACTAAAAGGTTCCCGTTGAGTACAACGGACGTAAGGGTTGCTAATACCTTCCCCTTACGTAATCCACTCCCGAACCCGAATATGGTTGCGACGACCATTATTCCACTTCCTAAAGGTTTTATCGATATTTTCCTATTCCTTCATTGGGATAAATAAAGTTCGGTGGCGACTCTGTTCGAACACTAATATTTTCCGCGACCATCGCGAGGAATCTTATTTTTCGAGATGCGACAGATGGCGACTCTGCTAGGGACTAGCTCCAAGCAAAAGAGAGTGAAGCCTAATTTAGCTCAGTTTCTGTATTGTGTGTTAATCTTGTTTGTTTGTCTGTTATTTTTCTATTATGCTATTATTATTCTGTCATAATTATTATATTGTGATTTATTGACTATGTCTTATTGGGGGTGCTCTGGTTGATGATACTTTGTGAGATAGGCTCTCCACCCGAGTCTGAGAAAAACCATAAGATTAAGTTGGTGGTTGCGTAGTGGGCGCCCACAAGGAGTCTTCCTTGTTGGGAAGAAACGAAGACCCCGCCTAGAGGAGATTCTCTTGAAATATTATTGCCCGACGAGTTTTCGTCACGGCGGTAGTATTCTCAAGTTGGATCAATGACTCTAGGGACCTCTTAACCCATTATATCCGGTGGTTATGTAGTATTTACCTGAAAAGTCTCAGACTTATTAGGGTAATACGAAAGCCCCAATCAGATGAGATCCCTTGGGCGTATTACTACCTTACAGTGGTATTCCCAACCTCGATCTATGACTCTGAGAACCTTATTAGAACCTTGGACTCGAGAGTTGTGTAGTATGGACCCACTAGGAGTCTTCCTCTTTGGGACTATACGAAGGCCTCACCCAAACGAGACTCTGTTTAGGGATGTTATTAGCGGATGAGTTTTCATCATGACAATAACTTTCTTAAACATTGATTGATGACTTTGGGAACCTCTTACCTTTAGCATTCTACCAAAAGGGTTTTGTTTAGAAACCAAGAATACCCGCTCTCATGACCTGTATATCAACCTACATGTGACACACATAACATCATTCATAGCATAGCATTCATATTATTTTATTTCCAAGGAATCTGAGTATCATGAGTTGCAGGAATTCAAGAAACATGGAATCAAGCAAAAGGAACATTTACTCATTCAAGTTCAAAGATCCCGATCTAAGGAGCTTACGTAGCCTGATCTCTCAGATGCACCCTGTATACAGAATCAACTTTGGAAAGAACTATGGCAATTTGCTCAGCATCCTCAATCAACAAGTGGACCATACAGCCTTGATCACTTTAGCCCAATTTTATGACTTACCTTTAAGATGCTTCACATTCCAAGACTTCCAGCTAGCACCAACGTTAGAAGAATTCGAGCGTCTTGTTAGGATCCCTATGAAGGACAAGTCACTATTTGAAGGGACAGATGAATCTTTGCCCCTCGAGGACATTGCTAGTGCGCTACACATGGATGAAAAAGAAGCAAAAGATAATTTAGAGACCAAAGGAAATACCAAAGGGTTTTCACTAAGTTTTCTTTTGGAAAGAGCTCATACCCTGTTGAAGGCAAAAAGTTGGGATGCTTGTTACTCTGCTATTGCATTAGCTATCTATGGCATCGTCCTGTTCCCTAATATGGATGGTTTTATAGACATGACTGCCATTTGTGTCTTCCTTACTAGGAACCCAGTACCCACTTTGTTAGCCGATGTCTATTATCACATAAGTCATAGGTATACTAAGAAGAAGGGGTTGATTGCTTGTTGTGCTCCTTTATTGTATCAGTGGTTTCTAGAACATCTTCCGAAGACAGGTGCTTGGGATGAACAGACAGATATTAGTTGGCCTCAGAGATTGGGATCACTCCGATCTGAAGATCTCTCTTGGTACTCCAAAGAATATATCAACGCAGACATCATATTCAGTTGTGGAGATTTCCCAAATCTACCGCTCATTGGAACTCAAGGATGTGTGAATGCTAATCCAGTTCTATCACTCAGACAACTCGGTTACCCAATGGAAGGCCCTCCAGAGGAAAATTCTTTGGAAGCTTTCTTGTTACTTGACTTTGGGGCTGAGAATCCTAGCTTATTCCAGCGAATCAAAGAAGCTTGGAAAAATGTCAATCGAAAAGGAAAAGCTGAGTTAGGGAGAGCAAATGGGATTACAAAAGAACCATATTTTCAGTGGGTAAAGGAAAGGGTGCAGATAATTAAAATGCCATTCGTCATTCGGATGCCTATACCTCTTCCTGAACCTAAGCTCACCCATGTCCCTATTGAAGAAATGGAGGAACTCAAGGCCACCATGGCAAAGCTAGAAAAAGAGAATGAAGAGCTTCAGACAAAACTCCAACAAACCATCAATGAGAAAAATAATATGAAGTGGGAGCTTGAGAGAAAAGAAGCGCAACTTCAAGCCCACGTGGAAAAGTTCAACAAGGAGGAGCATAAGAGAAAGAAGATCAAAATGGGATTAGAACAGGCTGATCATTGTTTGGATACTCTTAAGGGTCAACTACGACAAACTCAGAAAGAATGTCAAGACAATGAGCATTGGTGGCATCTAGCCACAAAGGAGAACAAGACGATAAGGGATACACTTGGGGCTCAGATAAAAGAACTAACCAATTCTGTTCGTCAGGCAAAAGCAGAAGTAGATCAGGAGCGCCGACTCAAGAAAATAGCCACTGAAGCTTCTAGGGTGTCACCCATGGTATGGGAGGAAAAGTGTCGAGAAGTAAGAGATGCCAGGGAGTCTGTAAGCTATTGGAAGAACCAGCTAGAGTCATTACGCCAGGACAGCTCCATATGGTTAAAAGAGCGAGACTATGTGATTGAAGATTATGAATCCTTTAAGAAGACCATAGACTTCTTACAAGGGGACAGGGATAAGTTTCGTGCAAAACTCGATGGGCTAGTAGGATTCTGTAATTGGGCAGCTGAAGAGTTGCCATGGAGGTTGAGAGACGCAGTCGAAGAGTTGAAAGAAGATAGCACTCCTCCAGCCATAATCAATTTCGTTATGCTCTGCAAAGGGTTGTTGAAGAGATTCAATGAGGAACTAAAAGAGCTTTAGGCCAGAAAGCCAGCTGTTTAATTTGCTTATGTCTTGTATTTTGTTTCTTTAACAAATGTACTTTTGAATTATGACCTTTTTGGACCTCTATGTTATGTATTGGAATGAATGACGTAAAAAAAAAAAATTTACTCCATTACTGCTATTATAAATATTTTCTTTGTTTCTTCGAATTACTAACGACTAATGAAACTCGAATGAATCCCTGGAAATAAAATATGCATAACATTCGCATCTTCATTATGCATCACACTTCATGAAAATCAAAACTTACCCAACCTTTTTACCCCTTATCCAGCCACACTGACTAATCAACACCGGTACGAGACGCGAAGCCAATACAAGATGACATTAGAACAAGTGGAGGCCAACCAGGTTACCATGAGGACAGACATCAATACGATCCAGGAGAAGATGGATCAGCTGTTGGAGACGATGCTTGCAATCGCTCAGAGAGAGAGGAGCGAAGAGGAAGAAGCCAGGGAAAAAAGGAATGATGGCACGCCAGGTCCGAATCCCCAAGACGAAGGCTACATCCCCACCAAGAAGAGATTGGTTCAGATACCAGTAGGAGTCAAAGGAGATGGAGACCGTGCAGAACCTTCTGATACGTCTACTCATCATGGATCCGAAATTGGAGATGACCAGTATGATGCATTCTACATGCCCGATCAACCAAAGCCCAAGATACTTTCAGATCCTGCTGCAGATAGGCTTCGTGCCCTGGAAAAGAAAATCAAAGCCATAGAAGGAAACAACATCTTCGGTGCTTCTGCCATGAACATGCGTTTGGTATCGAATTTAGTCATCCCAGCTAAATTTAAAACCCCTGATTTCGAGAAATACAAAGGACAAACTTGTCCAAGAAGTCACTTGGTGATGTATTTCAGGAAAATGGATGCTCATACCGAAAATGACAAACTACTCGTACACTGTTTCCAAGACAGTTTGAGTGGAGCATCTCTGAGATGGTATATGAGTTTAGAACAGGGCCGAATTCAAAGTTGGGAGGATTTGGCTGACGCATTTCTCCGTCAGTACAAATACAACTTAGATATGGCACCCGACCGAATGCAGTTGCAGGGGATGGCTATGAAGGAGAGTGAGTCATTCAAAGAATATGCCCAGCGGTGGAAAGAGTTGGCTGCTCAGGTAGAGCACCATTGTCTGAGAAGGAAATGACCGGTATATTTGTGGACACCTTGAAGGACCCTTTCTTTGATCGATTAGTGAGCAGTGCCGCATCTGACTTCGCACATCTCGTCACGATTGGAGACCGCATAGAGAAGGGGTTGAGAGATGGAAAAATTCCTGGAGCAGTGACAACATCTAGCGCACCAAAGAAATATTCTGGAGGATTCCCAAAGAAAAGAGAAGGTGAAACAAACGCCATATCCAGGAACTACAAAGGGAAACAACAAGCTTCATATGGTCAAGTCGCCGCCGTGGTACCTATACCCTATCAACAGCCGACGCAGCAACAACAAATGTATCAACCACAACATCAACAACATCATCATCAACAAAATACCGCACCACCAAGACAGTTCAAGCCAAGACCTCCAAGAAGACAACTTGATCCTCTACCAGTACCTTATAGTCAGATATTCCCATATCTGCAGAAGGAGGGACTTCTAACATTGAGGGAGTTAAAACCAGCTGTTTTTCCATATCCACCTGGATACGACGCTAATGCCCATTGTGAATTTCACATGGGAGCGCCTGGTCATACCTTGGAAAACTGTTTCGCATTTCAGAATCGAGTACAAGACTTGATCGAAGCCAAGGTCGTTTCTTTCACTCCAAGACGCCCGAACGTGAATACCAACCCTATGCCAACGCATAAGGATGCTTCCGTCAGTGCCATTGAGGAGAGTGATGGAGGCAAACTGATCCGTAAGGTTGAAGAGATTCAAACCCCTATCACCATGATAGGAGCACAATTGCTGAAAAGTGGTTTGATCCTGGAAGAGATGGTTGAGGAAGAGAATAATGAAGAGTTGAGGAGTTTTATACAACGAATGCTGGATCGAGGCGAGTTACAGATAACTTACCATGTCAAGAGCAAGCGCCAGGAAGAGATAGCCGTGGTAGATATCCCCTATGATGAGGTCAGAGTAGAAATACCTATAAATACGTTGGTGATAGAGTTCCCAGCACCTTTCGAATATAAAGATGAGAAGACAGTCCCATGGATATATCAGCCCAGAGCTTTTAAGCAGGGGCAGGAAGATAAACCTTTAATGATTAATGAACCAAATGTCACTTCAATTGTGGGCCCAGCAGGAATGACGCGCAGCGGCCGAGTGTTCGCACCAAGAACTGTTGATACTTCTGAGAGAGCTAAAGGGAAGGAGGCTGTTATCCCCATTCCTAATCAGGGGATGCAAGACATGCACCTGTCTCCTAAAGCTGGTGTCACTCATGAGGAGGCTGAAGAGTTTTTGAAAATAATCAAGAAAAGCGATTACAAGGTGGTGGACCAGCTAAACCAAACACCCTCCAAAATTTCCATGTTATCTCTCCTCCTCAACTCAGAAGCACACAGGAATTCACTGTTGAAGGTATTGAGCGCCGCTCATATCACCAAGGACATAACAGTAGAACAGTTTGATGACGTAATAGCTTGTGTGACTACTGGAAATTTCTTGGGTTTTAATGATGACGAACTACCGATTGAAGGAAAGAACCATAACAAGGCTCTCCACATCTCTTTGAAATGCATGGATACTATACTGTCAAGGGTGTTGGTAGACACAGGTTCCTCATTGAACGTCATGCCAAAGACAACTTTGATAAAACTGCCAGTGGAAGGAATAAGTATGAAGCCCAGCACCCTAATCGTAAAAGCATTTGATGGCTCAAGGCGAGCAGTGATAGGAGAGGTTGACTTACCAACCAAGATCGGTCCAACAATTTTTAATATTACATTCCAGGTCATGGATATACATCCTGGCTACAGTTGCTTACTCGGGAGACCCTGGATTCACTCTGCAGGTGCTGTCACCTCCACTCTACATCAAAAACTAAAATTCATCACAAATGACAAAATGATTGTGGTTGGAGGAGAAGAAGATATCCTGGTCAGTCACTTAACATCTTTTCGGTATATCGAGGTGGATGGCGAAATCACTGAGACACCATTCCAATCCCTGGAAGTGGTAAACATGATGGCCGTTCAACAGGCCTTGGAAGTCCCAAAATCCGGACCTTCCATGGCCTCATGGCAAGGAGCTAAAGCCGTTATGGAAAGTGAAGATGCACAAGACTGGGGCAAAGTGGTGGAATTGAAAGAGAAACGAGACAAGTTCGGCTTAGGGTATGACCCATCATCATACAAAGTTGGTAACCAATCTCACAAAGAGAAGATTCCTTCTGTGGAGAAAACATTCACCAGCGCTGGCCACATCTTTGGCAAGCAGGTGGCAATGATCAGTGAAGAAGACCGCAAGGAGGGGGAGTCCAGCTGGATGCGTCAAGCCGCACCTAATGAAGAACTAACAAACTGGAAGGTTGTGGAAGTTCCCCAAATATTTCAAAAGTAATTTTATCATTTTTAGACAAAACCCTGTGCTCTGCCCAAGGCACAATGGCATGTTGTAGGGCCTCCTTTATCTTTTTCAAGAGTTTTTATCATTAATGAAATGACGTTTTGCATTCAAATTTTTGTTCCTTTTCTTTCGTTTTGATCTATTTACGAAAATGGCAATCAATTTTTTTTATGCACGCACTTTCTAAATAAACTGCATAAATCATAACATGCAGAAACACCACCGAGACTATTGATAACGACACTGCTATGGTCCAGTATGACTTTGATTGTCCAATCTACCAAGCTGAAGACGAAGTGGGAGAAGATTGCGAACTCCCTGAAGAGTTGGCCAGATTACTCAGACAAGAAGAAAAGGTTATTGAACCACACCAGGAAGACGTTGAAGTTATCAATCTAGGGACAGAAGAAGATAAGAGAGAAGTAAGGGTAGGCGCAGCGCTTCAAGATACAGTAAAGACAAGACTGATAGAGCTCCTCCACGAATATGACGACGTATTTGCTTGGTCATACCAAGACATGCCCGGATTAGACACTGACATCGTGACCCACAAGCTTCCCCTTAAAGAAGAATGCCCTGCTGTCAAACAAAAGCTAAGAAGAACTCGACCAGATATGGCTCTCAAGATCAGAGAAGAGGTGAGAAAGCAGTTTGACGCTGGTTTCCTGGAAGTCGCTAAATACCCACAATGGGTTGCCAACATTGTACCGGTGCCAAAGAAAGATGGAAAAGTCCGCATGTGCGTAGACTACAGAGACTTAAACCGAGCTAGTCCCAAAGACGATTTCCCATTACCTCATATTGATGTATTAGTGGATAACACAACTCAGTTCTCCGTGTTTTCTTTCATGGACGGTTTCTTAGGATACAACCAAATTAAGATGGATCCCGAAGACATGGAGAAGACCACATTCGTTACTCCTTGGGGCACCTTTTGTTACAAAGTAATGCCGTTTGGTTTAAAAAACGCTGGGGCAACATACCAACGTGCCATGGTGACTCTCTTTCATGACATGATTCATGAAGAGATCGAGGTGTATGTCGATGACATGATTGCCAAATCCCAGACAGAAGAAGAGCACATCACTAACCTGGAGAAACTATTCACACGTTTGAGGAAGTTTAGGTTGAGACTTAATCCTAATAAATGCACATTTGGGGTTCGATCTGGAAAGCTTTTAGGCTTTATTGTGAGCCAAAAGGGAATTGAAGTAGATCCTGACAAGGTTCGAGCCATCCAGAACATGCCTGCACCAAAGACTGAGAAGGAGGTTCGTGGTTTCTTAGGGAGACTAAATTACATCGCCAGGTTTATTTCTCACCTCACTGCAACATGCAAACCAATATTCAAGCTTTTGAGGAAAAATCAAGGCGTGGAGTGGAATAAGGACTGTCAGATAGCCTTTGACAAAATCAAAGAATATTTGCAAGAGCCACCAATTCTAATGCCCCTGCCGAAGGAAGACCTCTCGTCATGTATCTAACTGTGCTCGATGAATCCATGGGTTGTGTATTGGGGCAACAAGATGAGACTGGTAGAAAAGAACATGCCATCTATTATCTGAGCAAGAAATTTAATGATTGTGAGACCAGATATTCAATACTCGAGAAAACTTGTTGTGCACTCACATGGGCTGCTAAGCGTCTCAGGCAGTACATGCTAACTCACACAACTTGGCTGGTATCTAAAATGGATCCCATCAAGTACATATTCGAGAAACCAGCTCTCACTGGTAGGATTGCTCGATGGCAGATGTTGCTGTCAGAATATGATATCCAATATGTTACACAAAAAAGCGATCAAGGGAAGCATACTAGCAGACCATCTTGCTCATCAACCACTGGAGGATTACCAATCTTTGAAATTTGACTTTCCAGATGAGGACATCATGGCTGTTAAGGATGTTGAAGACTCCGAACTAGAGGAAAGCCTCGAGCCAAGAGCAGGCTGGACGCTCATGTTTGATGGCGCCTCAAATGCAATAGGCCATGGAATTGGGGCAGTGCTGATGTCTCCCAAGAATTTCCATCTACCATTCACCGCAAAGCTTTGTTTTACCTGCACAAATAACATGGCCGAGTATGAAGCTTGCATACTAGGGTTGGAAGAAGCTATTGAGTTGAAGATCAAGATACTAGAAGTATTCGGGGACTCCGCTCTAGTCATACATCAGATCAGAGGCGATTGGGAAACAAGACATGCTAACCTAATTCCATACCGGGATTATGTGTTGAAGCTACTCCCCAAGTTTGACAAAATCACTTTCTCTCATATTCCTCGAGAAGAGAATCAGATGGCAGATGTCTTAGCAACTCTGGCCTCCATGTACAAATTGATATGGCCCAACCATCAACCTCATATTGAAATTAGGCGTTTCGATGAACCTGCTCATTGCCTGACGACGGCAGAAGAGCCAGATGGTAAACCTTGGTTCTTTGATATCAAACAGTATCTAGAGAAGCAGGAATATCCGGCAGAGGCTTCCAGTCGGGACAAAAGGACCCACCGGAGATTGGCATCAAAATTCTTTTTGAATGGGGAGGTATTGTACAAGCAAAACTACGACATGATTTTGTTGAGGTGTGTGGACAAACCTGAAGCAGATCAGCTTATGAGGGACATACACGAAGGTTCTTTCGGTACGCACGCCAATGGACATGCCATGGCCAAGAAAATTCTAAGGGCAGGTTACTACTGGTTGACAGTGGAAACCGACTGTTATCATTACACCAGAACATGCCACAAGTGCCAAATTTATGCCGACAAAATACACGTACCGCCTACCCCGCTGAATGTCATAGCATCACCTGGGCCTTTCTCTATGTGGGGCATCGACATGATTGGAATGATAGAACCCAGAGCATCAAATGGACACAGATTTATCTTGGTGGCCATAGATTATTTTACCAAATGGGTGGAAGCCGCGTCCTATGCGAATGTCACAAAGCACGTAGTCGCCCGTTTCTTGAAAAATAACATCATATGTCGATATGGTGTTCCCAACAAAATCATCACTGATAATGGGTCCAATCTCAACAACAAGACCATGGACGAGTTATGCGCAACATTCAAGATCGAGCACCACAACTCATCACCATATCGACCTAAGATGAATGGGGCTGTTGAGGCTGCAAATAAAAATATTAAGAAAATCATCCAAAAGATGGTTATTACGTACAAGGATTGGCACGAGATGTTACCTTTCGCATTACATGGTTATCGCACGTCGGTGCGAACTTCAACAGGGGCAACTCCTTATTCCTTGGTATACGGTATGGAAGCAGTTCTCCCTATAGAAGTAGAGATCCCCTCGATGAGAGTCCTAATGGAGGCTAAGCTAGACGAGGCGGAATGGGTTCAATCAAGGTATGACGAGCTCAACCTTATTGAGGAGAAGCGCTTGAAAGCGTTAGGTCACGGTCAACTTTATCAGAGGCGTCTTAAAAAGGCATTCGACAAGAAAGTTCGTCCCAGGGTGTTTCAAGAAGGAGATTTAGTACTAAAGAAAATCTTGCCCATTCACAAAGACTCAAGAGGGAAATGGACACCAAATTATGAAGGGCCATTTGTGGTGGTTAGAGCCTTTTCCGGAGGCGCTCTAATTTTAGCAACTATGGACGGTGATGAGTTGCCGCTTCCCACCAACGCTGATGCTGTTAAAAAGTACTTCGCCTAAAAAAGTGGAATAATAAAAGCCGCTAAATCGAAAACCTGAAAAGGCGATTTAGGCAAAAATGGCTATCCTGGTGGATCGAAAACCCGAAAGGGCGATCCAGGCAAAAATTAGGGATAAAAAATAAGAATTTGACCCGCTGAGTTGAAAACCCGAAAGGGCGACTCAGGCAAAAATGGGTATCCCGGTGGATCGAAAACCCGAAAGGGCGGTCCAGGCAAAAGTTAGGGATTAATTCCAAGGCAAAAAGTTGTACTTACAGACATCTGACATACCCTCGAAGACAAAGAATCGATCTACCTCACTTTTCAAAAGCAAAGTGCTCGGGCTATCGGAGACATAAGGATCATAGCAGTGTGGAAACTCAATAAGAACTCAATTCTCATTGCCATTTTGTTTTCTATGCATATCAATTACCTCATTAAGGAATTGCGTCTTTATGTACAATCACCCATTTAAGGGTCAAATCAATAAAAGAGAATTTTTCTCAACAAAGTGTGCCCAAATCATTTTTTTATCTGTTTGTTTGCAAAGAACCTTTTATTTTTGATAAACATCGCTTTTAAAAACTATTGGAGAAAAAATGCATGTTTGAATAACGTGGTAAAATTACTTTTGAAACAGTAAGTGGACGAATCCTTTAGTCCTCAAGACTCACTCTTGTCTTTCATAAAGGTGCAAGACTGATTGCAGACAATTATGTTCCTTCCAACTACTGATTCATACCTCTCATAAATGTAATCATGGTATAGCCAGATCGGGGCAAGACTCCATCACATTTCCAACAGAAACATTGATAAATCATGGACGGAGTATCGCGTGTTGAAAAGTCTGAACCTTTCAATGATTCGGAACAACCCAAATATATTCCCAAAACCACTTAGCAGGGGCATTAAAATTTGATTTCCATTGATAGCCCCAATGATAAAAAAAATCTATGCTGTTGGCATCATACCTCAAAGCGAAATGTCTTAACCGGGGCATATCCAATTACCCAGTTGCATTCCTACATGCATCACAAGCATCATTTCATGCATAATTTCCTTCCAAACAAGGAAATTAAAAAAAAACAGTCATATCAATCGTCAACATACTCATTCATAACACTCCCACAAAATGGGAATTTCAGCAAAATAAAAATCATTCGCATTCCCACAGCCAAATATCCCCAGCAATTGCATACTTACATGCATCCCATTATATCATCCCATGCATGGTATTCCCACCTAAAGTGGAACATCATACCAAAATCAAATATAAAATAACAGGATCCAAGGTCATTCATGTATATCTTGAACATTCCTCATTCCAAATGAAGTTATTACCCTACATATGCTCGTGGGATTATATCTCAGTAAATCACTTTTTCGACTTTACAAGTAATAATGATATTCCCAGCATTTTCCTTTACAGCCATCGCTCCCCAAGCAGAGGTTACCCTAAAAAGTCTCTTATGAGCTTTTCCCCTGCAGAGCATTTCCAGTAAATCTCCCTCAAAAGGAGTCTTTTCTTAAAATTCCCCCAACAGACGAATATTCGAAATACTGCTTCATTTATCTGAAGAATCTCACTTTTACTGTTTGAGATGCTGCTTCATCAATATGAAGAGTCTCATTTCAGATTCTTTTTAGAGATACTGCTCTAATATCCTCGGAGAGTCTTAGATTCAACTAAGGTATTTTTCCCATTGCTGGAATATCTTAATTCTATCATATAAGATGCTGTTTCGACCCGATATAGAGAATCTCATTTTACTGTTTGAGATGCTGCTTCATCAATATGAAGAGTCTCATTTCAGATTCTTTTTAGAGATACTGCTCTAATATCCTCGGAGAGTCTTAGATTCAATTAAGGTATTTTTCCCATTGCTGGAATATCTTAATTCTATCATATAAGATGCTGTTTCGACCCGATACAGAGAATCTCACTTTTACTGTTTGAGATACTGCTTCATCAACATGAAGAGTCTCATTTCAGATTTTTTTAGAGATACTGCTCTAAGTATCCTTGGAGAGTCTTAGATTCAATTAAGGTATCTTTCCCTTGCTGGAATATCTTAATTCTATCAGATAAGATGCTGCTTCGACTCGATACAGAGAATCTCATTTTTACTGTTTGAGATACTGCTTCATCAACATGAAGAGTCTCGTTTCAGATTATGTTTAGAGATACTGCTCTAATATCCTCGGAGAGTCTTTAGATTCAATTAAGGTATCTTTCCCTTGCTGGAACATCTTAATTCTATCATATAAGTTGCTGTTTCGACTCGATACAGAGAATCTCATTTTTACTGTTGAGATGCTGCTTCATCAATATGAAGAGTCTCATGCCAGATTTTCTTTATACTGCTCTAGCATCCTGAAAAATCTTGAGATTCAGCTAGGGATGTCATTCCATTACTAACATATCTCGACTATGATGTCCAAGATACTGTCCTGACAACCCCCAGAAAGTCTTGACTGTTTCATTTTACTGTGGAATGATGTCTTTTTACCATTTCTCACCGCATTTTCTTCCTGTATTTTCTTCTTTTCATTGCCTGGGACAAAATTTGGGTCTTCTTGTATTTAATTACCTCCCACTGGGAATGCGTAAAGACTACTGTCATTATCACTTACCGATTTGAGGTAATTAAATAGGGGCAACTGTCATACCCCAATTTTGTCCGGCCATTTGTGGTCTACCCATGAAATCTCTTTGTTTTAAAGGGCTATTTGCATAAGCATGTTCATGTGGTTTGAATCTTTTACATGACTGATCCAAAATCTATTTTCCTATTAGTAAGTATTAGGAGCCATGTTATTATTTTTATGCTCACTATTTGTTAGTCCATTTACGCAACCCAAATATTAATGCCAAATCCTAAGTCCTTCGTAGATCTCCAAATTAAATTTGCATCTTCTTTTAGGCATGTATGCGTTGGTTTTAAATTAAATCACCATATTCAGATTCAGGTGTTGAAGTTAGAATTATTTTTTTGTTTTAAATCAAGTAACCCCAGTTGGTTTCTTTGTGCCTTGTTGACTGAAGAGAATTTGAATTGAAATAATAGCAAGTAATTAGTGAAAAGGTCAAAATGTTTACATTGATTATGAAAGATGAGTGAAGCATATTACCGGCCATAAGCTATAGTAGTAAATAATTTGGGATTTGTCCTATTCTAAATATTTCGTGCCATCAAAGTATAAAGGTTTTGGTTTGAGGATAATTTCTTAAAGATGTTCCAGGCACTCCAAGTTCCGTCGCTTCATTAGTGTGTACGTCCTAAGTAGAGTGTGTGCCAGTTAAATGTGGTGATTTGCAAGGGAAGAAATATTGTAACAGCAAAACCAACAAAACAGAATGACCAAAATTGAATTTGTAGCTTCAAAAGTGCTTTAATTGAATAAGCATAATTAAAATATGGAAATAAGGTTTGAATGCTACAAAGTGATTACATAAACGGATTCTGAGTACAATAGGTTACAAATAGTCCAAATATACACTTAACCTAAATACTTAATTGATTACATCCTAACTTAATAAAAGTTGTTGCAATTGATAAGAACCATTGCCCCAAGAGACCAAAGCCAGGGACCGTTGGACATTCCTTGGAGCTGATACGCCTCAAACTTGTTTCTGTGAAGCTTCATGCAACCACATCCCATCCCATCAAAATCACTTCAAATTGTAACCTGCAGGGATAAAAATAGCTTAATTAAAAAACCCTTTTCATAAGCACTTAAAGAACTGAAAAGTAATTAATGAGTTAATCAGTTTAACATTTTATCCAGAAGTCCAATACGAACACTCAAAAAAGCACTTCGAAAATAACTTAAAACAGTAACACATTTACAAAAATGGAATCCACAATAACCGGGAATGGAAAGGCATAACAGACGGTTTTTCTTTTGAGGATAAAAAATTCATCTGTGAAGAGATCAGGAGATATATAAGAACACGTCTAAAAAATCCAGGGGGACGAAGATACTTCTTTGTAAGCATAAAATCCAAAAACAACACAACATACGTTTTGGGGAAATCTAAGAGAAGCAATTAAAATTGTTTTTCTCTGTTAAACTCAAAAAATATTTCCTTAACACGAAGCCAGATTCAACAGTAAATCAAAAAAACATCCAAACCCTAAGATTAAAAAAGACATCAACATAGTCCAAAAACAAAAAGAAGAAGGAAGAACAGAGGAAGGGAAAGAGAGTTTAAAGAGTAGAAGAAGGCTTATCTGGATCGTGTCAGAGGAGACTTCATCGCCGGACCGGCTCCGATCAAGTAGTCTTTTTCTCCCTTCTTTTCCAAAAATCTCCATACTATTGCATTCGTCTTTGTGAGTTGAGTAAAACCCCCTTTATGATTTCATTGAAATGCAACTACTGAAGGTTTATTTTCAAATTTAGGGTTTAGGTTTAAACTGTTTTGTCTCCATGTGGTTTCTATTGGCTGTTTGAAAGGAGTTTTAGGTTTTGTTTTGGTCGTTTGTTTGGGTTTTCGGTTGGTCGAGTTTTAGGCTCGTTTTCGTCTCGATCCGGTCGATTGAGGACGATTTAGGGGAAAGGAAGGCCGGATTTTGATTCTCCGGCCAAAAAGAGAGGGAGTTAGTGTTTGAAGTTAGGTTTTTTGGGTAGAGGGTGGCTGGAGAAGAAGGGAGGCTCCACCGTAAGCCGTCGCCTTTGGCGGTCTTCTCCGGGAGGAAGAAACTTTTAGGGTTTGCTAAGTTTGGAACGATTGAAAACTGCAGAAAGAGAAAGGCTATTGAGAAAGCAACGATGCCTTTTCCTTTTTCTGTTTTAGGTTTAACCTCGATGGGTCTGTTTCGGGCCTTCCAGATTTGGCCCATTAATCCCTATCAGCACCCCCCATACGATTGGCTATTTTTTTGTTAAGACCATAATGATTTTTTTAATGTTAATTGGAAAATATCTTAGAATCTAATTAGATAATTTTTATTTAGAAATAATTATATATTAATTAGAATTCTTTTGTGATTTATATTTATTTTAGAATTTTAATTTAATTTAGAATGACTTTAGAATTTAATTGTTAATATCTTAGAATTTAATTAGATAATTTTTTATTTAGAAATAATTATAGATTAATTAGAGTTCTTTTGTGATTTAGATTTATTTTTAGAATTTTAGTTTAATTTAGAATGATTTTAGAGTTTAATTGTTAATATCTTAGAATTTAATTAGATAACTTTTATTTAGAAATAATTATAGATTAATTAGAGTTCTTTTGTGATTTAGATCTATTTTAGAATTTTAGTTTAATTTAGAATGATTTTAGAGTTTAATTGTTAATATCTTAGAATTTAATTAGATAAATTTTTTATTTAGAAATAATTATAGATTAATTAGAACTCTTTTGTGATTTATATTTATTTTAGAATTTTAGTTTAATTTAGAATGACTTTAGAATTTAATTGTTAATATCTTAGAATTTAATTAGATAAATTTTTTATTTAGAAATAATTATAGATTAATTAGAATTCTTTTGTGATTTATATTTATTTTAGAATTTTAGTTTAATTTAGAATGACTTTAGAATTTAATTGTTAATATCTTAGAATTTAATTAGATAATTTTTTATTTAGAAATAATTATAGATTAATTAGAGTTCTTTTGTGATTTAGATTTATTTTTAGAATTTTAGTTTAATTTAGAATGATTTTAGAATTTAATTGTTAATATCTTAGAATTTAATTAGATAATTTTTTATTTAAAAATAATTATAGATTAATTAGAATTCTATTGTGATTTAGATTTATTTTAGAATTTTAGTTTAATTTAGAATGATTTTAGAATTTAATTGGAAAATATCTTAGAATTTAATTAGATAATTTTTTATTTAGAAATAATTATAGATTAATTAGAATTATTTTGTGATTTAGATTTGTTTTAGAATTTTAACTTAATTTAGAATGGTTTTAAATTTAAATCTTTGTTAATATTTTAGGATTTAATTAGATAGTTTTTTTATTTAGAAATAATTGCAGACTAATTAGAATCCTATTATGATTTAGATTTATTTTAGAATTTAGTTTAATTTAGAATGATTTTAGATTTTAATCTTTGAAATATTTTAGAATTTAATTAGTTTTCCTTTTTTAGAAATTATTGTAGATTAATTAGAATTATAAGTCGATTTAAAATTACTTTAGAATTTTTAATTTAATTTAGAATTATTTTAGATTTTAATCTTTGAAAATATTTTAGAATTTAATTAGACCTTTTTTTAAAAATAATTGTAGATTAATTAGAATTATAAGTTAATTTAGAATTATTTTAGAACTTTAATTTAGAATGATTTTAGAATTTAAATCTTTATTAATATTTTAAATTAATAGTTTGGATAATAGTTTAGAATTGAGATTTTTGATAGTTTAATATTGTTTTGAGTTTTAATTTAATGATATTTTTACTAACTAAACTTTAGTTATTTGTTTTAGATTTAATATTTTATTGCAATTCTCTCGATTATTCCATGTTGATTTCAATTACCACCTAACATTTAACGATTAACGCTATTTTTTTAATAACCGCAATTAGCATCTAACTCTTTTAAATTCCGCTTCTAACATTTATTTTTTATATTTACTTTATATCATTGTACATCCTTCATCTCATCTTAAAATGAACCTAAAATATGATAAAGACTTAAAAAATACAAAAAAGATTATAATTCTCATGCCATCAATTCAAACCAATTTTTAAAAAAACAAATAAAACCTCTCGATTCAAAGTCGAGCCCATTTCTCAAAACACCTATGTAAGTCGATCGCTTGTAAAAGCATCGCCATCAACCTCACATGGCTTACTCTTGGGCTTTCTTACAATGAGACCTACTCGGTTTTAATTAATTGATTAAATGAACCATTCACTAAATAAATTCAATTCATTCACAAGAATGCAATTTTTAAAACCTCGATCCGACATCGAAAGTTAAATTAAAATACTTAATCACCTCTAAACGACACTCTATTTGAAAATGAAAAGGGGGATGGTTTTGAGTTTTCAACTCCTCTCCTCGATTATTTGAATACGAGTTTTCTTACTCGGTTAGTCAAATGGTCGTCATTTCTAATCCATTTAAGAAGAAATAAATCAAATCCTTTTATAACAAGAAACTAAAAGGGAGATAACTTTGAGTCTTCAATTTTTCTCCTCGATTATTTGAATACAAGTTCTCTTACTTGGTCAGTCAAATAATTGTCGTTCCTCTACAAACTTCTAAACCCGATTAAATCAAATTATTTTCATAATGAACTAAATGAAAAGGGAGATGACTTTGAGTTTTCAACTTCTCTCCTCAATTGTTTGAATACGAGTTCTCTTACTCGGTCAGTCGAGCAATTGTCATTTTTCCATAAACGTACAACTTAATCAAATTGTTTTCGTAACAAACTATACGAAAAAGGAGATGGTTTTGAGCTTTCAACTCCTCTTCTCAAATGCTTGGATATGAGTTGTCTTACTCAGTCATTCGAGCACTTGTCGTTTATCCTAAAAATACATCAACCATATACAACCTTATTTTCATAAATATTCAGATGAAACAGAAAGTGGTCTAGAGTCTTCTATTCTCTTTCCCGATTATTAGGATGCGAGTTGTCTTACTCGATTATCCGAGTATTCGTCATCCGCCCAAAGCACCTTAACTATTATCAAATCTTTCCTATAATTAAGGATGAAAAAGAAAGTGGTCTAGAGTCTTCTATTCCCTTTCCCGACTATTAGGATACGAGTTGTCTTACTCAACTATCCGAGTAATCGTCATCCAACCAAAAATATCTCAACCTACCAAGTTTATCCTTTCTCGCCCTCGTACGATCGAAACCAGTCAAACAAAATATCCAACATATTAATCCAACTTGTCACCCTCGTGTGACCAAAACTCTTTTCAAAAAGGAACACTGTTAATCTTTTCTAATGCGCACAACAAACCAATGCTTAAGCCTCCGCCGAGAGTAGACAAGCCAGTGTTTAGCCTTTAGAACGCGATCTAAACAGTTGTTCATAAAAAACACACCAACCAACCGTAGTTCCCGAACTACGAATGCTCTGACTTCCTTATTGCACCATAAGGATACGTAGGCAGGAGATTGCTGTATCTTCGCGAGCACACTAATAAAAAACCTCCCTTTTCCCTTTCTGAGGTTCCCATTAATTTCTATAACCCAAAGATAACAAACAAACATAAATTAACACTCGAAACGCACATTTGAACTAAAAGGTTCCCGTTGAGTACAACGGACGTAAGGGTTGCTAATACCTTCCCCTTACGTAATCCACTCCCGAACCCGAATATGGTTGCGACGACCATTATTCCACTTCCTAAAGGTTTTATCGATATTTTCCTATTCCTTCATTGGGATAAATAAAGTTCGGTGGCGACTCTGTTCGAACACTAATATTTTCCGCGACCATCGCGAGGAATCGTATTTTTCGAGATGCGACAATAAGCATCGTGAAACTTGTGGCAAAAGGCCTGAAGTCTGTTGCCATGGCCGTCCTAGTCGTCACAAGGTGACTCTGTGTTATTGATGGGAAGAATACCACCTCTTCTTGCGCAGTAGACGACATGGTCGTCGTGTTGGATATGGAGGGGATTGCTTCAGTCGAATTTGCAGTGACCGTGCCTTCCCCCATGTTATTGTATGGTTGTTCTCCATTGTTGTATTTCTGGGATTCACCATTCTTCTAACATATATCCTCGTTGATTTTTTAACGTCTTTTCTGGTTATCCTACGACTCCTCAATCTCATGCACACTCACAAATTTGAAAAGTTAAGAACTTATGCAAATTTTTAAAGAAAAAAGAATTTTTGCACAAATAGTCCCACTGGGCAAGGCTATTTATTTACTGTGAAATTTGGTAAAGAAGAACAAATTTGATTTCACTTAAGGGATTAAAATCGAAAAGATCCCAAGACATATTGTGCAAAAATCACAAGTTTGAAACATGTTTGACGTTTAAAGTCGAATGTAAAATATTTAAAAATAACTTCAAAAGCAGTATATGACTTGAAAGTAAAGAAATTAATTCATAAAATGGAATGCAAGTACATACATTCTCAAAACACTCTTTTCTCACTATACACTTGGATATTTCAAGTTTTAAGAATTTGTGTAAATTTGCGTACCCCTAAAACGACAAGTGACCATTACTTATATACTTTTCCTATCATAATCGTCTGCAACGATCGACATAACACACTATGCCACGTCTCCGTCTCCATGCAATCTCCACTTTTGAAAGGTTTCCATGTGTCTTGGAATAATTGTATGATCTTATCCACTTGCCTCGTTTGACTGCATGGAGTAACGTCATATATCAAAACTTGGAATTTCACTAAGTTGAAAAAATTTCTTATCCTTGGCCTTTTAAAACGGATTACTTGAGAAATTTGACCAAGGTTAGCATCAGCTTTCGACAAGACAAATTCATTGAAATACATGTTCCAGTTCCATGGTTGTAGCTGACCACTTCGACCTAGATCGTAAACCCAAATAACACCAACATACTACATAGTGTAGTATCATAGAAAGAAGCCTGACACTCTGCAGAGTATAATGACATCAGTGAAAGAAAAAAGGTTTAAAGTCTAAGAGCATTCATATAATTGTTTTAATTATGATTAAATTTGATTAGAATCGTGAATTATATCGATGTTCTATGTCAAGTGTCTTGTATTAAGGTTATCTTTATATAAGAATGCTTATACCTTGACATCGTGAATCTTATAGATGTTTGGAGTTGATGGTCTCTATAAAATGTTATTTGATGTAATACTATGTTTACTTAATAATTTGTGTGTTTTCTCACTTATTTTATATGGTCAAATATTTTTAAAACTCACCCATTTATGTTTGTAGTTGTCAGGCTTGGTCGTGCATTTGCGAAGTCGCATTAAATACAGGTTGATGAATCTTGAAGTTCAAGTTGGGAGAAGTCTGCTGTGATAGTGACACTTGAGAATTTGTTATAGGGTCATGTATTTTGTTACCTAATTGTGGCTAAAATATTAATGTATTTTTGAAAAAGAAAGGGAAAATAAAGTTTGTCACATTTTATCGTTATAACAATAATCTAACTTAAGAATATTTAATTTTGAAGTTTAAGTGAAAATGTGGTACATTGAACCCGTTGTGAGGGATGGGAATAGGCCAGACCAGCCTATAGGGGCCTATAGCCTACCCTATTTAAGGTCAGACCATGCTAGACCTATTTAATAAAAAAGTTAGGCTTAGGCTTTTCTAAAAGCCTATTTAATTAAATAGGTCAAGCGTAGGCTATTAAAAAAGCCTATGAAGCCTTATAGACCGACCTATATTTTCATATATATAATAAAATAGTCTAAATAAATTGACCTATATATGCATATATATTAGAAAAATGCTAAATAGGCTGGCCTACATATGCATATATATTAGAAAAAATGTTAAATAGGTTGACCTATATATGCATATATAGACCGACATATAAGTCTTCTTAAGTAACATAGATTAATTGAAAACCTTAATAAGAAACATGCTTTTAAATAGGCTTTCAGGCCAGGTTAAGCTTTTGAAAAGGCCAGACCATACCAAAAAAAAAAAGCCTATAGTAGGCCATAGGCCAGACTCATGCCTTGTAAGTTTATCGTAGGTCAGACTCATGCCTTCTAAAGCATAGTCAGGCTTTTTAACTTGTGATAAATAATTTAGCAATTATTATATATGATTTAAATTTTTCTCTCACTCTAAAATCTACCCAATTGAGTAATCATTTTAAAAATATTTAAGATTTAGAATAAATATAAAATTGGGGTTTAGGCTGTCACAAAGTACCTCAGTGTGTAATCAACATACAAATGTACTAACTCAGAATTTGTTTTCTAGAAAATAACAATTGTAGGGACACTCTCATAAGAAGGAAAAAAATAAATAATGGATTATTTGGCTCAAAACTTACTTGTTGAGGTGTAAGTTCAGTACAATTCAGTTGAATTTCTCTTTTTTTTCTTTAACTGTCAATCTGCATCTGGTGCGGAAGTGCCTTAATAAGATTGGTCGGCCACATTAAGTGATGGAAGTTTGTATTCTTTAGGTCTGTGAGTTGGACAAGTGATAAAGCAATATTGAAGGGATAAAAAACCAAGTAGACGAATGATGAGGAAAGTACCAAGAGAGATTTTGTTGAAAGCCTTGGAAATGAAAGGTGCTAGAATTGCTTTGCGGGCCATATCACGTTGAGGTTGCGACAATGTATGCACCCGCATTAGACTGTAATATTGAGGTTGAGGTAGTGTCTGCACCTGCATTAGGCTATATTATTGATTAAAGTTGCACTTGTGGCAATGTGTGCACCCACATTAGGTCGGAACTGCATTGTAATTGTCACATACTCACATTAATAACCACATCGTAACACAACAATATAGTGGAATAGCCACATCAGGTCGCAAGAGATTATGCAGTGCTCACACAAATTATTTTCTAGCCTCCTTTTCCTTCATATAATAGGTTTATGGTGTATTTTAAAAGGATTAGAGATTTTTATATGACAGAGAGTTGATATTGAAAGAAATGAGAGATTTTAGAGAGGAAATAAGTCACGTGGGTTATGAGATGACTAATACATTATAATATTTTATGATAATAAAAAATAAGTTCACACAGAAACAGCAACAATCACTCTTTGCATTGTAACAATCATAATATTCGCAATCACATTGGCCTTAACCGCAGCCACAATTTTAAACAATGATCCACGATATCAAGTATGTGTATTAGATGTACTTATAGAACACATTCATGAGACAACACTGCGACAACGATTTTTTTGAAGGTGATATAGTTGTACATGTAGAGTTGATAGAGGAAATCAATGAGAGAATTGGAAATTGGAGATCATATCATACCATAACTCATTTTCAATAGCGCAATAATGTCTGTTATAGCCGCTATTTCACAATAATAATCATATGCTCAACTGATTATATTGGTTGTCTTTTTTTTCTTTTCACCTTAATGAGTTGAGATTGCTTTAGCAATTGCGATTGGTATGTAAAAGAATTGTAGTGTAGGTTTTGGCATATCAACAAGTTTTGATACTTGTTGTGATTGGAATTCTAGCTGTCGAATTTATTTATTCTTCACTTTTGTCGAACTTTTCTACAAAAAATTAATCAATAATAATTGTAAAATAAACCAATATTATTGGATTCTTTCTCAAGAGTGATATTTTTGACATTTTCTTCTATTTTGCCGAATTGGAGGAAATATGGAATTGAAGTGTTGAGATTTGAAATGAAAAGTGAAAAATGAGAGATAGTTTAAAGTTACAGAAAAGTGTTGATATTTGTCGATACTGATAAAATGTTTGCAATTTCTACCTAAAACTAATAAAAGAATTCGTAATATGTGTATATAATTTGAGTGATCACTACATTACCATAATTTAATATATATATATATATATATATATATATATATATATATATATATATATATATATATATATATATATATATTAAAACTTTACCATCATTTAGTACCTATAGATATAAATAGTTCATATATAGAAGGTTAATTTGTTTTGGCATAGTAATATGTCTACTAATAAATTGTACAATAGAATTATAATTGGAACATAGGGGCGATCATCCAAAACTATGAAAAATAAAAAATTACTCTATAAAGAAATTATAATTGGAACATTTGGAAGAAATAAAGTTAGAATAACAAAATTGAGATGGGCTTTGTGCTGACAAATAGAATCTGGGTCAAATATTAAGTACCATTGGTACCACTTGCATTAGGTCGGTTATGAAGTCTTATTGCATTTTTATTATATCGTGTGATATTTAATTATGGTGAGAATATGGATAGTAAATGATTGTGGTGCATTACGCATGAATACTATCCTTAGCATATTATGTATCGATTAATTATATTAATGTATTTTTCACCCATTTTTGCTTGTTGTGTGTAGACTCCTTTGGAGTATAGAAAATCAGGTACCTGAGTAGTTGATGGGGCATAATATGTTGCTATCGGTCGAGTCTTCCAGTGGAGTCGCTCTGATACATAACACCGGGGCTGTTTTGTCTATGAGGCTGTTTTACCTATGTATTTTTCATGTTACGTATCTGTAAATAATAAAGATTGTTGTTTTAAACTACTATTGTTTGGATGTTTGGGCGAGGCTTTGGATTCCGAACAAAAACTGTTTTTAATTTCGCTGTAAAAATGTGATTTATAGGAGTTGAAGTAAACTTTTAAACTTCAAATTATTTGGATGTGACATCTTACTTGATTTAATTATTTATATTTTGTTTTCTTATTTGAACCGGGAAGTAGTGTGTTACACTCCACATCAACATCCTCCTCCAAAGGTGGCACTGGATCAACAACATCAGCAGTAAGAGATGACACGGGCTCAGGCGCCTGAATATGGGAAACGCGGCGCCTGCTAGGGGATGGAGGGAGTGATGCGTCAGTAGGTGACTCTCATCTTCTATGGGAAGAAGAATATGGAGTAACATGAGTGTCACACCCCAAAATTGACTTCGAATCAGGAACTAAATACATTTAAAATACATTCGCATCACTTGCATAACATTAACATACCATACATTTCATCTCGCATAATATCTAAAATGTCGATCAAAATAAATTTTCGAATTTACAAATAGACTAGTTGAATCAATTCTCAAATGTACGTGAAATTAACGGACGAAAATGTCAGTTTTATTAATCTAAGTTTCACGTAGTTTAACCTGAAGTGCTCGTTTTATTTTTTTGACAACTTTTTCAGTTGCATTTTAATTAGTTTGAGCATTTTCAATTAATTATTTTTTATTTCAAAATTTGATTAAAATTTGTCTATTTTCGAGAAGTTTATTTTGCCCTGATCATTTTAGTACATTCATTTTAATTTTTCGAGATTTTTACGCTCAATTTTTTATTCATATTCAATCATTTTATTTTTATTCTTTTGTCAAAATATTCAGAAAATTTATATAGAATTTCTCATGCTTTCATTTTAATTTTATCATGCTTATTTAAAAAGATGTGATTTTTATTTGATTTAATACATTGATTTCATTCTTATCTTTTAAAGTTTCTAGAAAGGGAAAATTGGTTATTTTAAATTATGTGTGCTTCTTTGATTTAAGTTGGGTCATTGATTCAAATTAATCAAGGATCTATGTTTTTTATCCATGTGTCTATCTTCCCACAAATCATAAAATAGAATTTAAATAAATAAATAATAATAAAATCAGAAAAACCATACCTTACATACAACACTTTGATTCCGTTATCACTAGGGGTGTTCACGGTCCGGTTTGGATCGGTTTTGAGACAAAATATCATCCGATCCAAAATATATAAAGCATACGGTTTGGTTTGGTTTTTGGATGACAACAAGAAAAATCCAATCCAATCCAATCCAATTTATACGGTTTACTTCGGTTCGGTTGAATCGGTTTTATTCGGTTTTTAAATCAACACTGTGAAATTTAAAACGAATATATTTCAATACCAGTTACAATTATGCCTCCAACGTCTACTAAGACAATATCTAATTTTCATATTATATGGCTATTTGATGTCATTGTTGCAAAGATTCATTATAATATATGGACAATATCTATCCGAACGAAATAGACATTGCTGTAATAAATATTTTATATGGAGACCTGCTTACTTAGTGCTTATAGGGAGACTTGTAATATAAATTAAATATATGACAAATATATATGACAGTAACATACCAAAGCTGCATTAAAGTGAATATAATAATAAAACTTCAAGAAAAATATCAATGACAGCATAATTGATAGTTTCAAAATCACAGCCTGCAACATTGATAGACAAATCTAAAATTTTCTAATTATCCTGAAATTGCTCCAGCTTCACAATAATTATCCTGCAATTGCTCCAGCTTCACAATCTACCCAATTCTTTCAGATATCAAAAGCTAATCAGAGTCTATAATTAATTTAATAGGATGAGTAAATGGAAGTAATACCGGTTCGGTTTGGACCGGTTCGGTTTTCATGAAGCCAACCGTAAACCGAACCGAACCGATCGGTTATGCAACATGGTGATCCAAATACATCCAAAAAAAATCGGTTTTTTTGGATTTCGGTTTTTTCGGTTCGGTTTTTGGTTTTTTTTTTGGATTGGATTGGATCTGAACACCCCTAGTTATCACTATGTAAAAACCGATTTTGAGTATATTGTGGCTAATTCGCTTCAATATTTTTAAACCGATTTTGTCACTTGTTTCCTTCTTTCTTTATTAAATTAATTAGTTAATTAAAATTTGTTTAAATTAATTAATTTTGATAATTAATTTTAATTATCTTGAGTATTTGATTTAATCAAATAATTTTGATAATTGATTTTGATTAATATTAATTAAATGGTTTAATTAAATTTTAATTAACATATTTTGATAATTAAAATTTGATCGACTTATGTCAATTTCGATTTTATAATCACTCCGATTTCAAACCATTTTTCATAACTTAAAAACATTTTCATCAACAAAAAACCATGGTTCAACACCAAGTAGATTATTTTTCTCAATCCAATTCGTTTCAATTTAATGCAGATTCAAACCTTTTCAAACCAATCTCATTCCTATTTAAAATAATTTCGAAACCATTTCCAAACTCTCCAACCATTTTTGGTCAAACCTTCTTACAACCGTTAATCAAATGTTTGATCTAACGTCAAATCATTTTTCTAATGAAAATAAAAAACATTTAATTCTTATTAAATATTTTTCAATAAATATGGAAAAGGAACGTGGTGGTTACCACGAGCTCCAGAAGTTAGGATTCGAGATGGTTATCTCGCTCATCCAAGCTCTCACCGTCTATTAAAGCTTTAACCTTTCTTTCGCGTAAACCTTTTCTCAATCAAACCCTCAAAAACATCTAGAAATATCAAATCATTTTGCATATAAGATGGAAAAAGAACGCGGTGGTTATCATGAGCTCCTGAGGCTAGGATTCAAGATGGTTATCTCGCTCATCCAAGTTCTCGCCATCATTCAAAATACTTCAAACAAATTAAGATCTTTTACCGCCGCCGTCTGATCTTTCAAACATTTTCATAAATATAAGATATTGTGTCTCGAGACGATGCAAAACATTTCTTCGCCTACAGTTATTTGAGTTGAGATAAATGATGTTTTCCCCGTGAATGTTGATATGTGGAAATCCATTCAATGCGATGCAAACGCCCGCTCCTCACCTATTTTGGGTAAAATAATATTTTTTATTGAATACGATTAAATACCTTTCATTAAAATTGACCAACCAAGAAATATTTTCTACCCATAACTATGTAGCCTTGAATTCTCTATTGCACCCGGAGATACGTAAGAGCGGGATTCAAAATCTCGTCATACACCCTAATAATTTCATTCTTCTTTCCCTCTTAATAACTTGAGAAGCCTAACATTTCTAAGCTAACACTAACACACGCAACTAACCAAACGGATCTCGTTGAGTTCAACAGACGTGAGGGGTGCTAATACTTTTCCCTTGCATAATCGACTCCCGAACTCTGATTTGGTTGCGATGACCATATATTATCCTTTTATTTAGGGGTTTTATCGATATTTTCCCTTTCCCCCTTTGGGAATAAATAAAGTTTGGTTGCAACTCTGTTAAGTCCATCCGCGAGCGTGCGTTTTCGCTTTACGAGCATCATGTTCTCATTTTTCGAGGTACGACAATGAGGATAGGCATGATCCCGAGAAGTAGATGGATATGCATGGTCAGAGGGACCGAGAGCCTCTGAAACCTACTAACTCTTCTCCCGCCACACTGATGTGTATTATACAACCCTCCCGTGCTTTAGCCTATTGCGTCGATCAACCATTATGCCTATAAGTTAAAGTAAAGAAGATAGTTAGTGCATGCAAATAACACCACAAGCAAGAAAATTGAGAAAATTTCAAAGATGCATCTCCGGAATCTGGGAAAGTAAAATGTTGAAAAATTCAGGAGATGCATCTCCATAATTTTCTATAACTCAGACTGCATCAATGGCGCCAATATGCACATGAAATCACAAAAAATGATTTGATCATCCATTTCAGCCAAAAAAATGTGTAATACGTCATGTTTAAACTATCATACATGCAATTTCTACTCATTTCTAACATTAATCATCAATTTCTACTCATTAACACAAAAACTCCAAAACTTATCAAAAAATAAAAAAACTTAAAAATTTCAACTTTCTTTCAAAGTTGGATGGTGTTTTTCTGATGTTGATTGAAGTTCCCTTGAGTTTTATTGATTGATTTTTTGAGTTGGTGATGAGAAAAAAATTGAGACTATTTGAAGTTGGTTTTTAGAAAAATGAGAAATGAAGAAGGAGAAGGGTCTGACGCGATTTATCCTCCAAAATATTTCGGAGATGTATCTCCGAAATATTTTAACGTTAACTGAGTCTTGGGTGCGTCTGGAGATGCATCTCTGGAAATTGGGGGTATTTTAGAAATTTCACATGGTTCATAAGAAACATATAAGGTGCATTAAGAAATCCCCTTCTTATTAAATGAAGTAGGGTTTGTGTTGGTGAAATTACATTATCTCGCCACGAGTGGCCAAAACACAAGAAAAGATTCACATATATCCATATCATCAGGCAACAACAGGTATGTGTGTTTGTTCTCATTTGCATGTGTTATTCTGGTGTTACCGAATTATGATGTCATAAGTGTGTTTAAAAGTAGGCTCTATCTATCACATGCATGGTTAACATTCTATTTTATGTTTGCAGTTGTATGTTGTTACAGTAAATATTTCATAATTTCTTTTTTGGATCGATGTTATTGTAGTTCTTCTGAAGCATCTGAAGGTGAAGTTAGAGCAATCAATCACACTCTTGTTGCGTTGAGAGTAAAATTGGACGCCCATAACTTGGATGTAGACAACAATGAGTCAGAGTCTGAGGATGAAGATGAAGAGTTTTACTGGAAAAGAAAAATTAGTTACTGATATCAGGCTCAAAGGAACGTTTTGGTATTGAACAAATGATAAGAGTCATATAATTTGTTGTTAAATAAATCTCCTATGTATTTTGACTTGATCTATTTTGATGTAGCATTTTACGATGATTGTTTTGAAGAAATGATTGTATATAAAGCAAACTGCAATATAGTTGATTGATGTTGACACTGAAAATAGGTATTTTGGTGAAGTTCACAGAGTCAAGTGTAACAAAATGGAGAATTTTATTAAAATTGAGTGGTTTGATTATGCCAAGCATAAGAGACTCAAAAGGGGGGATGTGCTGAATTTTACAATTCGTTATCCTTCAGAAATGCTCTATGTTTCATTGTTAAATTGCTGATTGTAGATGAAGATTATGGAAGAAGTGGGTGACAATAGAAGTTATGGATGACAATCCAAGTTATGGTTGCATAATGGATGTTAAGTTACATTTAATGGTTGTAATATAGTGTTTAATTAGTTAGTATTTTCTATAAGCTTCTATAATGTAATGTTTATATTGTTGCACTAACAAAGTGAGATTTTGTTATATAGTTGAATATCCAATTTTATCCATTAATGATGTTAAAGTATGGATTATAATAGGTAAAATTACGTTAAAGATCCTTTAAGTTATTTTTGTAATAATTTGGTTCTTTAAGTTTTTTTTGTAATAATTTGGTCCTTTAAATTATCAAATGTGTGCATCGTTATGCTTTTTAACAGAGGGAATGTGCTAATTATGGATGCAATTACTTTGAGTGGTATGAAAATGGTGAAGTGCAATCAGAAATACAACAATCACAAATTTCTATATATTCAAAATGTGAGGAAAATGATGTAAAAATCAACCTAAAAGACCAAGTTGTCACAAATAAACTTAAAAAATTAAATTGTTACACAAAAATAACTTAAATGACCTCTGGTGTAAATTATTAATTTGGTATACAAAGGCACGATTGTTTTAAAATATTTTAGAGACATATTAAATAATATTATTCAAGAAATGTATAATCAACTTAAAATGTAAATGATAATGAGAAATGTATTAAGAAAAGTATAATGAAGAAATCGATTAATATGTTTTTATCATCATGTTAATACAAAGTCACGGTAATGAGAAGAAGTTAGGAAAAAAAACAGTAACTATCGATTAAAATATAGAATAGTAAGTTGATATAGACATGAGAATTAAAAAGTTAAATAATATAGAAAATATTTTGATATAGAAAAAAATGATGCATTAGGTATTAGTTTGAAAAGTTGTGTGAAATTAATATTACAAGAGAATATGAAATATGTGAGATATATGTTAAATTGAGATGCCTGCATTTGCTTGTGGTCAAATAGAAATCCAAAAAAAATGATAAGGATGTGTTTGGTTTAGGTAAAATATTGGAGTAATTGGTTAATAAATGAAACGTTTTGTTCAATGAAAACCAATAAATGAAACATTTTGTTCAATGAACAAAAATTAAAGGTATAATAATTAATAATGGAAATGAAAGGTTTTTTTATCATTAAAAGATGAAGATCACGTGGGCAGTATAAGTTACCATGTAGATTGGGAAAAAGTGGTGTATATTTTTGTTATGTCATGAAGTCATAATGAATTACATTATAACTATTAAACGAATTTGGTGGTTTTTTGTTTAAATGAAAATTAATGAGAATATTCAGATTCAGATGCAGGTTTCTCATGATACTCAGACATCCATGAAGAAGAATCGAAACAACAAGGACCTTCAGGAAGTGGTTCTAAATCCTATAAGGACATTGTCTTTAGGAAGGTGGGAGAAGATCTAAGACATTGAGAGATTGTGATAAGTGATGAAGATGTGGAGGCTGATGATGGAGGATTGGGAGTCATAGTTGAAGGATGCAGGTGGAAGGATAGGATTGTTCGATTTTTGTTGCTTGGAATTGTAGAGGTGCATCAAGCAATGCTTTTTTCAAAGAACTGTAATCAATATGTTAGGAAATACACACCAAACATGTTGGTCATTATGGAGACAAGTTGTGACCCTTCTAAGTCGACAAAGAGTTTCAATAGAATGGGCTATGACGACATTGTTGTAGTTGTGAATGAAAGTTTTGTAGGTGGCATTGTAGTGCCTGATTGGTAGCTGGAGACTTTAATGATATTGCCAACTCTTCAGAGAAGAAATGTGAGATTCAAGTTTCTGCTATAAATTTTAGGGAGAGGATAAAGAAGTGTAACTTGATTGAAATTAATACAATTGGACCCAAGTTTTCTTGGAATGAGGATTTATGAGAGATTGGAAAAGGCTTTATGCAATGATGAATGAAGCTTGGAGTTCCCAGAAGCTCATGTTAAAGTGCTTACAAGAGTTGACTTTTCTGACCACCATCCAATTTTAATCTACTTGAACAAAGAACGTAATACCAAAACAGAAAAACGGTTTCGTTTGGAGAGTGTTTGGATTGTGGGAGAAAAGTACCAAGAAGAGATAGAAAAAATATTGAGAAAGGATTTAAACATGGATGCCAATCTAAGTGAAATTAGGGAAGACGTTAGCTCTTGGAAGATTAACACATTTGACAAAGTGCTGATTCAAAAGAAAGAGTTGATGGCCAAACTTGCAGGTATTTAATGCAGCCTTCAAAGCAGAGACTGATGGAAAATTCAACAACAAATAACAATAACAACTCTAACAGAGCAATATGCAGCGGATAATCAATTTCCCAAACTTGCGAGAATCTGTGAGGAGCAACAACAAATAATCAAGGCAACTAAAAACACCACCACAAGGGACACAATAATTTTTAACATGGAAAAACCTTCTCAATGTGAGAAGTAAACAACCACGGGACCAAGCCAGTAATAGAGCTCCACTATGATCAAAATATGGGTACAAGAGAGTTTTAAATATGGTACAAATTCGTGCTCAGTAACCAGCCAAAAACAGCAAGGTAACCAGCATAACAATCAGCCAAAACAATGAGAAAACAAGCATGAAATTGAGAACAAAATTCAGCAGAAAAACCAGAAAATACTGATACTGTCCGAGCTCGATTTCTCCCACCTCAGACCTCTGATCGATGATCCAACCGGTCAAATTGAAGTACCACGAGTCGCGAACCTGCTGTCCAAATTTCAGCCCGATCTGACGGTGAACGAAGGAGAAATCGCGAATCTAGTGCAGCTGCTCTGTTTTATGCGAAAATGGGTTTTGCTCTTTCTCTCTCACTTTTCTCTTGCCTCACTATTTGAATTCAGCTCTCTCTCTCCCACTAATCTGACCTCTCTCCACTTGGTTAAGTGAGACACATGGGCTTGCACATATTGGGCCTTTCTCCACATAGGAAGGGAGCCCAAAACCCAACATATCTCCCCCTCACAACTATGTGGAGGTGATCGCCAAACCGGCGATCTCACAGCAAGTTTCAAACTTGTTTCTCGGTAATGCCTTGGTCATCATATCAGCACCATTATCATTTGTATGAACCTTGGCCAATTCCAACAACCCAGCATCCAAAGCATCACGTATCCAATGATACCTAACATCAATGTGCTTGGACCTAGAATGAAAAGTTGAATTCTTACCAAGATGAATTGCACCTTGACTATCACAAAATAGCAAGTACTTATCTTGAACAAAACCAAGCTCCTACAAGAATTTCTTCAACCATAACAATTCCTTGCATGCTTCTGTAATGGCAATGAACTCTGCCTCAGTAGTGGACAATGCAACACACCTCTGCAATCTGGATTGCCATGCCACAACTCCCCCTGCAAACTTAATCAAGTAGCCTGAAGTAGACTTTCTGGAATCAATGTCTCCAGCCATATCAGAATCAGTATATCCCACAAGAGTAGGCTTATCACCTCCAAAACAAAGCCTCAAACTGGTAGTACCACGAAGATACCTCAAAATCCATTTCACAGCATTCCAATGCTCTCTACCGGGATTAGACAGAAATCTATTAACTGTACCAACAGCATGTGCAATATCAGGCCTTGTATACACCATTGCATACATTAAACTACCCACAACAGATGCATAAGGAACCCGTTGCATATTTGATTTTTCAGCTTCATTGGAAGGACTCTGACTAGTACTCAATTTAAAATGAGTAGCAAGAGGAGTACTTACAGCCTTAGCATTTTCCATCTGGAACCTCTGTAACACTCTTTCAACATAGTGTTCTTGTGACAGCTAAAGTTTCTTCTTGTTCCTGTCACGCATGATTCTTATACCAAGAATCTGCTTAGCAGCTCCCATGTCTTTCATGGCAAATGACTCGCCCAATTGCTTCTTCAACCTTCAACGGGCCACAAACATCAGAATGCACCAATTCAAGCAACTCTGACTTCCTTGAGGGAGGATGTTTCTTGAAGGATACTCTAGTCTGCTTACCAGCCATGCAATGAGAACATTTCTCCAACTCTGCACTCTTTAATCCCGGAAGTACATCCTTTTTAGCTAAACAATTCAACCCATTTTCACTGATATGACTAAGCCTGCGGTGCCACAAAGAAGCCTCCATATCCATGGCATTCACACTGTCTTTAGCAACCAATGCTTTAGTCCAATACAGTTTATTAATTTTCTCCCCTCTGGCCACAACTAAATTACCTCTGGTGAGTTTCCATTTTCCTGAACCAAAGTGATTATCATAACCACCATCATCAAGCATCTACACAAATATCAAATTAAAGCGAACATCTGGAGCATGTTTGACTCCTCTAAGCAACAACTGCACTCCCATGTTGGTCTGCAAACAAACATCACCAATACCAACTACCTTGGACACACCATCATTACCCATCTTCAACACTCCAAAGTCACCAGAAGTGTAAGATGTGAAGAACTCCTTCCTTGATTTAACATGCAGTGTAGCACCACTATCAATAATCCACATGCTCTCATCTGATACAAGATTTACTGAATCATAGTCACGGAGAATAATCAGATCATCACAAGTAGCAGTAGTAACACGGTCATCATCATCATGATTCTTATCTCTCTGCTTACTATTATTGTTTTTGCTCTCCCTTTTCCATATGAAACAATTCCTTTGTATGTGCCCCATTTTGTGACAATAATTGCACTCCACATTCTTGTATCTGGACTTGGACTTGCTTCTGTTGTTCTCTCTACTCGCACTTCTGCTATTTTGTCTGTTCCCTTTCGGTTCCTTTCTTTGACTTCGGCCCCTGTTCTCAGTGACAAGTACCTCGAAATGAGATGAAGTACCTTGTGCCTTCCTTCTCATCTCCTCATTAAGAACACTTCCCTTTACACTTTGCAAAGAGACAACACCATCAGAAGCTGAGTTTGTAATTGAAACCCGAAAAGTTTCCCAATAATCTGGTAGAGTATTCAGTAGCCATAGTCCTGACACTTCATCATCAAATTTGATACCCATACCTGACAATTGATCTAGGAGCCCTTGAAAATCATTTAAGTGATCTGAAATAGAAGTCCCCTCCTTGTACCTCAAATTCATCAAGGAATTCAACAAATACAACTTATTATTCCCTGATTTAGAAGCATACAAAGATTCAATCTTCTTCCACAAGGTTCTTGCATGTTCCTCATTATCAAAGTGATTATAAACATTGTCTTCTACATATTGCCAAATAAAACCACAAACCTGCTGATGTTCAAGACTCCAATCCTCATCATTCTTGGATTCTGGCTTCTCACTAGCAAACACAGGAAGATGCAAATTCTTCACAAATAACAGATCCTTTATTTTCCCTTCCACAAGTGATAATTAGAGCCATTCAAATAGATCATTCTATTTGTATTTGCCTCCATCATTCAAACAAGTCAAACAGCCCCTTAACCAAAGAGCTCTGATGCCACTCTAATGGGAAATTCAATAACAAATAACAATAACAACTCTAACAGAGCAATATGCAGCGGATAATCAATTTCCCAAACTTTCAAGAATCTGTGAGGAGCAACAACAAATAATCAAGGCAACTAAAAACACCACCACAAGGGACACAATAATTTTTAACATGGAAAAACCTTCTCAATGTGAGAAGTAAACAACCACGGGACCAAGCCAGTAATAAAGCTTCACTATGATCAAAATATGGGTACAAGAGAGTTTTAAATATGGCACAAATTAATGCTCAGTAACCAGCCAAAAACAACAAGGTAACCAGCATAACAATCAGCCAAAACAATGAGAAAACAAGCATGAAATTGAGAACAAAATTCAGCAAAAAACCCAGAAAATACTGCTACTGTCCGAGCTCGATTTCTCCCACCTCAGATCTATGATCGACGATCCAACCGGTCAGATTGAAGTACCACAAGTCATGAACCTATTGTCCAAATTTCAGCCCAATCCGATGGTGAACGAAGGAGAAATCACGAATCTAGTGCAGCTGCTTTGTTTTATGCGAAAATGAGTTTTTGCTCTTTCTCTCTCACTTTTCTCTTGCCTCACTATTTGAATTCAGATCTCTCTCTCTCTCTCCCACTAATCTGACCTCTCTCCACTTGGTTAAGTGAGACACATGGACTTGCACATATTGGGTCTTTCTCCACATAGGAAGGAAGCCCAAAACCCAACAGAGACAATATGGATGGGCTAAGGAATCTTGAATGAAGTTGTAGAAGGAGTTTAGTGAGATTCTTAGAAAGGAGGAGTTAATGTGGTTTCAACGGTCTCGAGTAAATTAGTTGGATGATGGCGACCGTAACACGTGGTACTATCACATGTAGACAATGAATTTAAGGAGATAGGATAAAATTCCCATGTTAAAGAATGAACATGGAATTTGGATGGAATAGGAGAGTGATTTGAAAATTCATGTCAATGATTATTATAGAAAGTTATTTACTTTAAAAGGAGGATGAGGAGAGTGGAAGGCTTCTGAGGTGACTTTCCCATACCTGCATAATGATGATATCCTGAGGCTTTCAACCCAAGTAGGTGATACAAAGGTTAAGAAAGACATGTTCTTGATGAAATCGTGGAAAGCACCAGGCCCATATAAAATTCCAGCAGGATTTTATCAAATGTCTTACATTATTGTTGGAGAATCTGTGTGCAATTTTGTCAAGAAAACTTGGAGAAACTCTCATGAACTCGGTGGTAATAATTAAACCGACATTTGTTTGATCACGAAGGTGGAGCATCATTAGAATATTATGCAGTTTCAGCCCATCTCGTTATGTAATGCCATCTATAAGGTAATTAGTAAAATAATGGTTGATAGATTAAAACCATGCATATCTAACGTAGTGTCATCGTTTCAAACTGGTTTTATGTCTGGGCGTAACATTCATGAGAACATCATTATTGCGAAGGAGGTGTTACATAGTATGAATAAAATGAAGAGCAATAAAGTCTTCTTTGTTACCAAGGTTGACCTCTCTAAAGCATATTATAAATTAAGATGGGAGTTCATCTGGAGGGTTCTTCAAGAGGTTTACATGCCGGATAACATTATAAACCTTATCATGAATGTTGTTACTAGAGTGGAGACTAATTTGAATTGGAATGGAGTGAGGAGTGAATTATTTAGGCCTCAGTTTGGAATTAGGAAAGGGGACTCTTTTTCGCCTTACCTATTTGTGATGTGCATGTTAAATTTATCTCACTTAATTCTGGAGTTTGTCAATAATAAGAAGAGGAAAGCTATTAAGATGGGGAAGCAAGGTCCTTGGATATCTCACCTAATGTTTGTCGACGATTTACTTCTAATAGAAGAAGCGATAGATATACAAATGCAGTGTGTGGATGATATTATCCAAACCTTCAGAGACAAGTCCAGACAAGAAGTTAACGAGGAAAAAACCAACATATTATTTTCCAAGAAGGTTCCCAGAAGTATTAGGGAGAGACTAGTTCAGATGTCGAAGTTCAGAGAAACGTAGGATATTGGTAATTACTTAGGTATTCCATTGAAAGGGAAACCATTGAGAAGGGGGGATTATAAGTATATTCTAGAGCAAATATCAGACAAGCTCACTGGTTGGAAAGCTAAGCAGTTGCCATTCACAGGATGTGTTACGTTGGTTAAAATGTTAATAGAGGCTATTAACATTTATCCTATGATGACAGATATGTTGTCTAAGGCTTATGTCGAAGATATTCAAAAGCTATATAGGAACTTTGTATGGGGGGATGCAGACGAGAAAAGGAGTTACGATGTGGTGAAATAGGAAACGGTGACCAAGGACAAGAATAAAGGCATCTTGGGATTGAGAAAGCTGAATAAAATTAATAAAGACTATAGTATGAAGTTAGTTGGTGACATACCCCCAAATTTACCCTACCCTTCACAATGATCACCTAGGTCAATAACCCTAATCATGTGCATATCTTCATACTCAATCATTTCATTTACATAAGAGTCTGTTCAATACAAGAGGACATGTATCTTGGATTCATAACATTGTTGTTTGTACCTAGTGGAAGCTAGGGTTTCCTAGCAACTTGAGGTTTCTCAACCACCAAAACCCTGATTGGCGGCACCATTGATCCCTGTGTGTGTGATTTGTGTTGATGTTCACTTGTGGCTTCTTGGTGAAGCAAAATCCTAATTATGGATATCCTTCTTATGGGTACACCTAACCCTAATTTCACTTGGTTCATCACCATTCATTTGTGCATGATTCATGGGCTTGTTCAAGCTCTATTCAAGGCCTTTTGTCATTAGTTCATATGAGATTTCATTAGTTGGATTGGATTCATTTCAAGTCCCACTTGTCCCATCCATAATCATTTCATCTGGTCATTGCCATTCTTGATGGTTCACCCATTGGTCTTTGGTCATGCAAGTTTAATTCACTACACCTTTATTGTCTTGGTTGTTTTGCCTATTGGTTTTTGGTTCATTCAAACTTGTTTCCATTGCTGGTTAAGGTCTTGGTTTCTTGTGCTTGGTTCATTGGATAATCATGTCCACTAGTCCATTCAATCAGTCCACAATTCATTTTGTTTCCATTTAAATCAATTCAAAGTTGCAAGCCTCATTCCACTCATATCATTTTCATTTCATTACAAAGGTGTCCATGTCCATACAAAAATGGCCAAATTTGTTATAGTTGACTTTTGGTCAACAATTGACTTTTTGGTTAACTAGTTGACCAAAGTCAACAAACCCTCCCTTGACCCCCTAAAATCTATTTCCATTCATTCTACCATGTTTCATTACCAAATACTTGTTTCTTTGGTTTTTTTCATGACTTTAAGACTTGGTCCATTTCTTGGTCCATTTCCAAGTCATACCACCTTTTGGACCAAGAAACCAGGTCTATGACCAGATCACATACCAGGTCTATGACCTGGTCAGACCACAAAACGTACCAACAATTGGACCCACTTGAACCACTAATCAAATTTCCATTGTAAGCCATCTTTTCATTTTCAGACCATTTTTAAAACCATTTTAACCATACAATTTCTATTTCATTATGCCAAATTCAAGATTTCCAAAACATTCGACCATTTAATTCAAGTCATATTTTCATTCAACTTCTAATTTCCATTTTTTTGAGCCATTAGCCATGTTAAACCTTTTTTTAAACCAAGTTTCCAATACATTCAAATTCAAAACCATAACCTTCATTTCAAATACATTTAACTTCCAAACATTCAATTACATATTCAAGCATTTCATACATTAAATTCCAATACATATTATTCCCATTTAACCAAATTCAAATTACAACCATGTTCACATGAACTCCATACATTCAAAATCACATTACAATTACAACCCTAAAGCCTACATTACAACATTTCAATATTCACATATTCCATTCCAAATTACAAAAGATTACAACTACAAAGCTCAAATCTATAGCATCCAAAGCTCATAGCATCCAATGCTCATTTAATCGATAGCATATTCCAAGTATCTCCATGATCAACATGTCAAAGGAATTCAATTCACCTGTTTCATTTCACAAAAAAAAACCATTTTAAGAACCCTACATAATTTGACTATCACCTTCTAACAAAAACCTTCTAACCTACAACTAACTCCTTTTCTCAATTTCAACCAAAAACCAATTCCTCTCTTCATTTTTCACCCACTGACTTCACCAACAATTCAAATTAATTCCTTCTACTACCTCTAACTCAATACTAACAAACTTCATTTTTCCTCATGAACTTCCCTTCCAACAAAACCTTCATTTCAATTCACCTTCCAACTAACTTCTTCACAAACCTTCTAACTATTTCTCATAACAGTCTAACTTTCCAAAACTAACTTCTATAACTAACCTAACTGACTTGTAACCATTTTTTAACCAACTTCCTAACATACTAACAAATTCATAAAAACCCTAACAGAATGGAAGAGAAGCCATAATATAATTTAACAAGGAGCTAACATAATCAAAAGCCATGTATAAACACAATTCATTTTCATCATTTCAGATTCTCATTTTTTCACATTCACAACTCACATTTTTTCACATTCACAACTCTCATTTTCATATTTTTCGATTCATCACCTCTTCAATTTCAGACTTCATTTCTCATAATTCACACTCCTTCTACAAACAGAAATCCTTCACATTTCATCAACGCAACAATTTGAAACATAACAACAATCAACAGAAGAAGAAGAAGAAGGCAAATTTATAGTGAAAGAAAAGTTCAAGAAGATTGTACATGATGTCGATGTTTGCTTAGGTAAGCCTTCGATTATCTTCATCGTTTTGAAAAAATGAAGTTACCAGTATGTAGCTTAAAGCGAGGGGAATCAAAGCGCCAAAGTGAAGTGGTTTGATTCCCCTCCGTCGTTATTTAATTTCATATCATAGAAATATGGTTCTTCGCATTTCTTCTTCGATTCACATATCTCTGGTAGTATTAGAAATTTTCATCAGCGTATTCAGACTCAACGCATCAAAATAGGTGCGGTGATGTTCTTGATTTCGATTTAAGGGCACCTTCACCGTCAAAAGTGGCCTTCGGCACAGCGGAGGGAGAAGCAAAAATGGAGATAGGAGAGAGGAGACGCGTTCTTGATCTCTAGTTCTGAGATTGGTTTTTAACTCGTGTTTCACGTGCGTTAATTTGTATTCAATTCATTAAGTTCACTAATCAACATCACTGCTGACTCACTGGAATACAACATTGCCTTATCCGTTTTCCATGACTGAAGTTGTATTAAGACATGCTGCTTGGGTTTTGGCCAAATTTTACTGAGTATTGCATTACTTTCACTTGCGCACCCCCAGTCTGCATGTTGTTTTTGTTTGGGCTTTCCATCTTTGGCCCAAGCACAGAACCTGTTTGCATCCTTTTTTTTACAGTTCTGACCCCCATTTTATTTTGACTTTTTTTCTTGATTTTTTTATTTGATTTTTTTTCTTGATTTTTTTTATTTGATTTCTTTTTCTTGATAATTTTTTTTTTTTACCTTTTTCCACTATATTTCATCATATATTTTGATATTTCTTACCATGAAAAAGCTTGATGTTTTTTATATTGGCTTTGTTAATTTTCATGTAGAAACTTGATTGTTTTGTTAATTCATTTGATGTGGTATTTCTACATGATTCAGCTAATTTCCATGAACATGTTTAGGATAAGGTAAAGTATGATTCGATCCATAATCCATGTTGGTTTCCATTTGTTAATTTGATTTAACAATCCATGTTAGATTGATTATTGACCTTAGGTTTAATTCCATTGAATTGCTCATTGATTTTTGATTATCTTGTAAATTGAAAATGTTATTTCAATTTGATAGATGTATGCCTTGTATAGGTCACTTTATTTCACCATGATCATGTGGTTCATTTATAATTTTTCCATGACTAATTTATTTCCAATTGAATTAGCAAATGCCATCGAACATGTTACATTTGATGCATTATTCTCATTTGTTTTAATCCATACTAACTCATTTAGTTGTGTGTTTACATGAACCATTTAGACTTCAAGTTAAATTCAATATACTTTACTATTATAATCATTTGATTTGTATTACTTGATTATACTTAGGAGGACATCATGCCACTTGATTGTTTTAGGCTGAAGGTGTGAAAAACACAAGAAATGGGGGTTTGAATTGGGTTTTAAAAGCAAAAGATTTTTCCAAAACAAGAACATCACTAACAAGTTAATAACAAAGAGATAAATACACAAGTATTTTTATCCTGGTTCGCTTGAAACTCAAAGCTACTCCAGTCCATCCGCCAAGGTGATTTTGCCTTATATGCAAGGACTTAATCCACTATAATCAACAGATTACAATAATCACAAGGAATAACCTTCTTTGTCTTCTCAAGGATCAAATTATACCATAGTCTCCTTAAGGTCTCACAAAGAGTAACCTTCTTTATCTTCTCAAGGATAACCTCCTCAAGGAATCAAACAAACAATTTGAATAATATTTTGTGTGTTACAAGATGCTTCTATACAAGCAGATTTTACATAAATGATAAACAATTACTTAAATAAAAACAGTGTACAAAAGAATGATAGCTTTTCACAAAGAAATATACTTGTCAAAATGTTGTATCACTGACGCTTTCTTCAAGTCTCCAAGTATCACTTATATAGCATAAGAAGAAGACCGTTGGAGGGAAAAATAGGGAAAGCTCATAGAGCAACTGTCCACTATTGGATGGTGAAAGGAGTGATATTGCATATTATTCTTTGCCCACAAAATTAGTGACATGTGTAATGTATAGTACTATCCTTTGCCCAAGATATCAGATAGTGGTGAGGATATTTTATTTGTATTCTATACTATTTGATCCCGTTCCCATTTGATCTTATCCTTAAGTTCATTGGCTTCAGATGAAAGTTGATGAAGCATGAAATGAACAAACATAGAGATAGATTCAGAAACTTCAGAATCTTTGGTTAGAACCTTGACATCGTCATTAATATGGCTTGGGATATCCAGTATCTTCAGAATTTTTAGTCTCCACAGTCAGAACCTTGATAACTTCAACCGCCTGGCTTGAGATCTTTAGAATCTTCAGCTACATAACACAACTTCAGAAGCTTTCCATTCTTTAGAAGCTTGGTGATCAGAGTCACGTCCAGAAGCATGAACTAAGAGAACATTGCAGCAACAACATAACGTTTCGTCAGAAGTTTCTCAGGAGTGAATCAGCACAGAAGCAAAAAGATTATTGCAGCAGAAACATTGAACATCTTTCAAAACTTCTAATAGCTGGTGCAGAAGCGGATTTGGAACTCATTGTTCAGAAATTGATGATGTTGCACATCATATATTCAGAATCAGAATTGCCTGTTAAAGCTACACAATAACAAACCATTAGGATACCAAAATTGTCCTCACACAAATAGAATATTGTTATCATCAAAACTCAAGGTATAAATGCATAACCAAATCTTGTTCTAACAATCTCCCCCTTTTTGATGATGACAAAACATGTATTTTGATGAATAGTTTTCTACAGGGTAATCACAGAAGAATACATCTTACAAAAGCACAAAGCTCCCCCTGAGATGTATAATCCTAAAAAGATAAAATCTTAATGAAAGAACACTTTCCTGAATAACCTTTTTGAAGTACTAGAGTAAATTTTCAATAAGAATATGGTTTATCTTCAGAACTTGATTGATGTTGTCCAGAGCACTGGTTTGTTGATATCAACATTCTGATGAGTTTCACTTTAGAAGCTTGGTTGAGTTCTTTTTGAAGAAACTTTAAAGCTAGTTATCTTTAATTAGAACTTTAAATCTGGTTCTCTTTGAAAATCTCTTTTAGAGCTAGATTGTCTTTGAAGAGCAGAATTCTTGAGAAGAACTTTTAGAACCTGGTTGAGAAGAAGAACTTTCAGAATTGAGAATTCTTCTCAAGAACTTGATTGCCCAGTCTGATTACTATGGAGGAAACTCTTCCTCATAGCTAGATACCAATGCCAAAGTTTTTCTAAAAAGACTTTTAGAAGAACTTGATGCTAATACCCAATGTTCTAATTTCAGAACATGGATATTAATTCCTTGAATTCTCAATCATCAACATGAAGTTTTTACAGACTCAGATAAAATACCATTTCGTCAGAAACTGGTAACTTGTATTCTGATCTTTGAAACTTCATAAGAACTTCTGATGTTTGAATATAACCATTCAGTTTCTTGAAAATAACCCTGCGAAACATTTAAAAACAATTCTTTAAAGTATTTGTTAGCAAAAAACATTAATCAATGTTTGGGTTCTTAGTTAAGAATTAAGGTATGTCAAAATAATTACGAACCTTCCCCTAAGAACGTTTATGCCCCTTTGGCATCAATCAAAAAGACATAGACAAAATTATAAAAGAAATAATGAGAAACAACAAAATAATTTTCATTGATAAAGCCAAAAGGCAGAGAAGATACAAATAACTTTAAAAGCGGAAATACAAAGGAAAAAAGTAAACAGGCAACAAGTAATAACTAACACAAAGGGAACACACACACACACACATGTGAAAATTATTTAAGAAAACTAAGGGTTTTGAGAAGGAGGAGGCGGAGGAATAACTGAGTAGTCATTCGTTAAATTCAAGGGATCTATCAACGGATCAACATCTCCTTCGAGACAAATTTCCATGTAGTACGCCCAAACTTCAGGTGGATCGATCTTTGTGAAGATATGATAGTTATCCGACGGGGTATTACTACCCCGAATTTCTTCACTTTTGGGTGGAGTAGTACTTTCACTAGTAACCGAAATATGAGGAGATTGAGACTGGTTAGGTTGCAGTTGTTGAATTTTTTGTTGAGGAGCAGTCATTGTTGAAGATGAAGGAGATGAAGAACAACTGCAATGAAAGGTGTTTTAGTTTGAAAACTGAAAGTGTGGGAATATTGTGCGCGTAGTGTGAAAATGTGAGTGAAGTGGGTTTTTATATATATATTTTTCAATGATGACAAGGTGAAAATATGCAGTCATAGGGGAGCATAATAGCTTTTAACCTAATTACAAGAATTGAGAAACCCAATGTGTCACACTTTTATCACGCATGCTCAGAAAGTGGGACAACTATCACCACTTAGAATCACCCGAACTCAAACGATATGACAACCATTTAATGCAATGACTATTCAGAATCAGGAAGACAAATTGATAAGATTGCTTCTGATCAAAACCTTTATGATTCAAGAAACTTCCTTACTTCATAAAGCTCATGTTTCAGAGTCAACAAAAATATTCTCAGAATCTAATCTAGAGTTTTGAAGACTTAACATTATGAATTACATCTTTTCATTCAGGACAAAAATCCATAAATAAGTTTTTCAGAATAAAAATGAATCTATCTTCAGCGAGGGGTTTTGTAAAGATATCAGCTCATTGATGGTCTGTATCAACAAATTTTAGATGAAAAATACCCTTCTGAACATAGTCACATAAAAAGTGATATTTAATTTCAATATGCTTAGACCTAGAATGCAAGATAGGATTCTTAGATAAACAAATAGCATAAATATTATCACAAAGAATATGAATGTTACTCTCAGATATCTAATAATCTTCCAGCTAACTCTTCATCCAGAGTATCTGAGTGCTACATCCAGAAGCTGCAATATAATCAGCTTCAGCTGTTGAAAGTGAAATTGTTGATTGTCTCTTGCTGGACCATGAAATCAGATAATCTCCCAGAAATTGATAACTTCCATAAGTGATTTTTCTTTCTATTCTGTCTCCAGCATAGTCAACATCATAATAGCCTACTAATTTGTATTCACATGATTTTTTATAAAACAAATAAAGGTTAGTAGTACCTTTTAAATACCTAAAGATTCTCTTAATGGCAGTTAAGTGAGTTTCTCTAGGATTTGATTGGAAGCGAGCACATAAGTAGACACTGAATAAAATATTAGGTCTAGAAGCGGTTAGATAAAGGAGAGAGTCAATCATACCCCTGAATAGCTTCTGCTTTACATTACTACTTACCTATTCTTTCTTCAGAATACATGTAGGATGCATTGGAGTCTTCACTTGCTTGCATTATGATAAGTTAAACTTCTTAAGAAGGTCCTTTGTATATTTGCTTTGATGAATGTACGTTCCTTCTGAATGTTGATCAATTTGGATTCCCAGAAAGAACTTGAGTTCTCCCATCAGACTCATTTTAAATCCTGCTTGCATTGACTTAGCAAAATACTTACACAATGAAGCATTAGCGAAAAAAAAAAATATCATCAACATAGATTTGCATAACTAAAATGTCATTCTTAAATGTTTTGCAGAAGAGAGTTGTGTCCATTTTCCCTTTGGTGAAATTATTTTCCAAAAGGCAGTTACTTAGTCTATCATATCAAGCTCTGGGACCCTGTTTCAGACCATATAATGACTTTTTCAGTTTAAAAACAATATCAAGATTTTGAGAGCTTTCAAAACCAAGAAATTGATGCACATATACTTCTTCAGAAATATATGCATTTAAGAATGCACTATTAACATCCATCTGATAAAGGATGATGTTATGATTGACTGCAAATGAAATTAAAAGATGAATAAGCTCTAACATGGCAACTGGAGCAAATGTTTCTGTGTAATCTATACCTTCTTGCTGACTATAACCTTGTGCTACCAGTTGAGCCTTGTTTCTGACAACCTCGCCCTTTTCAATGAGCTTGTTTATGAAGACCCATCTGGTTCCAATGTCATGGAAACCCTTTGGTTTTTGAATAAGATCCCAAACGTCATTACTGGTGAATTGGTTTAGTTCTTCTTGCATAGCCATAATCCATTCATTATCCAGAAGAGCTTCACCAATAGATGTGGTTTCTATCAGAGATACCAAACCTGGAAGAGTCTCTTCAGAAGGTTTGAATGAAGACCTTGTTATAACATGAGCATTTTTATCTCCCAGAATCAGTTCTTCTGAATGAGGGGTTCTTGATCTACTCTTTTTTTGATGAGTTGGACCAACAACAACTTCTGGTTGAGTCATATCTGAGTCCTTTTCCCTATAATCAATATCCTTGGATTCTGAAAGATTGATCTTTAAATCGGCAAATTTCTCAACTAGCTTTCACTTTTCAAGGTCAAGCTTATCATTGAATCTAACATGAATTTATTCTTAAACAATTCGTGTTTCAATGTTAAAGATTTTGTAGCCTTTGGAGCATTTAAATTATCCTAACAGTAAACATTTTTGTGCTTTGGAATCAAACTTTCCAAGATTCTCTTTAGTGTTCAACATAAAACATTCACATCCAAAAGGGTGAAAGTAGGAAATGGTGGGATTTCTGTTCTTCCACAATTCATAAGGAGTCTTACCCAAAATAGGTCTAATAGAAATCATGTTCTAAATATAACATGTTGTGTTAACTACTTCTGCCCAGAAATGCTTAGCCATGTGAGTTTCTTAAATCATGGTGCAAAGTCCTATTCTTCCTTTCTAGGACAAGAGAAATCATGGGAAATTCCATTTGAATCAAAAATATTTTCAAAATTTTTATTTTCAAATTCGCCACCATGATCACTTCTGACTCTGACTATTTTGCAGTTCATTTCTGTTTGTACTAGTTAGCGGAAAGTATAGAACATAGAATGTGACTCATCCTTATGTTTCAAGAACTTTACCCATGTCCAACAATTATAGTCATCAACGATGACTAATCCATACTTCCTTCCATGGATAGAGGTTGTTTTTACTGGTCCAAACAGATCAATGTGCAGAAGTTCTAACGGTCTAGAGGTAGAAACAATTGTTTTCGCTTTGAAAGATGGTTTAGAAAACTTGCCTTTCTGACATGCTTCACAGAGAGCATCTGAAGCGAACTTCAGGTATGGTAAGCCTCTGACTAATCCAATCTTATTTAGATGAGAAATCCTTCTCATGCTAGCATTGCCCAAACGTATATGTGTCGCATCCGCGAAAAACAACCGGCGGGAAAAAATAAACAAACAGAGCCGCCACCGTGCGTTATTTATCCCAAAGGAGGGAAAGGAAACGCTCGAAGTAAACCTGGAAAGGAAATGGTCTTACGACCGAAGATTACAAGGATCGGGAGTCAGTTACGCAAGGGAAAGGTATTAGCACCCCCTCACGTCCGTCGTACTCGACGGGATCCACGCTCAAAAGAATATAATAAGGTTGCTAAATAACTGCTCAAAGAATGCACACACACTGGAACAAACAAGTGAAAGAATAAGGAGGAAGGGGACTCGGCAAGATGTCGCATCCTGGGCCTACGTAGTTTTTCAGAAACAAACATCAGAGTCAACGTAGTTCGGGGAAATGGGGAACGGGCTCGCTAGGATATCGCATCCTATGCCTACGTATCTCATCTGGAATGAGAATCAGAGCTACCGCAGTTCGGCTAACGCACGCCGAAACAAAACACACGCACAGACGCTGAGACGTCAAAGTAAACACGCAAATAGAAACAGACTGCCAATGGCTGGTCTTACGTCCGACTCCAAACAACAAACACAAACAAGGAAACCGAATGCCAATCACTGGACTTACATCAGACTCCACCAACAAACAACGCAGACGGGAAACCGAATGCCAATCGCTGGGCTTACATCAGACTCCAAACAAACAAACACACACAGGAAACCGACTGCCAATCGCTGGACTTACGTCAGACTCCAAACAAGCAAACACACACCAAAAAAGAAAAGGGTGCCCGGAGAGATCTCGCCCGATCTCCTGCCTACGTACCTCATCTGGTATGAGGATCAGGGCAACGTAGTTCCCCTGAACAGGGGAGAAATTTATATCCTAACTGTTGGTGTAAGCCCTAGAGGCCAATACTTTTGGTACTTGTATCGAATTATTTAAAGGCATTTTCTTTATTATGGTTGATTAATAAAGTCCCTAGAATAGATAGTCCGTTTAATGTATTAAGTGTGACTTAATCATGAGAACACATTAAACATAAGGACATTATTCTTAAAGTATCCGTAGTCGAGCTTTAATGTGAAGTGGGATAACATTAAAGCATTAAGACTATTATGTTTGTAGACTGATGATCACATCTCATGGATCATGGATAAAGAGTTATCAAGTCTTAAACATAGGTATGAATATTAGGAGTAATATTTATACCGGATTGACCCGCTATGAGAATACTATATAGAAAGTTATGCAAAGTGTCATAAGTTATTCTCATGGTGATAATAGTGTATACCACTCTTCGACCTGAAACCACTATGGATCCTAGATGTAGAGTTGAGTGCTTTATTACTGATCCAACGTTATCCATAACTGGATGACCATAAAGACAATTGATGGGTACTCCACGAAGCATGCTGAGGGACATGAGTGTCCTAGATGGAATTTGCCAATCCTGCGTAACAGGATAAATGTCTATGGGCCCAATATTGAACTGGACAAGGGTGACACGGTCTATACCTTGTGTTCAATATAGACATAAGGGCAAAGGGGTAATTATACACATAATTATTATCACAGGAGGTTTTGTCAGATCACATGACATTTTCGTGACTTGGGTAGCAGTGATGTGTTGCTAGATACCGCTCACTGTTTATTATGTTAAATGCGTGATTTAATATAATTGCCAACGTCGCGAAAACCTATAGGGTCACACACAAAGGACGGATTGATGAGAGATAGAATAATTAAGGAACATCGTAAGGTACGGTGCACCTGAGTGGAATACGAAATATGGTAAGGTACCAAATACTTAAGTGATTTTGGTATATTATGAGATATAGGCCAAAATGCACTTAAGTGGGCTTTTTGGCTTGAAGCCCACACAAGTGGTTCTATAAATAGAGCTCTTGTGCAGAAGCTTTGTAAGGGAATACAACACAACTGAAGAGTTGGAATTTCGTATCTCTCTTTCCCTCACTCAAAGCCTTCATTCACAAACAACTAGCACTGCAATTGAAGGAATCCATTCTTGTGGACTGAGTAGAGACGTTGTCATCATTCAACGTTCGTGATCGCCCCGTGGATTTGCTTCAAAGGATTCGATCATTATCAGAGATCTGCACCAAAGGTTTGAATCGCCACAAGAGGTAGCGGACCCCCGGCTAACTCTGCGTAGTGTGATCGATCGTCGAAATTTAATTTGATTTTAATTAATTAAAGGAATTAATAATAATAATAATAAAGTGTTTATTATTGTCTTGTGGTGATCGGTTATGGCCTTAGTCTTCCTTTGTTTTGTTTTGGGTTTTTTTTTAAATACGACCTGCGTGTCGTGCCTCTCTCTTAATATCCCAAATGTAACTTCTTTTCTCATCTCACTCCCTCGTATGTAAAATGAGTTTCTTTCATGTAATGTAATGATATGAAGAAAGCAAAGAAGTCAGTGCCAAAGGAGGACAACCTTGAAGATCTTGCTTGGAGAAGCTTGGATCGTTGTAGGTTAGCTTAGGTTCTCTCATTGGCTTGGGAGAACAATTGCGCTAGGGGCCATAACTGTTTCATTTTGTTTGTATGTATGTTGATGCATGTGAGAGACGGTTTATATGATAAACAAGCCGGTGATATCAGAAAAATTGAAATTCCCTCAAATTAAATATTAAGTTTATGCTTTCCAAGTTTTAACACTCATCAAGACTAGTAATGGATAATGTAGGTTTCGCCTACGCGAGGTGCATGATCTATATATTAGTAAGGTGCGATGGGATAATTGTAATATCCAACTGTTAAAACAATGGGTCAAATTTAACTAAACAAATTATAATAATATTATATGTGTTTGCTTTCCAAGTTTTAGCACTCATCAAGATTGGTATAGGATATGTAGGTTTCGCCTACGCGAGGTGCATGTTCTATATTAGTAGGGTGCGATGGGATAAATGTAATATCCAACTGCTAAGACAATGGTTCAAACTTAATTATAATTTTATTATATATGTTTAGAAGCAAGAGTTGGGAATAATCCATATGATGGATTGGAATAAGGAGTTATTCACCCAATTGAAGTTTTCGAGAGTTGTATGAGATACAATTGGAAGGAGTTCCTACCTAAATAACCTAGTTTTGTGTAATCCGCCTACGCGGACTTAGAACGAAGTGAAATATGGATCTCGACCCACTAGAAAATCTTCCAACGGGATTTTCCGAATCAAATGATGAGGGTCATTTGTTTTGAGTAAAATAGTGGGAGCATGTTTAATTAAAGGCCTAATTGAATATGTCAATGATACTTATATTTTCATTAATCCTTATGTAGATTACCATGACAACAAACACCTCTAACAACATCCTGCGATCAATCCTTGATAAGGAAAAATTGTCTGGGACAAATTTTCTGGATTGGCACCGAAACCTGAGGATTGTCCTCAAACATGATAAAAAGCTGTATGTCTTGGAGACACCTGTTCCTGAAGAGGAACCTCCTAGTTCTGCACCCAAGGCATAAAGAGATGCTTATAAGAAGCATGTCGATGATGCCAATGAAACTGCTTGTCTCATGCTAGCTACCATGAACTCAGAATTGCAAAAGCAACATGAGAACATGTCAGCGTTCGATATGATCGAACACCTGAAGTTGCTCTATCAAGAGCAAGCAAGGCATGAGAGGTTTGAAGTTTCAAAAGCCCTTTTTCAAAGCAAGTTAGCTGAGGGAGCCCCTGTAGGTCCCCATGTACTCAAGATGATTGGGTATGTGGAAAACCTTGAGAGATTGGGTTTTCCCCTCGAAAAGGAACTTGCAACTGACTTGATCTTGCAATCGTTGCCAGATAGTTTCAGTCAATTTGTCCTAAATTTCAATATGATTGATATGGACAAATCTCTTCCTGAACTGCTCGCCATGTTAAGAACTGCCGAGCAGAATCTGAAGTCAAAAGGGAAGTCCATTCTAATGATCGGAAATGGAAAGAGACAGAACAAAAGGCCCACTAAGCATAGTGATAAGGGGAAGGGCAAGGAAGTTGCCAATCCCAGACCCACTGCTGCTTTGAAGCCTAGTGGAGGCATAGCAAAAGAAGGCACCTGCTTCCATTGCGGTAAGACCGGACACTGGAAAAGGAACTGCCCAAAGTACCTGGAAGATAAGAAGAATGGAGTAGAGACTTCAACTTCAGGTATTTTTGTTATTAATTTATCTACTTCTACATCATGAGTATTAGATACTGGATGCGGTTCTCACATTTGTACAAATGTGCAGGAACTAAAAGGAGTAGAGATTTGGCAAAAGGTGAAGTCGACCTACGAGTTGGCTATGGAGCAAAGGTTGCTGCTTTAGCCGTAGGAACTTTTGTAATGACTTTACCTAGTGGTTTAATAATTCAGTTAGAGAACTGTTATTATGTACCTGCAATTAGCAGGAATATTATTTCCATTTCTTGTTTGGACAAGTTTGGTTTTTCATTTATAATAAAGAACAATTGTTGCTCAATTTATTTGAATGATATATTCTATGCTACTGCACAAATGAACAATGGACTATATGTCCTTGATCTTGAAATGCCTATTAATAACATTAATACAAAAGGGTGAAACCTAACGAGTTAAAACCAACTAGGTAAGAATATTAAAACTCTTCGATCAGATCGAAGTGATGAGTATTTAATCCTAGAGTTTGATGACCATCTGAAAGAGTGTGGGATTCTATCCCAACTTACTCCTCCTGGAACATCCCAATGGAAGGATGTATCTGAGAGAAGAAATCAAACCCTGTTGGACATGGTCCGATTCATGATGAGTCACACCAATCTTCCAAACTCCTTTTGAGGACATACACCATTAACATCAGCTTACACACTTAACCGTGTTCCATCCAAAAGGTTGAAAAGACACCATATGAGATATGGAGTGGTAAGAGACCACATATGTCTTACATGAAGATTTGGGGTTGCGAAGTTTATGTGAAACGATAAATTTCAACTAAGCTTGAGCCCAAATCTGACCAATGCTTATTTGTGGGATATCCTAAAGAAACAAGAGGGTATTACTTCTACAATCCTTCTGAGGGCAAAGTGTTTGTCGCTCGAACTGGAGTTTTCCTAGAAAAGGATTTTATTTCCAAAGGAACAAGTGGGAGGAAAATAGAGCTTGAAGAAATTCAAGAATCACAAAGCATCGATAAACCTATGGAGGAATTAGAGCAGGAAACACAAGTAGTTGTGTAAGAGCAACCTGCTCAAGTAGAACAAGACCAGCGTAGGTCAGGCAGTATACATCACCTACCTGAGATATATGGATATCTGATCTAGGTGATGTATTACTCATGGATCAAGATGAGCCTGTAACCTACTCATGGAATCTTCGCTTTGATGAAACAGTAAAACTATATGGATTCATCAAGAACGAAGATGAGCCTTGTGTCTACAAGAAGGTTAGTGGGAGCATGATCGTATTCCTGGTACTATATGTAGATGACATATTACTCATTGGAAACGATGTCCCTACCCTGCAACAAGTAAAGACTTGGTTGGGGAAATGCTTTTCTATGAAAGACCTAGGTGAAGCAGCCTATATATTAGGAATCAGAATCTATAGAGATAGATCGCAAAAACTGCTTGACCTAAGTCAGAGTACATACATAGACAAAGTGCTAAGACGCTTTAATATGAATGATTCCAATCTGGTTATGTGTTTTGCTTAAATGGTGGCACTGTGAGCTTGAAAAGTTCAACGTAAGATGCAGTTGCTGATTCTACAACTGAGGCCAAGTATATTGCTGCCTCAAGTGCAGCAAAGGAAGCTGTTTGGATCAGGAAGTTCATTAGTGAACTTGGCATAGTCCCTAGCATTGTGGATCCCATTGGTCTCTATTGTGATAACAATGGTGCTATCGCACAAGCTAAGGAGCCTAGATCTCACCAACGATCCAAACACATACTTAGGCGTTATCATCTCATTCGAGAGATAATAGATAGAGGAGATGTGAAAATATGCGAAGTACCTACACTAGACAATATAGCTAACCCACTGAGAAAGCCTCTTGCGCAGCAGAAGCATGATGGCCATACTAGATCAATGGGCATATGGGGTATGCCTGATTGGCTCTAGTGCTAGTGGGAGATTGTTGGTGTAAGCCCTAGAGGCCAATACTTTTGGTACTTGTATCGAATTATTTAAAGGCATTTTCTTTATTATGGTTGATTAATAAAGTCCCTAGAATAGATAGTCCGTTTAATGTATTAAGTGTGACTTAATCATGAGAACACATTAAACATAAGGACACTATTCTTAAAGTATCCCTAGTCGAGCTTTAATGTGAAGTGGGATAACATTAAAGCATTAAGACTATTATGTTTGTAGACTGATGATCACATCTCATGGATCATGGATAAAGAGTTATCAAGTCTTAAACATAGGTATGAATATTAGGAGTAATATTTATACCGGATTGACCCACTATGAGAATACTATATAGAAAGTTATGCAAAGTGTCATAAGTTATTCTCATGGTGATAATAGTGTATACCACTCTTCGACCTGAAACCACTATGGATCCTAGATGTAGAGTTGAGTGCTTTATTACTGATCCAACGTTATCCGTAACTGGATGACCATAAAGACAGTTGATGGGTACTCCACAAAGCATGCTGAGGGACATGAGTGTCCTAGATGGAATTTGCCAATCCTGCGTAACAGGATAAATGTCTATGGGCCCAATATTGAACTGGACAAGGGTGACACGGTCTATACCTTGTGTTCAATATAGACATAAGGGCAAAGGGGTAATTATACACATAATTATTATCACAGGAGGTTTTGTCAGATCACATGACATTTTCGTGACTTGGGTAGCAGTGATGTGTTGCTAGATACCGCTCACTGTTTATTATGTTAAATGCGTGATTTAATATAATTGCCAACGTCGCGAAAACCTATAGGGTCACACACAAAGGACGGATTGATGAGAGATAGAATAATTAAGGAACATCGTAAGGTACGGTGCACCTGAGTGGAATACGAAATATGGTAAGGTACCAAATACTTAAGTGATTTTGGTATATTATGAGATATAGGCCAAAATGCACTTAAGTGGGCTTTTTGGCTTGAAGCCCACACAAGTGGTTCTATAAATAGAGCTCTTGTGCAGAAGCTTTGTAAGGGAATACAACACAACTGAAGAGTTGGAATTTCGTATCTCTCTTTCCCTCACTCAAAGCCTTCATTCACAAACAACTAGCACTGCAATTGAAGGAATCCGTTCGTGTGGACTGAGTAGAGACGTTATCATCATTCAACGTTCGTGATCGCCCCGTGGATTTGCTTCAAAGGATTCGATCATTATCAGAGATCTGCACCAAAGGTTTGAATCGCCACAAGAGGTAGCGGACCCCCGGCTAACTCTGCGTAGTGTGATCGATCGTCGAAATTTAATTTGATTTTAATTAATTAAAGGAATTAATAATAATAATAATAAAGTGTTTATTATTGTCTTGTGGTGATCGGTTATGGCCTTAGTCTTCCTTTGTTTTGTTTTGGGTTTTTTTTTTAAATACGACCTGCGTGTCGTGCCTCTCTCTTAATATCCCAAATGTAACTTCTTTTCTCATCTCACTCCCTCGTATGTAAAACGAGTTTCTTTCATGTAATGTAATGATATGAAGAAAGCAAAGAAGTCAGTGCCAAAGGAGGACAACCTTGAAGATCTTGCTTGGAGAAGCTTGGATCGTTGTAGGTTAGCTTAGGTTCTCTCATTGGCTTGGGAGAACAATTGCGCTAGGGGCCATAACTGTTTCATTTTGTTTGTATGTATGTTGATGCATGTGAGAGACGGTTTATATGATAAACAAGCCGGTGATATCAGAAAAATTGAAATTCCCTCAAATTAAATATTAAGTTTATGCTTTCCAAGTTTTAACACTCTTCAAGACTAGTAATGGATAATGTAGGTTTCGCCTACGCGAGGTGCATGATCTATATATTAGTAAGGTGCGATGGGATAATTGTAATATCCAACTGTTAAAACAATGGGTCAAATTTAACTAAACAAATTATAATAATATTATATGTGTTTGCTTTCCAAGTTTTAGCACTCATCAAGATTGGTATAGGATATGTAGGTTTCGCCTACGCGAGGTGCATGTTCTATATTAGTAGGGTGCGATGGGATAAATGTAATATCCAACTGCTAAGACAATGGTTCAAACTTAATTATAATTTTATTATATATGTTTAGAAGCAAGAGTTGGGAATAATCCATATGATGGATTGGAATAAGGAGTTATTCACCCAATTGAAGTTTTCGAGAGTTGTATGAGATACAATTGGAAGGAGTTCCTACCTAAATAACCTAGTTTTGTGTAATCCGCCTACGCGGACTTAGAACGAAGTGAAATATGGATCTCGACCCACTAGAAAATCTTCCAACGGGATTTTCCAAATCAAATGATGAGGGTCATTTGTTTTGAGTAAAATAGTGGGAGCATGTTTAATTAAAGGCCTAATTGAATATGTCAATGATACTTATATTTTCATTAATCCTTATGTAGATTACCATGACAACAAACACCTCTAACAACATCCTGCGATCAATCCTTGATAAGGAAAAATTGTCTGGGACAAATTTTCTGGATTGGCACCGAAACCTGAGGATTGTCCTCAAACATGATAAAAAGCTGTATGTCTTGGAGACACCTGTTCCTGAAGAGGAACCTCCTAGTTCTGCACCCAAGGCAGAAAGAGATGCTTATAAGAAGCATGTCGATGATGCCAATGAAACTGCTTGTCTCATGCTAGCTACCATGAACTCAGAATTGCAAAAGCAACATGAGAACATGTCAGCGTTCGATATGATCGAACACCTGAAGTTGCTCTATCAAGAGCAAGCAAGGCATGAGAGGTTTGAAGTTTCAAAAGCCCTTTTTCAAAGCAAGTTAGCTGAGGGAGCCCCTGTAGGTCCCCATGTACTCAAGATGATTGGGTATGTGGAAAACCTTGAGAGATTGGGTTTTCCCCTCGAAAAGGAACTTGCAACTGACTTGATCTTGCAATCGTTGCCAGATAGTTTCAGTCAATTTGTCCTAAATTTCAATATGATTGATATGGACAAATCTCTTCCTGAACTGCTCGCCATGTTAAGAACTGCCGAGCAGAATCTGAAGTCAAAAGGGAAGTCCATTCTAATGATCGGAAATGGAAAGAGACAGAACAAAAGGCCCACTAAGCATAGTGATAAGGGGAAGGGCAAGGAAGTTGCCAATCCCAGACCCACTGCTGCTTTGAAGCCTAGTGGAGGCATAGCAAAAGAAGGCACCTGCTTCCATTGCGGTAAGACCGGACACTGGAAAAGGAACTGCCCAAAGTACCTGGAAGATAAGAAGAATGGAGTAGAGGTCACAAATGCACACATGTTCAATCATCCCAACACAAATTAAAATCCAGCCATGCACAACTTCAGAAATTAACATCATCAAATAGAGGACATCTCAATGAACAAGTAGCAAAAAACCAGGGATTTTTTGGAGCATTTTTCAATTTAATATGGATTTTCAAAGTTGACTAAAAAATTGAAATAAAAAATGAAGCATATACATGAAATATGGAGGGAATTGGATAAATGGAAGCGAAATTTGAAAAAGCGGAGCCAGCAGGAATCGAACTCGGTCCAGATTCAAAAACGCGCGCCACTCACTGAAACGCAGTCGTTTCACATGAAAAAACCCTAGCGAACCGGAGTGGACGCTAACCGGACGCTAGGCCGTCGCTAATCTGGAAAACATCGTCTTCCTCGCGAAGACGATGATGAACAGTATGAGCTTCAAAATATTTTTCCAGAATTTTCCAGAATTCATCAAAAATTATACCAAAACAAAGCTCATGCAATGTACATCAATAATCCATTGTCAATTCATGCTAAATCATCACAACAAATGCAGATTGAGCAAAATAAGTTTGATGCACCAAACTTCAATCACACATATCTCACTCAATAATGCACCATTTCACATAAAATTCATATCAGATTGCTCAACGTTCAATGTTCTACAAGATTATGCATACAAAACAGTGAATTAAGTATCTCGAAAATATGACCTCTTGAAGAACAGTTCTTGAAAACGCATGATCCAAGGCCTTGAATGATCTAAAACAACTCCAGAATACTTGTAATGAAGTTTGGTGAAGGAATTGAAGCTTGAAACTGTGTAGATCTAGCTCAACAAACAACTTCCATTCTTGAGTTCTTGAGCTTGCTATGCACAATTTCCACACGAATTCAACAATCCAAAGCTTGATCTGCACTATATCAAAGCCAGAGAATAAGAATATGCAATAATATGGCAAGGTTATGTGAGAAAAATTTGAATTATGATGAAGAGAAAAAATTGGAGGGAAAAATTTCTAAATATCAAAAATGGTGAAAAGCGATTAAGCTCCTTGAAATTCTGTTAGGTTTTAGTATTTATATGCTCTCTTAATCATATTGCTAATCCACACTTAATTTGGTTAATTGAAATTAGGCAAAATAAGGTGTTTTGGCAAAAATTGAAAATTGGAGGTGCATGGCAAAATTCTCACGTGAACAGTGCCATGTACATGGTCAAAGTCACTCAAAATCATTTCACAAACCAAAATGCAATGGTATTTTGTCCATACAATGCACCAATTTTGAATTTTTGAATTTCCCTCCAAAAAAGACATGGAATAGCAAATGATCAAATGATGAAAATTCATGCAATATGATGAATGTTTTGGAAACTTCATGTTATGAGAAACATTTTAGAAAAAGAGGCACCAAATTTGGAGTTATGAATCAAAAGTTATGGCCATTTGAAGTTCCATGTACACTTGACAATGATTGGACCATATCTCCTCAACCATTCATCAGATGCTCATGATCTTGGACTTTTTGGAAATGGGAGAGAAATATATTCAACTTTCATGTTCAACAAAAATTCATTTGAAGCTTCTTTGATGATGTAAAATCAAGTTGAATTTGAACCAAAATCTTTCCATTTTTGGAAACTTTCAATTATAGGTCACTTTCCATTTTTGGAAAGTTTTGATCTGACCTCAAATTCTTCAAGATATGCATTTGACATGATTAATAAGCCTCTTTTGAACATGAATGAGATGTTGAAACTCATTTCTCCACCTCCTAGCCCACAGTTGACTTTCTGTTGACTTTTATGGTTGACAGATGACTTGAACATGCACAAATGATTTTGAGCCTCAACCACTTGAGGAAATGGCTCCAAAATGAACCCTAGCTTGTATAAGCTCAATAAAATCAATATGAGGATCTCCATCTCAATAAAGACCTCATCTCCTTGATAATCCCTGGTTGGGAGAATGCCATTGATTAGGGTTGACCAGAGGTCAAAACCCTAATCCTAAAGAACATGATCAGGCACAATGAACCCCTTGAGGATGATAAGACCATGATGATGGTGACATACCCTTTCAACCAAGATAATACTCAACCTCCTTGAGGAACCAATAAAACCCTAATTAAAGAGCAACCCTCAGATGATTGATCAATTCAACAAGACCCTCAGGCATGAATCTCTCAACCTTTCTATCTTCTGAGAAAGACTTTGGAGGATGACTTGTTTATTCTCACATGATATGCAATATGCAAATGCCTAATGTCCTAAAAATACAATGCAATATGCTAAGCTAGTCCCAAGAAGAGGAGGGCAAATTTTGAGGTGTTACAATATGCCATACCCATTTCTCCTCATTAACAAACATTATACATTTTACATTCTGATCCTCAAGATCAGAAAGTCTGATTTTGTAAATGTTGTTCTTTCTCTTTCCGTTAAAAAGGATTGTACCATCTTTCTGACTAACAGCCTCACAAGACTTTTGATTAAAGATGATATCATAACCATTGTCACTAAGTTGACTAATAGAAAATAGGTTATGCATCAGACCATAAACTAAAATAACATTAGTAATAGAAGGAATTTTATCGTTACCAATAGTTTCGAAGCCAATGATCTTTCCCTTCTGGTTTCCTCCGAAACCAACAAAGCCTCCAAGTTAAGTTCCAAATCTTAGAACATAGACCTTCTGTCCGTCATATGTCGCGAGCATCCACTGTCCAGGTACCATGATTGGTGTTTCATCTAAGCTGCTAAGGATGTCTTTAACATACATTCTTTTATCCTTGGGTACCCACTTTCTGGGTCCTCTCTTGTAGCAGAGTTTCTTACAAATTTAGGTCTTTTATCAGAAGGATAATCATGGGGAATTTGTGTATGGTACTTAGGTTTCATAACTAAGTTCTTATCCTTTGTATGTTTATGTTTTTGTGAAGAAATATCAATCTCAGTGCCAGCAGACATGAAATGCACATAGAGAGGTTTTGGTTTTACCTTCTGACTTTCGTCAGGTTTTATAGTTACTGTACAACCTAAACCTTTCTTGCCATTTATACTAACGCCATAGACCAAATAAGCTATTTTTCTTATATTTATGCTTTCATCTAGAAAGTACTGGAATGCTCTGTCATATCTAATGACACAATCAGTACCAGAAGCTTCTGAGACTATTTCCTTCTCTAATTTTGAAAATTTGCTTTTCAAAGCAGAGTTGTTACTTTCTAAAGAAAATAGTTTTTTCATTTAGAGAGGAAATATCTTTTTGAAGCTCACTAAAAGTTTCAGAAGCAACTACTTGGACTTGTTTATGCTCCTTGTATTTACTCTGAAGACTAATGATTCAATATCAGAATGAGATAGGTTAGAAAATACCTCTTCAGAATCGGATTCAGATTTTAATTTTGATAATACCTTGTCTTCTGGTTCTTTGGAACCTTCAGGATCAGCTGTATTTTCCACCAATTCAACATTGGATTTTTCTTCGTCAAAATCTTCTTCTTTAGATTCTGAGTCATCCCATGTAGACATCAGCCTCTTCTTGCCTTTATAAAAAATCTTCTTAGGGATCCTGTCCCTTTTCAACTTAGGACAATAATTTTTGTAGTGGACTGACTCTTTGCACTCAAATCAAATAACTTCTTTTCCAGAAGCTTGCTTCTTCTGTCCAGACGAAGAATCAAAATGACCAGTAGTTCTTCTAGCTCCTTCGAACTTCCCTTAACCATTGTGCATGTGCTTCTAGAGTCTGTTGAATCTCTTTGAGATTAGAGACAACTCATCATCATTTTCTGAGTCTTTATCAGATCCTTATGATTCTTCCTCGGCTTGATAAGCTTTTGTCTTCTCAGGCTTAGATTTTAGGCAAAAGATTTACCTCTTCTCGGAGGTTCATATTCTTCAAGCTCAATCTCGTGGCTTCTTAAATAACTAAAAGAAGTTCTTAAAGACTGATACTGTTAAGATTCTCTGTCAGCTTCAAAGAAGTTACCATAGGTCTCCTTTTTTAGGAAGACTTTTGATAGTCTTCTTGACATGGTCAGCTGTAGAGTATCCTTTATCCAGAACTTTTAGTCCTGCAACAAGCATCTAAAACCTTGAGAACATAGTCTCAATTGTGTCACCATCTTCCATTTTGAATGCCTCGTATTTCTGGATTAAGGACAAGACCTTTGTCTCATTTACTTGAGCATTTTCCTCATGAGTCATCCTCAGAGAGTCAAAAATGGATTTGGCAGAATCTCTATTTGTTATCTTCTCATACTCCGTATAAGAGATAACATTTAGCAATATGGTTCTGGCCTTATGATAATTTTTGAAATCTTTCTTCTGTTGATTAGTCATAACACTTCTTGTTATATTATTTTCTTCAACATTAACTAGGTGAACGTAGCCATCAACTACAAGATCCTAGAGATCAACATCATAACCAAGAAAGAAAATTTCTATTTTATCTTTCTAATAATCAAACTTCTCACCATTAAAGATTGGTGGTTTTGCATTGTAGTGATCTCTTTCATTATTGTTAACAACGTTAGCAGAGGCCATCGTTTCTCACACAAACTGGGTCAATACTGAACATGGTGAAGTGCTTATAATTTTTTTATCACAATCAGAACTGGAGCTCTGATACTAATTGAAGGTGTGAAAAACATAAGAAATGGGGGGTTTGAATTGGGTTTTACAAGCAAAAGCTTTTTCCAAAACAAGAACACCACAAACAAGTTAATAACAAAGAGATAAAAGCACAAGTATTTTTATCCTGGTTCGCTTGAAACTCAAAGCTACTCCAGTCAACCCGCCAAGGTGATTTTGCCTTATACACAAGGACTTAATCCACTATAATCAACCGATTACAATAATCACAAAGAATAATCTTCTTTGCCTTCTCAAGGATAAAACTATACCCTAGTCTCCTTAAGGACTCACAAAGAATGACCTTTTTTGTCTTATCAAGGATAACCTCCTCAAGGAATCAAACAAACAATTTGAATAATATTTTGTGTGTTACAAGATGCTTCCATACAAGCAGATTTTACATAAATGATAAACAATTACTTAAAGAAGATTGTTTACAAAATAATGATATCTTTTCACAAAGAAATAGACTTGTCAAATGTTATATCACTGGCGCTTTCTTTAAGTCTCCAATCCTCACTTATATAGCATAAGAAGAAGACCGTTGGAGGGAAAATAAGGAAAGCTCATAGAGCGGCTGTCCATTGTTGGATGGTGAAAGAAGTGATATTGCGTACTATCCTTTGCCCATAAAACCAGTGATATGTGTGATGTATAATATTGTCCTTTGCCCATAATATTAGGTAGTGGAGAGGATATTTGATTTGTATTGTGTACTATTTGATCAAGTTCCCATTTGATCTTATCTTCAAGTTCATTGGCTTCATATGAAATTTGATGAAGCATGAAATGAAGAAACATAGAGCTGGATTCAGAAACTTCAGAATCTTTGGTCAGAACCTTGACAGCGTCAGTAGTCTGACTTGAGATCTTTAGTATCTTTAGAATCTTCAGAATCTTTAGGCTCCACAGTCAGAACCTTGAGAACTTCAATCGTCTTGCTTGAGATCTTTAGAATCTTCAACTACGTAACACAACTTCAGAAGCTTTCCATTCTTCATAATCTTGTTGATCAGAGTCACGTCCAGAAGCACGAACTAAGAGAACATTGCAACAACAACATAACATTTCCTCAGAAGCTTCTCAGGAGTGAATCAACACAGAAGCAGAAAGATCATTGCAACAACGACATTGAATATCTTTCAGAACTTCTAATAGCTGGTGCAGAAGCGGATTTGGAACTCATTATTCAAAAACTTATGATGTTGCATGTCACCTATTCAGAATCATAAATGGCTATTAAAGCTACACAATAACAAACCATTAGGGTACCAAAATTATTATCACACAAATACAATTTTGTTATTTCCAAAACTCAAGGTATAGATACATAACCAAATCTTATTCTAACATAGGCGTGGTACTTGGGTTGTAACTTGTATGGTTTCCATTCTTATCCCTTGTATTGTTTGGTACCATCCCCCCCCCCCCCCCCCCCCCCAATTGTGGGTCACATGTCCCACCATCCCGTGAAAGTGTAATAGCTTAGGTTTACATTCTTTTAATGCTTTCCATGTAGGCTAACTAAAAAGATAAAATCGAACGATAAAAATAAACCTTTCAAAGACAAAAAAAAACACTTGATCCAATGTCAATTTTTTTCCAAATTAAACTCACTTCATAGAAACGCGAGTACTTGATCCAACATCAAGTATCTCATTACGTTATCCATTCCATTACCTCTCTCACTTCTACACCTATCTCTATCTATATCTCCATTCTTTACACTTTTTCACAATAAACTCCAAACACTTGATCCAACGTCAAGTTCCCTTTTCCAAATATTTTCTGAATAAATTGGAACGCAAAAATGGGATGTACGTACTTGTACACAACATTCAAGTACTTGGGTTATCGTCCGTACCTAGTTTGTGGCCCGATGCTTGACTTCCATTCAAAACATATAACAATAAAACAAGTTCAATATGGTGCTCTAAGAGAGAAAAAGAGTGGTTAAGATGCCATTATCCTCTCAACTCTCGAGTCTTCTGATTGTTGGTCGTACTTAGGCAAGGGTTAGATACATGTATTCCTCTAAGTACCAATGATTAAACTTGCCAAATTATTTCACTAATCAAACTTCTTTTGGATGAAAAAGGGTGGTTAGGATGCAACCGTCCTCTTAACTCCCAAGTATTCAGATTGTTGACCATACTTAGCCAATGGCCTGATACTTGTCTCCGTACTAAAATCAACCCCCAACCAATCAAATAATTTTCTGTCTTAGGGCATCTTTCAAAACTTTTCATAAAGGGCATGTTACTTCCGTTCTACTATGAAAGAAGCTTAAGCCTCCATGCGTGAGCATACAAGTAATGTTTAACTTCTAGAATATGATCCAAGCATATTCATTCTATCGCACACAAACAAACACTTAAATCCCCCATGCTCGAGCATACAAGAAAGTTGATTGTAGAACGATAACATCAACATTATTCATTAAAAACAAACAAATAAATACTCCATTTTGTGATCGGAACTACGGAGCTCTGACTTCCTTATTGCACAAATGAGGATACGTAGGCACAAGATTTCAAATCCTTGGAGAGCACACTAATAATTACTTCCCCTTTTCTTTTCACACTAATTTAAAACTTATTTATCTCCATTAACCGATAGTAAGTAACATTTAGATAAACAACATCCATACACATTGATACAAGCATAATGTTTCCCGCCGAGTACGATGGATATGGGGGGTGCTAATACCTTCCCCTTGCATAACCGACTTCCGAATCTGCTTTTGGCTGCAAATACCATTCTCTTGGGGGTTTTATCGTTATTTTCCCTTTCCTTTGGAATAAATAAAATCTGGTGGCGACTCTGTATTTTTCCCGGTGAGACAACTGGCAACTCTGCTAGGGAAAGCTTGTTGGGACTCCCCAGCAAGCTAGTGACTCTACTAGGGATATTTCTTTAGCCAGTCAAGCTTAGATAGCCTGTATCCTTCTGCCTTGGATGTTTGTTTCTGTATTACTTGTCTTTATCTATTCCTGTTATAAATATTTGTGGTGCTCTTGTGGGTTGGTTTCTGATGCTTAAGTGAAAAACCCAATACACAGGCTTAAAGAGTACACCTAAGACAAGAGGGAGCTTCCTATTGACACGCCAGACATAGTTGTCTTGGGAGAAGGTACGAGGACCCCACTTGGTGTAGATTCTTTTTGGAGTTTCGCTTGCACGTAAGTCATTTTGGGTAGACATCCATTCTTCCAAAAAGGGTCAGTGACTCTGAGGACCTCTAGAAAACCCGTGGCTTTTGAATTTGAGGGTGACCTCACTTAGAGTAGTTCATCCTGAATGTATTGTTGACTCATAAGCTATCTTGTGGCAACAATGATATTTTCGCCTCATGATATGTGACTCTAAGTATCTTCATAATTCTTAGTACTCACCTTGTAAGGGAATATGGGTTTCTTGTAGGGAAACCAAACCTTCAACATACCTTGAATCTGCTACAGTCATGTCCTCTTGTATCATGAACATTCATAGCATTTACATTGCATACACTTGTACTTGGGCCTTATTCTCAGGGAATCCTAAAGGTTTGTATTGTGCAGTGAACATTCAAGAATAGGTTTATATAGGAAGACCACACTTCCACTCAAGTTAAAGTTTCCAAGGATAGACAGTCTCCTAGCCTTGAGCATCAAGATCACTCCTTGTAAGAGGAACAACTTCGTCAGTAGATATGGACAGATACTAGACCTCTTGACTACCTATGTAGATGTTTAAGCCCTAATAGCTCTTTCTCAGTATTATGATCCTCTACTTCGATGTTTCACTTTCAAAGATTTTCAGTTGGCTCTGACAATTGAAGAATATGAAATATTATTGGGCTGGTATTTGAAAGATCATCCTCCTTTCACAAGTTTGGGTGAAGAATTGATATTAGAGCCAGTAGCTGAAGCATTGCATCTAACAGTTGCAGAAGCGACTCTTGGTTTGGGACCCAGAGGGTTTTCTAGATAATTTCTAGAGGAAAAGGATTAAGCCTTGGAGAAAGAAGGGAAATGGCCACCCTTCAGTGCTATCTTGGATCTCCTAATCTATGGAGTCATCATGTTCCTCAATGATGATGATTACATAGCTTCCTCTACTATCGACATATTCTTATCCAAGAATCTAGTCCCTGCTTTAGTGGATGATGTGTATTCCCGTGTACACATTAGACATGAGAAAAAGAAGGGTGTAGTCCTGAGTTATGCATCTCTCTTATACTCATGGCTTCTATATCATATTCCTTAGAAGGGTCCGTGGTAGATTTTATAAAGGATCCGAAATGGTCCCAAAAGTTGGATTCTCTCACTTCTTATGCCATGGTATGATGTCTTCCTACATGGAAGGTTGAACAAGTTATCACTATCTGTGGAGATTTCCTGAATGTTCCTCTCATGGGTCCCCGAGGCTGTATCAATTACAACCCATCATTGGCTTTGAGATAACTCAAATATCCAATGAAGACAGAACCAAAAGCAGAATCATTGAGATAATTTTTCTTGCCAAGTTTAGGATCAAAATATTCACACTTGCTACAAAAGATCAAAAGAGCCTGGAGTCTAATTCACCGCAAGAGGAAAGAGCTTGGTAAACATGATTGCCGAGAAAAAGAACCTTATCGCCAATGGGTAATACAGAAGGTGAAAGAGGTTAAGCTATCTTACAATGATGAAGTTTCGGTTCCTCCACCAAAGCCAAAACCTATTTATTCTTCCAAGGAGGAAGTTGATGTATTAAGATCCACAATTTCACAATTGACTAAGGAAAACGAAGACTTGCGATCCAAGCTCCATGCATTGGATAGAGATAACACTAAGCTCAAGAGGAAGAGAGAGAGTGATGTTGAACTTTAGGCCGAGAGCAGAAAGAAAGCCAAGAATGAGGAGAACCTCAAGAAGAAGTATCAAGATGGTTTATCTCAAGTTGATCTAGGACTAGTTTCACTTTGTAAGTAGCTGAAACAAACAGAGAAAGAGCGTGAGGATATTCACCACTGATTTGAACTAGTTGTTAAAGAGAAGAAAGCCCCGAGGGATGAATATGATATGGAGATCAAGAAGCTCAAGCAATCTGTTCATAACACCAATGCCAAAGCTAATTTGGAGCTCCGTCTTAAGGATGAAGTCGTGCGAACTTCCAATGTCATTCCTCATATTTGGAGAGACAAGTGCCAAAAATTCGAGCTTGCTATCTAGTTTGTCGAACATTGGAAGGAGAGGTTTGGGGCTCTGAAGAAAGAGAGTATGGGATGGATTAATGAGAAATCATATCAGAATGGTCTCTTGGACACCTATGCCAAGTTCATCAACCTTTTTCAACCTGCTGCTACTATGGACCGTGCTAAGTACGACTGCTTAGTAAGGTTTTGCAGCGAGTTATGAAGGAGGTTCCTTGGAGATTAAAATATGGTTTGAAGGATGCAGATGAGAACGATACTCCTCACTATATAGTTCGATTTATCTACCTCTACGAGCGTATGATGAAGAGGTTTAAGGTTGAACTGAAGGAGATGAAAGAGCGTAAGACAAAGCGTGTCATTTGATCATTGCTCTATATCTTCCTTTGCATGTTTTGAACAACTGTATTATATCTCTTGTAATTATAATCTCAAAATCATGAATAAAAGCTTGACTTATTTTGAATTCAGTGTACTTACTTTATCTTCCATTTTGTAATGATTGTTGTTCATTATAAATCATATAAGGTTTCCTCGAGAATAAAAACAAAAATAAGCATAAGTCATGCACCAATCGTGCATTGTCATGCATTTCATACTAAAAACAAATGATATCACTGTTACCTTGGCCTTTTGTTTCGAGAGTCTATTGTCGCCAAGCTGACTTCCCGACACCCATACAACACACGAAGTAATAAAAATATCATCATGGACCAGTTAGAACAGAATCAAGTTGCCATTAGAGAGGATATGATCACCATGAGAGCCCAGATGGGCCAACTTAGTGAGGTTATGCAGAACATGACCAGGGCCAAGAAGAAAATCTCCAGGCTAATCAGAGAGCCATTACTTCTATTCTAATTGTGAATCATGTTGGGGGTAATGGTGCTCCTATTGTCACTCAACCACCATCTGAAGGCGTCTCTGTCAACAAGAATGCTGCTCATACCTTCCACATCCCTGTTCAAGGGGGATCTCAGGCTGACATGGATGACCACCATGATTCCTTTTTCATGCCCAAAGCTGACTCGATGTATGATGCCTATGGGCCCTCTCCTGCTGATGTTGATAGGAAGTTTCGTATCATTGAGGAGAAGTTCAAAGCTATGGAAGGTTTTGGTGCCTTCGATTTAGATGCTACAAATATGTGTATGGTGCCCGGTCTAAAGATTTTGGATAAATCCAAGGACCTTGGCTTTTAAAAGTACAAGGGCGTTACCTATCCTAAGACTCACATCTGGTCTTTCTACATAAAAATGGATGCATACTCTGATGATGAAAAGTTGTTGATGCACTTTTTCTCGGATAGCCTCAATGGGGTTTCACTCGAGTGGTACATGCAATTGGAACATACGCATATACGCACTTGGAAGGAGTTGGATAAAGCTTTCTTGAAACACTACCAATATAACACCGATATGGCTTCGAATAGAACTCAACTCCAGAGCCTTACACAAAAATTTGAAGAGTCTTTCAAAGAATATGCCCAACATTTGAGGGATCTAGCTGCTAGAGTTCAACCTCCACTCTTGGAGAAAGATCTCGTGGAGATGTTTATGATCACTTTGCAAAGACCCTATCTTGACAAGATGGTAGGGCACGATTCTTCTGGGTTTTCTGATCTAGTCGTTGTCGGGGGAACACATGGAAAATTGTCTGAAAAAAGGAAAAATTCATGGTGTTGGTGCTGCGCCAAATGGGCTAAGAAGCCTTACACTGGCTTTAATAAAAAGTAGGAGGGAGAGGCCAATGCTTCTTCCACATTAAAGGGAAAAGGTAAAGCTTATCGAGTCCCATATTATCAATTTACTGAGGTATCTCCCAATCCCTACCAACAACAAGCATATGTCATTCCTGCTGGTCAACAGCTAGTTCAATATCAGACACCTATACAATATCAGTAGTCGTACGTTCCTCAACGTTAAAACTATTACCAACCATATCAGCCAAGGAAAAAGAGGCCTAAAAGGAAGTTCTATCTTGTTCCTATGCCATATAGTCAACTACTTGTTCATCTACTCTGAGGCTCATTGATCCAACTAAGAGAATTGGGACCTCCTCCAACCCCGCTTCCTCTTAGTTATGATGCCAATGCAAGATGCTAATTCCACCCCGGTGCCCTTAGGCACACTATTGAAAATTGCAAAGCTCTGAAGCACAAGATACATGATCTTATTGGTTCTAAGGCCATCTCGTTTACGCCTAATGGTCATAATGTCAATAATAATCCTATGACACCTCATACTGGCCATCCTGTCAATGTAATTGAAGGGTTTGTTGAACACAGTCTAATCTCGAAGGCTGATATGTTGAAGACTCCTTTGCTTGTGGTAAATGAACAATTGTTGTTGAACAACATGTTTCCTGGATGCACGTCTGACTGTGCATAATGTCTGATTAGTCCACAAGATTGTGAAGAGCTGAAGAATGGTATCTAGTTGTTGATAGACCAAGGTACCTTCCTAGTAGAACAAATCTTTACTATTGAGGATGTATCTACTCTAGAGATACCTTACTATCCTGTGTAGATACCAGTTATAAATAATCCAGTGACTCCTTTGGTGATTACAGTACTAGCCCCTTTTTCATATGAGTATAAAGGCTATCCCTTGGAACTACGATTCCATCATATATCTTTACGGGAAAAAATGGGAGGAAAAGCTTCTTGAAATTCAGGAGCCAATTGTTAATATCAATGTAACCAGTGGGATGACCAGAAGTGGTCGTATATTTGCATCAGCACCACCTCTTGAGAAAGGTAATCTTGGAGTTGTAGCCAAGAACAAAGGGAAACAAGCTGTCAAACCTGAGCAGGGGCAAGTCCTTCTTCAAGGAAAATCCACTTCTGATGATGTCGAGGAGTTCCTCCATATATTCAAAAGAAGTGACTATAAGGTGGTTGACCAGCTCAACCAGACTCCTTCTAAGATATCCATATTATCACTATTGTTATGCTCCAAAGTTCACCGAGACACCCTGATCAAGTTTCTTAGTGCAACACATGTACCCCAAGAGATTACTATGAACCAGTTTGAAGGGGTAGTAACTAACATTGCAGCTTGTGGATGTCTTGGTTTTGGTGATGATGAGCTGCCTCCAGAAGGCAAAACCCACCACAAAGATCTCCATATTTCTATTAAGTGCACTGGCACCATCTTGTCCAGAGTACTGATGGACATAGGGTCTTCATTAAACGTACTTTCAAAGAATTCCCTCACCAAGATGACCATAGAGGGGTTATTGATGAAACCCAACACACTGATAGTCAGAGCTTTTAACTATTCTCAAAGGTCTGTAATCGGAGAAGTAGATTTTCTTATCATGATAGGACCGTATACTTTCTTCGTAACCTTCTAAGTCATGGATATCTATGTTGGTGTAAGCCCTAGAGGCCAATACTTTTTGAACTTGTATCGAATATTTATTAATAATAAAAGGCTTTTTCTTTATTATGTTTGTTTAATAAAGTCCCTAGAATAGCTAGTCCGTTTAATGTATCAAGTGTGACTTAATCATGAGATCCCATTTAACATAAGGACAATATTCTTAAAGTATCCCTAGTCGAGCTTTATTGTGAAATGGGATAACATTAAAGCATTAAGACTATTATGTATATAGACTGATGATCACATCTCATGGATCATAGATAAGGAGTTGTCAAGTCTTAAACATATGTATGAATATTAAGAGTAATATTTATACTGGATTGACCCGCTATGAGAATACTATATAGAATGTTTTGCAAAGTGTCATAAGTTATTCTCATGGTGATAATGGTGTATACCACCCTTCGACTTGAAACCACTATGGACCCTAGATGTAGAGTCGAGTGCCTTATTGCTGATCAAACATTGTCCGTAACTGGATGACCATAAAGACATTTGATGAGTACTCCACGAAACATGTTGAGGGACATGAGTGACCTAGATGGAATTTGCCCATCCTGCGTAACAGGATAAATGTCTACGGGCTCAATATTGAACTGGACAAGGATGACACGGTCTATGCCTTGTGTTCAATATAGACATAAGGGCAAAAGGGTAATTGTACACATAAGTATTATCACAAAAGGATTTGTCAGATCATATGACATTTTCGTGTCTTTGGTAGCAGTGATGTGTTGCTAGATAGCGCTCACTGTTTATTATGTTAAATACGTGATTTAATATAATTGCCAATGCCGCAAAAACCCACAGGATCACACACAAAAGGATGGATTGATGAGAGATGGAGTAACTAAGGAACACCGTAAGATAGGTGTACTTAAGTGAACTATAGAACATCGTAAGGTATGGTGTACTTAAGTAGAATCTGAAATATGGTAAGGTACCACGCGCTTAAGTGATTTTGGCATATTATAAGATATGGGCTACATACACTTAAGTGGGATTTTTAGCTTGCAGCCCACACAAGTGGTTCTATAAATAGAACCCTTGAGCAGAAGTATTTGTGTAGTTGTAATTTCGTTTCTCTCTCTCTCTCTCTCTCACTCAAAGCCTTCATTCATAGCAGCTAGCACTGAGATTGAAGGAATCCGTTCATGTGGATTGAGTAGAGGCGTCGCCACCATTCAACGTTCGTGATCGCTCCGTAGATCTGCATCAAAGGTTTCAATCACCACAAGAGGTAACGATTCTATCACTGACCATGCCCATTCGTAAGGATCCCTAAAGGAGAGAGTTTTTAAATTCCGTTGCATTTTGGATCGCTCTTCTCCTACAATCTATCTAGCATACAATTGTCTTTTTGGTCATCCTTGGATTCACTCTGTTGGAGCAGTTACTTCTACTCTCCATCAAAAGCTGAAATTCATCATCAATGGTAAATTGATAACTATTGATGGCAAAGAAGAGATTTTGGTCAAATAGCTGTCATCTTTCAGATACATCGTAGTGGGTGGTGAGATCCATGAAACGCCATTTCAGGCTTTCGAGATTGCAAACATGTTAATGGCTCCCCTCAGCAGCAATGTATCTGAGAAGTCTGAATACCCGATGTCCTCTCTAAATGATGCTCAGGCGGTAATAGAGGCAGGTCACCCTGATGTGATACAGACACCTATACAATATCAGTAGTCGTACGTTCCTCAACGTTAAAACTATTATCAACCATATCAGCCAAGGAAAAAGAGGCCTAAAAGGAAGTTCTATCTTGTTCCTATGCCATATAGTCAACTACTTGTTCATCTACTCCGAGGCTCATTGATCCAACTAAGAGAATTGGGACCTCCTCCAACCCCGCTTCCTCTTAGTTATGATGCCAATGCAAGATGCTAATTCCACCCTGGTGCCCTTAGGCACACTATTGAAAATTGCAAAGCTCTGAAGCACAAGATACATGATCTTATTGATTCTAAGGCCATCTCGTTTACGCCTAATGGTCATAATGTCAATAATAATCCTGTGACACCTCATACTGGCCATTCTGTCAATGTAATTGAAGGGTTTGTTGAACGCAATCTGATCTCGAAGGCTGATATGTTGAAGACTCCTTTGCTTGTGGTAAATGAACAATTGTTGTTGAACAACATGTTTCCTGGATGCACGTCTGACTGTGCATAATGTCTGATTAGTCCACAAGATTGTGAAGAGCTGAAGAATGGTATCTAGTTGTTGATAGACCAAGGTACCTTCCTAGTAGAACAAATCTTTACTATTGAGGATGTATCTACTCTAGAGATACCTTACTATCCTGTGTAGATACCAGTTATAAATAATCCAGTGACTCCTTTGGTGATTACAGTACTAGCCCCTTTTTCATATGAGTATAAAGGCTATCCGTTGGAACTACGATTCCATCATATATCTTTACGGGAAAAAATGGGAGGAAAAGCTTCTTGAAATTCAGGAGCCAATTGTTAATATCAATGTAACCAGTGGGATGACCAGAAGTGGTCGTATATTTGCATCAGCACCACCTCTTGAGAAAGGTAATCTTGGAGTTATAGCCAAGAACAAAGGGAAACAAGCTGTCAAACCTGAGCAGGGGCAAGTCCTTCTTCAAGGAAAATCCACTTCTGATGATGTCGAGGAGTTCCTCCGTATATTCAAAAGAAGTGACTATAAGGTGGTTGACCAGCTCAACCAGACTCCTTCTAAGATATCCATATTATCACTATTGTTATGCTCCGAAGTTCACCGAGACACCCTGATCAAGTTTCTTAGTGCAACACATGTACCCCAAGAGATTACTATGAACCAGTTTGAAGGGGTAGTAACTAACATTACAGCTAGTGGATGTCTTGGTTTTGGTGATGATGAGCTGCCTCCAGAAGGCAAAACCCACCACAAAGATCTCCATATTTCTATTGAGTGCACTGGCACCATCTTGTCCAGAGTACTGATGGACATAGGGTCTTCATTAAACGTACTTTCAAAGAATTCCCTCACCAAGATGACCATAGAGGGGTTATTGATGAAACCCAACACACTGATAGTCAGAGCTTTTAACTATTCTCAAAGGTCTGTAATCGGAGAAGTAGATTTTCTTATCATGATAGGACCGTATACTTTCTTCGTAACCTTCTAAGTCATGGATATCTATGTTGGTGTAAGCCCTAGAGGCCAATACTTTTGGAACTTGTATAGAATATTTATTAATAATAAAAGGCTTTTTCTTTATTATGTTTGTTTAATAAAGTACCTAGAATAGCTAGTCCGTTTAATGTATCAAGTGTGACTTAATCATGAGATCCCATTAAACATAAGGACAATATTCTTAAAGTATCCGTAGTCGAGCTTTATTGTGAAATGGGATAACATTAAAGCATTAAGACTATTATGTATATAGACTGATGATCACATCTCATGGATCATAGATAAGGAGTTATCAAGTCTTAAACATATGTATGAATATTAAGAGTAATATTTATACTGGATTGACCCGCTATGAGAATACTATATAGAATGTTTTGCAAAGTGTCATAAGTTATTCTCATGGTGATAATGGTGTATACCACCCTTTGACTTGAAACCACTATGGACCCTAGATGTAGAGTCGAGTGCCTTATTGCTGATCAAACATTGTCCGTAACTGGATGACCATAAAGACAGTTGATGAGTACTCCACGAAACATGTTGAGGGACATGAGTGACCTAGATGGAATTTGCCCATCCTACGTAACAAGATAAATGTCTACGGGCTCAATATTGAACTGGACAAGGATGACACGGTCTATGCCTTGTGTTCAATATAGACATAAGGGCAAAAGGGTAATTGTACACATAAGTATTATCACAAAAGGATTTGTCAGATCATATGACATTTTCGTGTCTTTGGTAGCAGTGATGTGTTGCTAGATACCGCTCACTATTTATTATGTTAAATTTGTGATTTAATATAATTGCCAATGCCGCAAAAACCCACAGGGTCACACACAAAAGGATGGATTGATGAGAGATGGAGTAACTAAGGAACACTGTAAGGTACGGTGCACTTAAGTGAATTATAGAACATCGTAAGGTATGGTGTACTTAAGTAGAATCTGAAATACGGTAAGGTACCACGCGCTTAAGTGATTTTGGCATATTATAAGATATGGGCTACATACACTTAAGTGGGATTTTTAGCTTGCAGCCCACACAAGTGGTTCTATAAATAGAACCCTTGTGCAGAAGCATTTGTGTAGTTGTAATTTCGTTTCTCTCTCTCTCTCTCTCTCACTCAAAGCCTTCATTCATAGCAGCTAGCACTAAGATTGAAGGAATTCGTTAATGTGGACTGAGTAGAGGCGTTGTCACCATTCAACGTTCGTGATCGCTCCGTAGATCTGCATCAAAGGTTTCAATCGCCACAAGAGGTAACGATTCTATCACTGACCATGCCCATTCATAAGGATCACTAAAGGAGAAATTTTTTAAATTCCGTTGCATTTTTGGATCGCTCTTCTCCTACAATCTATCTAGCATACAATTGTCTTTTGGGTCATCCTTGGATTCACTCTGTTGGAGCAATTACTTCTACTCTCCATCAAAAGCTGAAATTCATCATCAATGGTAAATTGATAACTATTGATGGCAAAGAAGAGATTTTGGTCAATCAGCTGTCATCTTTCAGATACGTCGAAGTGGGTGGTGAGATCCATGAAATGCCATTTCAGGCTTTCGAGATTGCAACCATGTTAATGGCTCCCCTCAGCAACAATGTATCTGAGAAGTCTGAATACCCGATGTCCTCTCTAAATGATGCTCAGGCGGTAATAGAGGCAGGTCACCCTGAAGGTTGGGGTCGAGTCCTTGAACTAACAGTAAATAAAGAAAAACCAGGTTTGGGATATCGGTCACGACATGTGGCTCAACAAAAGATCCCCATATCAGCGGAGAAGTAAGTTCTTCCACTACTAGAGACGTTCGTCAGTGCTAGACATCTCTTCTGAAGGACAAATTGCTATGGTTAATGACGAATTCAACATTTCCGAAGCTGAATGTTTTGTATACTAGAAGGCACCGGTCGAGGTGCTAAGGAATTGGACTTTTTTGGACTTATCTGAAGTCACCTTTTGTCAAACGTAATTTTCTTGTTTTTCAATTTCAGATCCCTATGTCGTTTCCTAAGGCATAACAGATGCTTGTAGGCCCCTCATATTTTCAAGTGTTATTTATCATGAATAAAAAGAACATTTTCACATTCAATTGTGTTCCTTATCTTTCTTTTTCTATTTTTTCAAAAAGAATGGAAATGTTTTCATATTTTGTTTTCTTGTTCGATCATTCTAAAATAAAGCATGAATCATCATTCATGCAGATCCGACTCAGATTCCATTGATAACGGTACTGCTATTGCCCATTATGACTTCGAAAGTCCAATCTACCACACCGACGAGGATTGTGAGCTTCCTAAGGAGTTGACCAGATTACTACATCAGGAATCAAAAGTTATTCAACCATATCAGGAACCACTGAATATTTTAAACCTTGGCCCCGAGGACTGTAGAAAAGAAATCAAGATATGAGCTTCCCTTGATGCTAATGTCAAGAATGGGTTGATAGAGCTTCTACATGAATACATTAATGTGTTTTCTTGGTCGTACCAAGAAATTCATGGTTTGGACAGATATTGTGATGCACCATTTACCGCTTAAAGAAGAACGCTCTCCGATAAAGCAAAAACTAAGAAGAACTCAACCTAATATGGCTACCAAAATAGGAAGAGGTTCAGAAACAGCTTGATGCAGGATTTCTGGAAATATCCAACTACCCTGAGTGGGTTGCTAACATTGTGAACATGCCAAAGAAATATGGCAAGGTATGAATGTGCGTAGATTACATAGATCTGAACAAGGCGAGCCCGAAATATGATTTTCCATTACCTTGAATTGACGTGTTGGTGGATAATACGACTCAATTCTTCGTGTTCTCATTCATGGATGTTTTTTCCGGATATAACCATATTAAGATGGCTCTGAAAGACATGGAGAAGACAAAATCCATTACCCCGTGGGGAGCCTTATACTACAAGGTTATGCCTTTTGGTCTGAAGAATGCTAGGGAAACATATCAATGAGCGATGGTGACTCTATTTCATGATATGATTCATAAAGAGATTGAAGTCTATGTTGATGATATGATTTCCAGGTCCTACACTGAAGAAGAACATCTCATTCATTTTCAAAAGTTGTTTGTAAGATTGAGAAAATTCATATTAAGGCTTAATCCCAATAAGTGTACCTTTGGGGTGAGATCTGAAAAGTTGCTAGGTTTTATCGTGAGCCAACATTGAATCAAAGTCGATATGGACAAGGTCAAAGCCATATAGAGTATGCCAACACCGAGAACTGAAAAAGAGGTTGTAGTTTCCTAGGAAGATTGAATTACATAGCTAGGTCCATATCTCACCTAACAGCCACATGCGAACCTATCTTCAAGCTCCTTCGAAAGGATCAAGCTGTTGAGTGGAACGATAACTGTCAAAGAGCCTTTCAGAGGATAAAAAAGTATCTGTAAGAGCCACCCATTTTGATGCCTCCAGTGCCGGGGAAACCTCTTATCATGCACCTAACAGTTCTGGAAGACTCCATGGGCTGTATACTCGGTCAGTATGATGAATCAGGTAGAAAAGAGCACACCATCTTCTACCTAAGCAAAAAGTTCACCGAATGTGAAACAAGGTACTCATTTCTAGAGAAGACTTGTTGTGCCCTTGCTTGGGCTGCCAAACGACTGAGACAGTACATGTTGACACATGCAACTCTGTTGATCTCTAAAATGGATCCGATCAAGTACATATTTGAGAAGCCTGCTCTCATCAGAAGAATTACTCATAATAAAATTCTATTGATAGAATACGACATTCAGTATGTCACGTAGAAGGCCATCAAGGGTAGTGTGCTATCTGATTATTTGGCACATCAACCTATGGAAGATTACCAACCTATGAGGTTTGATTTTCCCAACGAGGATATCTTGTTTGTAAGAGATTTCAATTTTCCCAACGATGGACGCTTGTGTTCGACGGCACTTTAAATGCACAAGGTCATGTAATAGGTGTAATAATCACTTCACGAATAAGCTATCATCTTCCGTTTACTGCAAGATTGTGTTTCAACTTCACCAATAATATGGTAGAGTATGAAGCATGCATCTTCGGTATAAAAGAAACTATTGATTTAGGGATCAAAATCCTTGAGGTATACGGAGACTCAGCTCTCGTCATCAGTCAAGTTAGAGGAGACTGAGAAACCCATGATTCCAAGTTAATTGCTTACAGAGAACACGTCATGAAGTTTATTCCCTACTTTGATAAAATAACTTTTCATCATATCCCGAGGGAAGAGAATCAACTAGCATACGCTCTTGCTACCTTATTATCCATTTTCAAGGTCAAATGGAAGAATGAAGCTCCTTATATCCATATTGAACACTTGAATGAGCCTGCATACTGTCTAGCAACTGAGGAAGAGTCAGATGGAAACCTTGGTTCTACGACATCAAGACATATCTTGAAAAACAGGTGTATCCTGAAAATGCATCTATCATAGATAAAAAGGCCCTGAGAAATCTCTCAACCAAATTCTTCTTAAGTGGAGACATGCTTTTCAAACGAAATTGTGACTCGATTTTTATCAGATGCGTGGATAGACACGAAGAAAACCAGATTATAACTGATGTGCATGAAGGTTCCTTCGGGGTACACTCTAGTGGGCACACCATGTCTAGGAAAATCCTTATAGTAGGACACTATTGGATGACAATGGAAGTTGGTTATTTCCGTCATGTGCATATGTGTCACAAGTTCCCGATTTGCATAGATAGAATACATGTGCCACCAGTGCCTCTGAATTTCATCTCATCTCCATGGACTTTTTCTATGTTTGGAATTGATGTGATCAAATGTATTGAACCAACGACTTCGAACGGGCATCAGTTCATCCTGGTAGCCATTGACTACTTAACCAAATGGGTAGAAGTTGCATCGTATGCGAACGTCACAAAACAAGTGGTTGCTCACTTAATGAAAAGAAAAATCATTTGTCATTATGGGATTCCCAACAAAATCATTACTGATAATGGTTCAAATCTTAATAAAAAGGTGATGAAAGAGTTGTGCAAAAGCTTCAAGGTTGAACGTCACAACTCATCGTCATATCGTCCGAAGATGAATGGCGTTGTTGAAGCAGCAAATAAGAACATAAAGAAAATTGTTCAGAAAATGGTGAAGATGTATTAGGATTGGCACAAGATGCATGACTATTGTACCTTAGTATGTACTTAAACTGGGGAAACCCCCTTCTCTCTGGTGTATGGAACCAAATCAGTTCTCCCCATCGAAGTAGAGATTCCCTCCTTGAGGATTTTGACAGATGTCAAACTTGATGAAGCTGAATGGGTTCAAACAAGGCTCGATTAGCTAAACCTTATTGAAGAGAAGCACCTGGAAGCTCTGTGTCATGACCAACTTTATCAGAAATCGTTAAAGAGGGATTTTGACAAGAGAGTTCATCCTCGGAATCTCCAAGTCGGTGACCTGGTACTGAAGAAGATTATGCTGATTCACACAAATCCCCGGGGCAAGTGGAGCCCCAATTATGAAGGCCCATACATCGTGAGAAAGGTTTTCTCTGGAGGAGCCTTGATCCTCTTAACTATGGGTGACAAAGATCTTGCATCACCCATGAATACAGACGCAGTCAAAAAATACTACGCCTAAAAATTTGACCCGCTAAGTTGACACCCTGGTGGACAACTTAGGCAAAAATGGGCATCTCGGTGGACCGCAAAAGAAAAGATCCAGGAAAAAATTAGGGATAAAAATCAAAATAATTGAAAACCCGCTAAGTTGACACCCTGAGGGGAAAATTAGGTAAAAAATGGTATCCCAGTAGACTGAAAACCTGAAAGGACGGTCTAGGCAATAGTTAGGGATTTTAATTGCAAGAGGTTGTGTGCTGCCAATGATATGTGAATTCATCATTCCATCCGTGGAAACCCCGAACGGAAAGGATCAATCAAGTCACTCTCATCAGAAGCAAAGTACACGGATCTAGAGGACATAAAGGTTATAGCAGAAGTGGAACTCGATGTGAATCCGAGCCTTTTACATTGGCAATTTGTTTTTATGTTTTTAAAATGACCTTTTTTAGGAATTGCTTCCTCATGTAATTGCCCATTCACGGGTCAATTTTCAATCAATAAAGTTTTTTTTACTCAAAAGTGCTCCTCGTTTTTACTTTTTCTACTTGTTTGCAAAATGTGACTGCTATTTCTAATAAATATGGATTGAAAATTTAGGAGATAACGATAAAAGTACTGAAAGAAAACTTAATTTTGCGTCGATCATAAAGTTTTTGAAGGGAAAACCACGGTACCCAATTGTTGCATACAGTGTGCAAAGACATGAGATCACGAAGGTCCATTGACCTAAAAGATTATGAGAATTGTCATTCACCAGAGTAATGACTTCCAATTTACCTACTCAGATCATGGATGGGAATCCGAAGACCCATACCAGGTTCATCCTCCAACAGTATCAAGAAACCAAGACATCAGAAAGTCATGCAAGACACATCCCATACCCTGTTAACCAAAATCCTTGTGACCAAGCAATTTTCTCTCGGTGCCCATTACACCAAACCTAGACTTAGGGCATCTGTAGACCCTCAAGACCATTGCATAAACTACATTGACATCTTGCATAAGCAATCGTTCATTGCATATTGTTGTATTATGAAATGCGTAACATATTCCATTGAGATGGAGCATTACGCCATGGAAAATCAAACATGCATAACTGCATAAAAGTGTTTCTCAAAAGCATAAACGAGTCATCAGTTGAGACAATTCTTCTTCCCCAACTGAGAAGATTACCATGAAGCTATTGAGTGGTATTCCCGACAGGTTTCCCGAAATATCTCTTCTTCATTTTTCCTTTTGCAAGTACCTTTTGACCTTTTGTTGGTCACTTGCCTTTTATAAGTCCCTCTTGCTTTTTGCATGTCTCCCAACCTTTTGCGTGGAAAAGATTTTATTGAGACAACTTACCTTTTGTGAGTTCCTTCGTTGCCTTTCGCACGAAACCACACCTCGTTGCTTACCTTTTGTAAGTACCCTCGTTGCCTTTTGCACAAGAAGGGTACCCCTGTAAGAACTTTGGATCACGTTTTATTTTGAAACACTTGATGTAGGTTTGGTGAGTCTCGGTGTTTAGGTAACCATTATTTCAAGAACTTCATCTCCGCCGTTGTGTCTGAGGGACGTTATGAGGTTTTTGTGCCTATTGCAAAGTCCCCATTTATCAGAGCGTGCCAAAGCCCAAATTCCGTATGAAAAATCCTTTTAAAGTCTAGGTTTCACCTGGAAAATCATATTCAAACCTTTTTATTTTCCTTTTGAAAATATTTGTGACCTTTCGTCAGTTGCTTACCTTTTATAAGTATCCCCTTGATTTTTACAAGTTTTCCATGCCTTTCACACGAAAAATATTTCGTTGGCTTTTGCACACAATTTTGTCTCCTCAGTTACCTTTTGTAAGTCCTCGTTGCCTTTTGCACAAGAAAGTTATTCTTAACAAAACTTTGCATCTTGAGCGCAAGATAAGAGACTAGACGATTGACCTACTCCCTTCTTGATTGCTTTGAAATACCTGACATAGGTTTGGTGAGTCCTAGAGTGGTAGCCATATTTTGAAAGCTTCATCCCCTCCGTTGCGCTTGAGGGACTTCATGAGGTTTTCATGCCTATTGCAAAGTTCCCCCTATTTTGGATGAAAAAGGATGGTTAGGATGCAACTATCCTCTCAACTCTCAAGTATTTTCAGATTGTTGAATGTACTTAGCCAAGGTTCTGATACTTGTTTCCGTACTAAAATCAACCCCCAAACAATCAAATCATTTTATGCCTTAGGGCATCTTTCAAAAACTTTTTAGAATGGGCATTTTACTTCCGTTCTACCGTGAATGAAGCTTAAGCCTCCATGCGTGAGCATACAAGTAATGTTTAACTGCTAGAGTGCGATCCAAGCATATCCATTCTATCGCAAATAAACAAACACTTAGAGCTCCCATGCTCGATCATACAAGCAAGTTGATTGTAGAACGGGAACATCAACATTGTTCATTAAAAAGAAACAAATAAATACTCCATTTTGTGATCGGTACTACGAAGCTCTGACTTCCTTATTGCATGAATGAGGATACGTAGGCACAAGGGTTCGAAGCCTTGAAGAGCATACTAATAATTATTTCCCCTTTTCTTTTCATACTGATTTAAAACTTATTTCTCTCCATTAATGGATAACAAGTAACATTAAGATAAATAACATCCATATGCACTCATACAAGCATAGTTATTCCTATCGAGTATGATGGATGTGAGGGGTGCTAATAACTTCCCCTTGCATAACCGACTTCCGAATCCGCTTTTGGTTACGAATACCATTCTCTTAGGGGTTTTATCGCTATTTTCCCTTTCCTTTGGAATAAATAAAATCTGGTGGCGACTATGTATTTTTCGCAGCGCGATAGTTGGGAAGTTGATAAACGAGGATAACACATTGCACCGTAATGTGTTGGGAAGCAAGTAAAATATGTCTAACATGATTGATTGCAACTCGAAATTAACTGACTCTAAATTATGAAACGATATAATCATATTAAATAAGAGACACTAGATCATGCTTGTTGGATTATTAGTGACGGTGAATCTATTAACCCTTGGACAAAATGTTGGATAGACATAGAGAGGAGCATCCAAGATATGGGATTGCAGGTTCCGTAGGAGTTGCAGAATGCAAAGTTAAAAGATTTGGTAGGAGAGGATCGAAACTGGAACTGGAAGATTTTGAGCCCGTGAATGTCGGTCATGGTAATGTAGAAAATCAAAGTAGTGCATCCTCCTAGTAACGAGTATGGTAAGGATGAATTTAGTGTATCTAATATTGGAAATCAAGGTGCTTCTATTAGTTATTTGTATAGTAGAAGGAAGAAAGAGGGTGAGGAGGAAGAGAATGGTATTTGAAAGAGTATATGGAATTTTAATGTGCAGGAGAGAATTAAGACGTTTGTTTGTTTACTTGGTCATGATGGATTATTAACTAATCATAAAAAAATATGAAAGGTTTGGGCAGAGTTGACTGTGATTTTTGTGGTTGTCCTTGTGAAAACTCCACTCATGTTTTTAGAGATTGTCAAAGAGCTAGACAGTTATGGAATAATATTATTTCAAATAAGCTCAGATTGAATTTATTTAGTGTGGATATCAAGGAATGAATCAAGTTGAATATGGATCATAGTGATCATTGGAGTAGGTTTTTGGACGTGGGTTGCCATTGTTTGTGGTGGTGGCGTAACATAGAACTTCATGATGAGCAAGTTTTTAGACCTTATTGTCCTATTAGTTTTATGCATGGTCGGACTAAGGAATATGATACGGTCTAAATTAATAGGGAGGTGCTTGTTCAGACATAGAATTCCTTGATTTGAGTGTACTAGGAAGCCCCTGAAGAGGGCAGGGTGAAGTTAAATTCTGATGGAGCCAGTAATGACAGAAATAGGGATGGATGTGGTGGGCTTATTCACAATAGTAAAGGGGGGTTCCATAGAGGTCACCGCACAAGCTTAGGGAGGTGCAATGTGTTTTGTGCAGAGCTTTGGGGAGTGCTGGAAGGGCTTAAGCTAATCAGGAAATTCAATTAGAAAAAGGTGGAGTACGTGTGGACTCTTAACCTATCGTTGGAGCTATTAAAATCTGTTCTAGAGAGATGGAAGGTTATCCTATAGTCAAGCAAATTCTCTTTCATTTGAAGTTGCTTGAGGAAGTGAGGGTGATACACACGTTCAGAGAGACAAATTCTTGTGCGGATATGCTATCCAAAGGAAGAATTATGTGTGTGCAAGATATGGAGTTTCAAGATGATATTTTGGAATTTATTTATGATCTGGTTCGTAAAGATGTTGATGGGAATGTGTTCCATAGAGCTGTTGTGTAGATATTTCTCTTTTCGGGCTTAGACCCTCTTTCTAATCCAAAAGTAAATAAATTAATGAGAATATGCATAGTTAATGGAGGTGACTATTCAAAACAGTGATATCTCCCAAGATGATGTATACAAGGAGATATGATTGGTGTGGTTTGTTAAATTAGAATAAAAACAACGAAAAACACCAATGGAAATTTCTCATATTTCCATTTTCTTTGGCAGTAGGTAAAACCACTTTGGTTGAAAGCTTCTAATATTTATTTCTTTATATTCATGACAAATATTGATTAAACTGATAGTTATTAGAAAGTTTAGTTTTTTTTAGAAAAACCGATAAAGATTATAACACGTATTGCATATTGAACTACGAAATTGGTTGAAAAGTTTTGATTTTATTTCATATTGATTTATCAGCATATTCGTTACAAATATTAGTTATTAGAATTTTTATCTTTTTTGTGTAGAAAAACCTTTAATGATTAAAACATGCAATGCATATTGAAAAACCACTTTAGTTGAAATGTTCTGATTTTATGCATGGTAAAATCGATTCTTGAGAATGAAATGGTATAAATTTTGTTAGATAAATAATATTTGTTATTGTCATTGATTCCTTTTGTAGTTCATCAGAAGAACTAGACGCCGAAATATCTTAAAGGAAGAGCACTATGGATGTATTGAGCTAATAAAGTGAAATGAGTGAAAAATACTCAAATTCAGATGACGAAGAATATTATTGGAAAAAGAAAATAACTACGGATTACAAATCAAGAAAGAATGTGCTTGTATGTCTATAGGAATTTATCAGCATGCAAATTAGGTCAAAGTTGTTAAGAGTTTTTGAGTAATTTATGTGTTGAAACCGGTTAATATCGAAGGTGTGAAAAACACAAGAAATTGGAATTTGAATTGGATTTTATAAATATAAATTTTTTCTAAAACAAAAACACCACTAACAAGTTAACAACAAAGAGATAAAAACACAAGTACTTTTATCCTGGTTCGTTTGAACTCAAAGTTAATCAAATCCACCCGCCAAGGTGATTTTGCATTATACACAATGACTTAATCCACTATAATCAACAGATTACAACAAACACAAAAAATAACCTTCTTTGTCTTCTCAAGGATCCAACTAAACCTTAGTCTCCTTAAGGACTCACAAAGAACAACTTTCTTTGTCTTCTCAAGGATAACCTCCTTAAGGAATCAAACAAATAGTTTGAAGAATATATTGTGTGTTACAAGATGCTTCTACAAAAGCAAATTTTACACAAATGAATAACAAACACTTAAAGAAAACCATATACAAAGAATGATAGTTTTTCACAAAGAAAAATAGTTTGTCAAAATACTTGTGCAACCAGCGCTTTCTTCAAGTCTCCAATGCATGCTTATATAGCATAAGCATGTGAGCGTTTGAGGAAAAAATAGGGAAAGCTCCTTTGAGAGACTGTCCATTGTTGGATGAGAAATGAATGATACTGCATACTGTCATTTTGCCACAAATTTAGTGACATGTGTGATGTATAGTATTGTCCTTGCCCATGAAATCAGGTAGTGGAGAGGTTGTTTGATTTGTACCATGTACTATTTGATCATGTTCCCATTTTGATATTATCTTCAAATTCATTGACTTCTGATGAAAGTTGATTCAAGCATGAAGTGAAAAAATAGAGAGCTGAATTCAGAAACTTCAGAACCTTGGGTAAGAACCTTGACAACGTCAGTAGTCTGGCTTGAGGTCTTCAGTATCTTTAGAATATTTAGAATCCTCATTCAAAACCTCGATAACTTCAATTGTCTGTCTTGAGATCTTCAGAATCTTTAGCTTCATAACACAACTTCAGAAGACTTCCATTCTTCAGAAGTTTTTGTTATCAGAGTCTCGTCCAGAATCATGATCTGAGAGAATATTGCAGCAACAACACATTGTCTCCTTAGAAGCTTCTAATGAGTGAAATAGCTCAGAAGTGGAAAGAACACGATAACAACAATATTGACGTCTTTCAAAACTTCTAATAACTTGCGCATAAGCGGATTTAGAACACATGGTTCAGAAACGGATGATGTTGCACATCATATATTTAGAATAGAAACTGATTGTTAAAGCTACACAATAACAAATCATTACGGTACCAAAATTGTTCTCACACAAATACAATATTGTTATCATCAAAACTTAAGGTATAAATGCAGAACCAAATCTTGTTCTAACAATGTCCCCCTTTTTGATGATGACAAAACATGTATTTTGCTGAACAGTTTTGTACAAGGTAGTCACAGAAGAATACATCTTACAGAAGCAAAAATCCTCCCCTGAGATGTATAATCCTATAAAGATAAAATAAGAATGAAAGAACACTTTCCTGATTAACTTTTTTGAAGTACCAGAGTGAATATTCAGTTAGAATCTGGTTTATCTTCAGAAGTTAGTTGATATTGTCTAGAGCATTGGTTGATAACATTATCATTCTGATAGACTTCACTTCATAAGGTTTTAAAGGAGCAGGTTTTCTTATCTGAACCTTGACTTTTCAAGTCATATTACTCTAGAAGAAAAACTCTCTTATCAGAAATAACATATTCAGAACCATTTTGATTCTTGAGAAATAACCCTGCAAAAACACTTAACAAATTCTTTTTCGAAGTATTGTTAGCTTAAACATTAATCAATGTCTCGGTTTTTAATTAAGGAAATTAGATATCAAAATAAACTATAATTATTCCCCTTTAGAATATTATGTTTTCTCACCCTTTGTCAGCAATCAAAAAGATAAAAGACAAATAGAAAGTAAATAAATAAAGAGAAACAAAACATTTGTCATTGATAAAATGCCAACGGGTAGTGCAGAGTACAATTGAAAAGAAGCAAAGGAAAGTTGTTAAGAAAGTAAAAATAAACTAAGGGTTCTGGGGAAGAGGTGGAAGAGGAGGTGGACGCCTTGCAAGAATCAACTGAAACATAAGATCTTGCTTGTCCAGACACTCATTGACCTTTGCATTATCAACCTTAATTTGCTCAATTGTCCTCAGAAGAGAAATAAGAGTAGGCTGAGAGGTAGAAGCTTCTGAGACAACCATCTGAGTAGGAGCTTCTTCCATAACACAGTCTTGAGGGTCAGAAGTAACAGCATGTTCTGGAGCAGACTCAATATGCTGAACTATCTCAGTTGTTGGAGTTGCTTCTTCTTCCATAGCTTTAGGAGAAGCTTCCTTGATTTCTAGAGCTGGAAGACAAAGTTGGAGTTTCTTAGCTTCCAGAGTTCCATTAAGGGCACGAACCTATAATGGAATTTTCTTTCAGCAAGAGTATACCCAAGATCCTTCAGCTTGGAAATCTTGAAGTTCATCCAGCTTATGTACTCTTCCCATGTTGAATCCCTCGCAGCAGGATTTACAGAAGAACGACTAACATTCATTGCTTCATGCAAGCGACTTTTAGATTCCAATTAAAATATCCTCAGAGTCTTACCAAAGTCAGGGGAGGATTTTGTTGGTAGTTTGGGGTATTTGAATATAAGATTTATTCTTGACTCATCAAAGTCAGGACCATATACATAGGGATTTGATGGTGGAATAATAGGAGATGATTAAGGTGAAATGGGTTCTGGTTCAAAATTGAACATTCCTTCAGGAGTTCCATCAGAAACGTGTCCATCAAAAACTCTAGAGGGAGATGTTCTAGGAGTTATTATATTTGGATTTATTGGTCGGAGAGCATTAACAATTGGTGGTGAGATGGGTGAATTTTGTAACCGTGGAGGAGATGATGGTGGTGGAATTTGTTGTTGTTCTAATAAAGGAGAAGAAACTAAAGGATTTTTTGTGATAGGTGTTTCTATAACAAGAGTTTCTATGATGGGATTTTCTATGATAGGGTTGATAAAAGATGATTCTGGTGATGGAAGTGGGATTGATTTAAAAATAGTGGATTGAGATGGAGGAGGGATTAGTAAGACCCTTTGAGACAAAATTGAATCAGAATTTAATGGAGTACCATCAGAAGGAAGCTTACCAGATGCTATATCAGAAGCTCTTGAAGAATATTGGACTACTCTAGAAGTATCCTTCAGAATCATTGCCTTCTGGCACTCACTTAGAGGCACCTCGTCTTCATCCTGAAAGATGGAAATTTTCTTCTTCTTCTGATCCCTAGAAGATCCTTCGCCTCTGAAATCCTTCTTTCTTTTCCCATGAACATCAGGGCAAGTCTCTGGAAGGTTAAAAGGATCCACTAAAGGTTCAATTCCATCCTTCATACAACTTTCCCAATAAGCATTTAGAACCCGTAGAGGATCAATTTTGATGAAGAGTGGGTAGTCATCAATGGGATTCCTAGTACCACGTATATCATCCTTGGATAGAATGACATCTGGTCTTTTAATTCTAGAGATGAGACCCATACTCTTCATATTCTTCCCCCACAAGACTTTACCAGCATCCTTCACCAGATCTTATGTCAGACCACTGACTAGAAGGTCATCTACTAAGCCACTTTCCATAAGAATATCAGAAATTAATCTGCCGTTGGGAATACATTTGCTCTTTGTCTTCTTGGAAGAGCCATCAGTTCTGGATTCTCTTATAGAATCCCTCATGAACTTAAACAAAATTGAAGGAAGTCCCAGCTTGACACCCTTCTCCATAAAGAATAACATGAATTTCTGATGCATGTTGATGTAGTCAGAACTGTTTGTACTCGGCCTGTGGTGAATGCAACCCAAAATAGTCTTGAACCAAACTCTTAGGTTCCTTGTTAAGTCCTTAACACTAGGACCTTTCTCATCAGCAAAGTTGGTTTCTTCCTTGAAGATAACAGGAGAGATGACAACTTTTTTCTTAGCCATAATCTTAGCACCGTGAATCCTCTTCCCTTTACCATCACGAACAATGAGATTAGCTATGGACTTCTCAGTAATGACTATTTTCCTATTCATGACATAGGAAGTGATAGTTTCCTTCTCAGTAGTTGCATGAACCCAAAACTGATTTACTAACACAAGGTTAAATGGGCCCGTGAGTCACTCGAAGAATGTTTTCCACCCTTGAACATCCAAAGTTTCAATGAAATAAATACCGTTTTCCTCCAGGTTTTTGAAATCAACATTGGTTTCACATAACACCGTTAACTCATTTACTGGAGTATGAAGGGTTAACTCGTGAATCCCTTCCAAAATGGTATTGCTTTTAGTTGCCTTTGAAGAGCTTGGAGATTGTTGTTGATGATTAACCATTTGAATAAGATGAAGATGAAGAGCAGTTGTAGAGAGAAAAGGGTTATTTTTAGGTTGAAAACTAAAAGTGTAGGATTAATGTGCGCGTAGTACGAAAATGTGAGTAAAATGGGTTTATATAGAAAATTTTGTAATGATGACAAAAAGGGAATACACAGCCATAGGGGGAAGCGTAAGAGTTTAGACCTAAATCCAAGAATTGTTAAACCCTATGTGTCACGCTTTCATTACGCATGCTTAGAAAGTGGGATAGTGGTCGCCTATAAAAACCACATAATATCAAATGACAAGATAACCATTTAATGCAGCGACTGTTCAGAATCAAGAAGACAAATCGATAAGATTGCTTATGATCAGAACCTTTCTGATCTATGAGAACTTCCTTACTTCAGAAAGCTCATGTTTCAGAGTCAGAAAGAAAACAATCTCAGAATCTAATTTAGAGTTCTGAAGACTTTGACATTTTGAAATATATATTTTCATTCTGGACATAATTTCATAAAAAGGCTTTTCAGAATGAACACGAATCTATCTTCAGCAAGGGGTTTGGAAAGATATCAGCCCATTGATGGTCTTATCATAAAATTTCAAGTAAAAAATTCCCTTCTAAACATAGTCACGTTAAAAGTGATGTTTTATTTCAACATGCTTAGCCCTAGAATGCAAGATAAGATTCTTATATAAACAGATAGCAGAAATATTATCACATAGAATAAGAATGTTACTCTCAGATATCTGATAATCTTCTAGTTGGCTCTTCATCCAAAGTATTTGAGTGTTGCATCCCGAAGTTGAAATGTATTCAGCTTCAATTATTGCGAGTGCAATTGTTGATTTCCTCTTGTTGGACCATGAGATCAAGTTATCTACCAAAAATTAGCAATTTCCAGAAGTACTTTTTCTTTCAATTCTATCTCCAGCATAGTCAGTGTCAGAATAGCCTACTAATTTATACTCACTTAATTTTCAATAAAATAAACCAAGGTTAGTAGTACCTTTGAGATACCTAAAGATTCTCTTAACAACAGGTAAGTGAGTTTCCCTAGGATTTGATTGGAAGCGAGCACATTAGCAGATACTAAATAAGATATCAAGTCTAGAAGCGGTTAGATATAAAATAGAACCTATCATACGTCTGAATAACTTCTAATTTACCTTACGGCTTACCTCTTTTTTCTCCAGAATACATGTAGGATGCATTGGAGTCTTTGCTTGCTTGCATTCTGATAAGTTGAATTTATTCATAAGTTCCTTTATATATTTGCTTTGATGAATATAAGTGTCTTTTGATCTTTGATCAATCTGGATTCCCAGAAAGAACTTAAGTTCTCCCATCAGACTCATTTCGAATTCTGCCTGCATAGACTTAGAAAAATCTTTGCACAACGACACATTAGCAGAACCAAAAATAATATCTTCAACATATATTTGCACAACCAGAATGTCATTCTTGAAGGTTTTACAAAAGAGAGTTGTGTCCACTTTCCCTCTGGTAAAATCATTTTCCAAAAGAAATTTGCTTAGTCTGTCATACCAAGCTCTGGGAGTTTGCTTTAGACCATACACAGATTTTTTCAGTTTAAAAAAAATCAGGATTTTGAGAACTTTCAAAACTAAGGGATTGATATACATATACTTCTTCAAAAATATATCCATTCAGGAATGCACTCTTAGCATCCATTTGATAAAGGATGATGTTGTGATTGACTGCAAAAGAAATTAGAAGACAAATAGACTCTAACCTGGAAACTAGAGCAATGGTTTATGTAGTCTACACCTTCTTGCTGACTATAACCTTGTGCTACCAATTGAGCTTTTTTTATGATAACTTCTCCTTTCTCATTCAGCTTATTTCTGAAGACCCATCCGGTTCCAATGACATGGAAACCTTTTAGTTTCTGAACAAGATCCCAAACATTATTTCTAGTAAATTGACTAAGTTCTTCTTCCATGGCCAGAATCCATTCATTATCCAGAAGAGCTTCATCAATTGAGGAGGCTTCTATCAGAGACACCAGGAGGGTTCTATCCGAGACACCAAACCTTGAAGAGTCTCTTCAGAAGGTTTGAATGAAGAAATAGTTTTGACTGGAGCATTCTTGTCTCCCATAATCAATTCTTCAGAATGAGAAGTTCTTGATATGATCTTCTTCTGATGAGTTGGATCAACTATTGCTTCTGGTTGAGTCGTTTCTTTAAATTCTTTGGCTTTTCCTTCTGAGTCTTTTTCTCTAGAGACAGAAACTTTGGATTCTGAAAGGTTGATCTCCAGATCTGCAAATTTCTCAACTAACTTTGACTTTTCAAAGTCAAACTTATCATTGAATCTAACATTAACTGATTCCTCAACAATTCGTGTTTCTGTGTTAAAGATTATGTAGCCTTTAGAGTGTTCAGAATATCCTAACAGTAAACACTTATGTGCTTTAGAGTCAAACTTGCCAAGATTCTCCTTAGTGTTTAACATAAAATATTCACATCCAAAAGGATGAAGGTAAGAAATGTTGCACTTTCTGTTTTTTCACAATTCATAAGGAGTCTTACCCAGAATAGGTCGGATAGAAATCATGTTCTGAATGTAACACGCTGTGTTAACTACTTCTTCCAAAAATTCTTAGCCATATCAGTTTCTTGGATCATGGTGCGAGCCATTTATTGCAAAGTCCTATTCTTCCTTTCTACAACTCCATTTTGCTGTAGAGTTCTAGGACAAGAGAAATCATGGGAAATACCATTCTAATCAAAAATATTTTCTAAATGTTTTTTTCAAATTCTCCATCATTATCACTTCTGACTTTGACTATTTTTCAATTCATTTCTGTTTGCACTAATGAGTAGAAGGTAGAAAACACAAAATGTGACTCATCCTTGTTCTTTAAGAACTTTACCCATGTCCAACGCTTGTAGTCATCAACTATGACCAATCCATACTTATTTCCATTGATAGAAGTAGTTTTCACTGGTCCAAACAAATCAATGTGCATAAGTTCTAATGGTCTAGAGGTATAAACAACAGTTTTAGCTTTGAAAGAATTTTTAGAAAACTTGCCTTTCTGACATGCTTCACAAAGAGCATCTGAAGAATGAAGGTAGAGAAAAACAAGAAAGGGGGCTTTGAATTGTTTTCACTGAAAATAAATTTATTTAGCAACGCTACACACACAAAGGTAATAACAAACAACGCAAAAGTTTATCCTGGTTCACTTGAAAATAAAAGTTACTCCAATCCACTCGGCCAAGGTGATTTCACCTTCAATAAGGACTTAATCCAATAATTTAGAAGGATTATAGCAAATGTCTAAGAGTTCAACAATCTCTTAGTCCTCTCAAGTCTACAGACTTCACAAGTCACTTGAGGAGTTACAACAACTATTGAGAATTACAAGAGTGTGTTTGATGCTTCTAGATAAGCAAGATAAACACAATTACAAACAGATGATCAATGATCAATGATCACACTATGAGCAACAACTCGTGTGTGATAACTGAATTATACAATGACAAGAATTTAGTATATGATTCAAGGTGTATAGTAGAATTCTTGTATGATAACTTTGTGTGTTGGTATGATGATAATGAGGCCTTTTTATAGTGCTTAGAGATGATACCGTTGGAGAGAATGTTGATGGTGATATCTTGCCAATAATGGGACTTCATGACATTAATTTTCTTGTCCTTTTCATAGCAGTCTTGGAGTGTATTAAATATTATCCATATAGAGATTCATACCATGCTTAGAATACTTCTTTGTTAAGTTTCTGATTTTGATTGGTTAGATGATCTGTTGGGCGTGAATCAGTGTAAGCGGAAATCAGAGTCTTTTTACAGATCTTGTATTCTTCAGATAGTTGTTTTATTGAGTCTTCTTCAGATAGTTCTTTGACTTATCTTCAAATAGAGTGCCTTCAGAGTCTATAGATGTACATTCTTCAGAGTCTTTGGATTTTACAGTCTTCATAGTCTTCATATTATGTATGTGATTCTCTTGGACATGCTTGTGTTCAGCGTCAGATATGATTCATTCATTTCTTGATCAGCTGTTCTGGACTTTGTTTGATGTCAGATATTGTTTTATGAGATTCAGTTTACCTTAGAGTCCTGCACACTTAGAAAATTTATTAGGGTACCAAATTGTTTCATTCTTTGTTATCATCAAAACTTAGAGATAAATTGCAGAACCAAAATCTTGTTCTAGCAATCTCCTCCTTTTTTATGATGACAAAAACTTCAGACTATTGATGAAATAATGATACTTCACAAAATGGAGAGGAAAATGAATTAAAGTCAGATACAATATGACTCCCCTTGAGATTGGCAAGCTCCCCCTAAATCTGATACTTAGAGAGTTTAGAGTTTCTTACTAGAGCCTCTTATGTTGTTTAGGTTGTTTCTCATATACTCCATCCATCTCATAAAAGATGTCTTATTTGAACAATTCACGGTTCTTAAGAAAATGATTGGATATGTTGATTTTGATGATAAAACTAATACCATTTACTAGAATACCTCTATTAACTGTAGTTAGAAAGGTGATTGAATAAAGTTAAAGTAATAAATAGGGGTATGATCGTGGAAAAATAATAATAAATGTTGCATTGATATTGTAAAAGGACAATTATTTTGAGACAGAGAAAAAGGGCAAATGAGACACTTTTTATGAGACGAAGGGAGTATTAATTTAGATATATCCTGTAAGAAAACTTAGACTACGCAATTTATTTAAAGTATTAGAATGTAAGCAGTGCATTATGAGAGTTAGATATTTATTTCATCAGAAGACTATTTATTTATTTCTCCCCCTTTTTTCCAGACTGAAAAAGAACATAGTGAGAGAAAAACATGCAGAGCAAAACAAAGTTTCATTAAATAAGTTGAGAGAGATACATAGAAGAAAGCCTTAGAGGAAAAACACTTAGACTACAACAAGAAGCAAAACAAAAGTCCTAGGGTGCCTAAGGGTTTGGAGAAGGAGGCATTCTCTGAAGTAGCTGGGTAAGAAGGTTTTGGATGCTAGAGTTGACTGGATCTTGCTTGTATGGATCTCACAAGTTGTTGTTGCTTATGAAGTTCTTCCAGAGTCTGGAGCACCAACAGAGTAATGTCAGATGTCGATGACTCACCTCGAATCAGAGAAACTTCAGTAGTCTTTGCAGCTTCCTCTGCAGCTATGTGTGCTGCTTCTTCAGCGCCAGCTTTAGCTTTAGCTTCAGCAGCAGCTTTTTCCTCAGCTTCCTTCCTGGAATTCTCTTTAGCTTCCAGTCTAGCCTTTTCTTCAGCTTCCTTACGTGTTTTCTCCTCAACTTTATGCGCTAGACGCGCCTCTAGTCCCGCCCCAGCTCCTCTGATGTAGTCAGTTTTGACTTGTTCAAAGAGTCCTTTCAACTTAAAGATCTTGGATGTCATCCATCCGAGAAATCCATTCTAGTGAGTCCTTACTTCAGAAGGATTGTCACTTAGACTAGATTGTTCATATAGTTGTCTAAGCCTCACAGCTGAGCTTTCTGATAATATAGAAAATACCTCTTCCAGGGTTGGAAAGGATGGTTCAGGTTCATAGGTTGGATTAATGAGTTCAGAGGGAGTTTGAGTGGTTTTAGAGGGTTATGTGGGAGGTTCAGAAGATGGTAGAGTTACTGAGGGTGCTGAAAGAGGTGCGGAGAGAGAAGGTGTAGGTTGAAAGGTTTATGGGATAAACGAAGTCTTTTCAGAGTTTGCTATAGCTTGGGGTTGTGCCAAGGTGGGAGAGGAAGGGTCAGGAACTTCTGGATGATCAGAGTCATAAGAAAGGTCATAGTATGGAGGAGATCAGGGAGTGGATGACAGAGGTGAAATGGGTTCATTTAGAAGTAGGGCCTCAGATACGGGAAGTGTTGTGGTTGTGAGGTCGAATTTTCGTAAAGGGGGTGAGGATGTGTTAGTTTCAGAGTTGTGGGGTTCTAAGGGAGTTTGAATGGAGATAGTGGGTTCAGAGGGAGAATATGTAGGTGGTGGTTGAGGTAGGGAAGAAGATATTTTCTTAGACCCAGAAGGTAAAAGAGCTTCAGAAAAAGAAGACTTACTTGGAGCGGAGGAGATCAGAGGCACATGCGACTGAGTTGCCGAAGGTTCTCCAAGCTTTAGAGTCTTATTCTTCTTTGACTTCTCACTCTTTCTAGGAATTATCACTAAACTATTTTTGTTTCCCCACGAGTCAGGTATTCCAGTCGTTGTTAGGAATCATCATCGAACCTTCAATATTCCCATGCTAGAGTCAGGTATTCTAGCCGTTGCTAGGAATCATCATTGAAACTAGAGATTTTCCCCCCAGCACGAGTCAGGTATTCCAGCCGTTGCTAGGAATCATTGCTGAAATTCTTTATCCCCATCAAAGTCAGGTGTTCTAGCCGTTGCTAGGAATCATCAATGTACTTTTTTCTCTCCAGTAGAGTCAGGTATCCTAGTCGTTGCTATCAATCATTATTGAACCTGAATATTATCCCTAGTAAGAGTTAGATATTCCATCTATTACTAGGAATCGTCACTGAACTTCTTTCTTCCCCTACAATCGCTAGGGATTTTTATCCAAATGTCAGGAATTCCATCCGTTGCTAGGAACCGTCACTGAATCCAAGTTTTCCCTAAGTCATTTCTAGGGATTGTCACCTTTAGATGTCAGGTATACCGGTCCTTTCTAGGAATCATCACTAAATCTAAATCTCCCCCAACAGAAGTCAAGTATTCCATCCATTGCTAGGAATTATCATTGAGCTTTTCCTCCCCAGCCGTTGCTAGGGGCGATCCTCTTTTTGTTTAACCTTCTCAGTTGTTGCTAGGGATGGTTGTCACCCATTTTCAGATTTTCCCAGCCTTTTCTAGGGATTTCACTACTTTTTACATAATTCTTATCCCAAGCAGAGTTTCTTTCCCTACCTTTCTTCTTGGAGTATTTTCATCGAACTTTCCTCTTTGAAGAGATACTTATGTTGAATAACATATCATGCATTACATATCATATCCATTTCCCCGACAGATGAACTCATATCAAGGTCGTTTGCCATCCCGTAAATTCTTTCCTACATATAATCCCCAACAAATAAACTCATGTCACTTTCATCCCCAATAGGGAAAATTTACGATTACTCTTTTTTGTATTTAATCCTCTCCTACCATCAAGATATATAAGTTATTGCTATCCACACATTCAGATCCGAGAAGATTAAATATGGGTAGTTGTCATACCTTCAAATTCACCCTACCTTCATATCACCTTCCATAACCCTAATGCATAAGCATATGCTCATCATACATCATTTAATTTGCATCTACACTCATAATAAACAAGCTCAAACTCAAGGCATGGTGTTCACCTGAGAAGCATCAAGACCCTTTGATCATGTTGAGGTGTGCCCAAGCAACTTTAACCCTAATATCCATCCTCAAGAATCCTTTGACCTTGGAGAATCACTCAAGACATCTCACTTACATATAAAACCCTAATTGGATGGTGATCTCTCATTAAAGACACTTGAAGATTCATATGGTCATCCATTGTACCTCAACCCTAGTTCTTGATCCTCGGGGGCTTGTACAAGTCTTCATTCACTTTGTACCTTGGCCATACCTTTGAATACCCCTAATATCCAAACTTTGTTCATACCACAACCTTGTGAATCATTTCAAAACACCTCTTGCACCTCAAAACTTAATTGGCTTGACTATGGCCTTTGATGAAACTTGTGATCCAAGAAACCTAATTTGTGCACCCAATTGCTTCTATGCCTTGCCTCACTTGATCACATCATAATTCGTCACTCCATTCACATTCAATTCAAGTCATTTTCAACCATAATCCACCAAGCAAACATCTATTTCATCCATGATACAAGTGGAGGTTTGTTCTTGAACTTTGAACTTTAAATTCATTAGTTTCATCCATGAACTTGACCTAAAATCATCCCACAAGACATCAAGGCCTAATTTCCATCAATATATGATCATTTGAGCTTCAAAAATTCATCTTGGTGCCTTGAAAATCAAGAAAACTCAAAATGGCATTTTTAGGGCATGATGGTTGGTCATGTTTTGGCAAGTTTGGCCTACCATTTGGTCTAAACCCTATAACTTTTTCACCTTTCAACCTTTTCAAGATATTCTTTGATAAAAATGTCCTAATTGAATCCCTCTTCAACTTTGTTTCAAGGTCTAAGACCTAATTCATTGAGAAAAGACCTTAAATTTTGGATTGGCCAAGCCTGCCTAGTCAGGCCTAGAAACATGTCCATGACCTCCACTTTACTTTAATGCTTTTTCCACACCACACCTCATTTTTATATGGTTCTTTTTGAAAATTTTTAAGGGCATGACAAAGATCAAATGTCATAATTTTCACGCAAAATGCACGATCCAATTTTATTTGGCCCAAGTTCAAAGTTGGTGATTCATCATGGTGCACACATCAGACCAACATCAGTCAGAATTTGCATAAGCACTCATTAAGTCCCTAAACTTTTTTATTTCAATCCCATTCGGTCCCAAACATGTTGCAAAACACTTCAAGACACCAATGCAAGTCAGATTTAGCATACCAAGTCATATGGTGAGCCAATTCGAACCAAAGTCAAAAAGGTGATTTTTGCTAAAAATGGACAAAAGCCAAAGGCATATCAACACTTATTGAGGCCCCTTGCTTCACCTATTTGATGTTAAGTTGCAAAACCAACTGAGTTGAGGAGAATAGCAGGTCAGACACAAGCCACACTTGCCCAACAAGTTTCAACCTTGGACAGATTCCGGGCTCCACCTCGTTCTGAGATTTTCACCTCTTTTCTCCCTCCAAAACACTCCAACACCTTCCCTATAAATAGGGGATGGAATTCCATCAAAAATCCAAGCTTTCAAAGCCAAGAAACCCCTGCTGCGAATTCACATTTCACCTCCAAAAACAGAGTTTCAGCTTCTAAGTTTTAAGAAACTTCAACCTCACTTAACCACCCAGAAACCTTCACCTAACATCCTTCAAGCTTTCTAAAACTTGAAAACCATGTTCCCTGAGCTATTCAAACCCGTCGGAACCTTCATCAGAAATTGATTTCGCTAAGGTAGTTACCTCCTCCATTTTTACTCAAACAAGTTACCATCTTACTCGATTTTCCTCTCTAATGCTATGCCATATGATCTAAGCCTCGATTGTGCATTATTCACCATTTAATTTTATTTTTAGGTTAAGTTAACTTCTAAGTTCTTGAGAAATACTCCACACTCAAAGTCAATCAATGGCTCATGAGTGTAGAGAATGCAATGATGATGTGTTTAGAGTTTGAATCCCTGTTTGATTCCTAAAAAATATGAGTTGTAGGAGTCCAAATCCAAGGTTCCAAGGTTGAAGACGACAGTTGGTTCAAGCTTGTTCTTATGCTTTCAAATTTGAAAAAATTTGTTGTTATGTTCTGATTGGTTGGGGCTTTGCGCACATGTTTTATTTCTAATTGTTGGTTTAATATTTATTGTTCTAAGCGAATTTTCTAACACCACAAGGCGCTTGGCCCAGTGGATGGGGGTTGACCCCATAGCCCCAAGGTCAGGAATTCAACCCCCAGCGCCCCCACTATAGTCTTATTTCATTTCCTTTTTCTCCTATTTTCATATTTTTCTCCTTTTTAACCTATTTTGTTTCATTTTCTTTACATTTATTTCACCACTCATTTTATTTTTAATCCAAACACTTTGCAAATATACTTGATATATTTTTCATCCATTTATTTTATTTCACACCTTATTTATTTTATTTTGACTTTAACTTGACTTTTTTATGCCTTTGTTGATGTTGGTTTATGAAGTCTATTTGATCATGACCTTGGCTTTTTAGGGTTGATAAAACCTTCAATGCTTCAAACCTATCAATGAATGATCAATGAATCATTCATGATACTTTGAGGTATTGATAGGTTACCTCTATTTAACCATACTTAAAACATTTGATGCATAGATGAAACCATACTCGTGATCATAATCTTGTTGATCTTTTGTTTATGTTTGCTTCCATCAACCACTAACCCTCTAAAACTTGTGCTTCAATGTTTAACTTATACATAGTTTAATCATTCGACTATTAACTTGTAATCATTTTGGGTGATATAATCTTCCATTTGTCAAATCATTGATAGATAGACTAGGGTTGTATAATTTTCTTTGGTTCAAATCTACTGTTAGATGATTATGGATAATCTTTAATACTTTGCATTAATGATAAGTTATCTCTTGATGCGCCATATTTTGAGTCTCTTGACCTATGGATAGATAATCCCTAATTGGTTACTTTTTACATTTAACTAACCAATAATTATCCATTGCTAACCATCTTTTTTATCATCTTGTGATTTATTTTATGTCAACTTTATTCCATTGTGATTTACTTTCAAAGATATATATATATATATATATATATATATATATATATATATATATATATATATATATATATATATATAATATATATATATATATTATATAATATTATTATATATATATAGATATATATATATATATATATATATATATATATATATATATATATATATATATTATTCCATTGTGATTTACTCATCATCATCCTTATATATATATATATATATATATATATATATATATATATTCATGCATATTTATCATTGTCATTTACTTATTGTTATCGTAATCAAAAACAACAAAAACATGATAAAATTATAAGACAAAAAAGATGCATTTCATCTGTAATCAATCATTGGACTTAGAGGATTTCACTTAGGGCCCTTGCTTGGAGACCTTGCCCTAAACTTTTGACACTTTGCCCTAACTTGGATTTCATTTGTAACTTGCAATCTTTCATTGTATGAATGACTTCATGGTACTACCTTAGGGAGACATGACTATAAGACCATTATCCACTTGTTAGCTTAGGTCACTTTTGCACACACAAGGCTTTCTCTTGGGCTACCTTACAATGAGACCATTTATTTCTTACTTGGATACTTTGTATATTTATTGTACGTCACCATTTCATAATCAAAAGAAATAAACCCGTGATCCAACATCAAGTGATATTTTTCTTAATCAAACTCAAAAAACAATTAAAAAATACAATTAGTATTATGTGCCACAAGCCTTAAGTAGTAGGGAATGAGTAAGGATGGAGCTCTCATATCCTTACTCTGATTATTTTTTACATAAGACACTTGACTTGTTTGTCTAGAATATTCGCCTCCTCCCATATACTTTAGTGCAATCTAATCACAAACAATCTTTTCAAAAGTAATACAACTCATCAAACTTCATTTTTGCGTCTTAGGGCATCACACGAAAACCCATTTTCAAGGTAAAATCAACCAACCCACAAACATTTTCTACTCCAAATTACGGAGCTCTGATTCTTCATCACCCGATGAATTATACGTAGGCACAAGGGTCTCAATCCTTGGCGAGCACAATAATAAAAAATCAAAATCTTATTCTTTCACACTTTCTTAATAAAAATAAAGATAAACTTTTAAAGAGATGAATACCCACACACACTGATAATATAAATGGTTCCCATGGAGTACCATGGACGTGAGGGATGCTAATACATTCCCCTTGCATAATCGACTTTCGAACCCATACTTGGTTGCGAGACCAGTCCATATCCATACATACACTCAATTGTGTATTTTTCCTTCTAAAGGATTTTATCGACTATTTTTCCTCTCCTCTCTTTTTTACGAGAAAATTAAATAAAATTCGGTGGCGACTCTATGTTTGTCTTTTTCTTTTAGAGAGACATTCCTTTGATAAACGGTCAGTCTGATTGTTTTACGAAACCTCGGTAGCGACACCTACACGACACATAAATCCACAAATTTAACAAAACTCAATATAAATAAATGGAAAACAATATTAGAAAAGGTTAAGAGGGAAAAATTAAAGAGGTGGTAGTGAGCAAAAGTAAATACATCGAAGAAGTTTAAAATTTATAACGTGGTTTAAACAACCATCAATGTCAAACAGTCGTGCGATTTTTTAGCCTCACATGTTCAAACATAAATCCAAAAACACTTACAGTGTGATTGGATGAGATAATTAAAAATAGTAATGAGTTAAAAATTCTACACAGTTTAAATAACTTAATTAAAATTTATTTTTAAAATTTTTTGTTTCGATTGAGTATTAAAATTATTTATTATTAAACTTTTTAATCATTTTTTATAAATTTTAAAAATTGAAAAATAGAGTAAGTTGAAATTTTTAAAATTTTAAAGGAACAATTTTCAATTTTTTAGAAATTTTAAAGGTCAACTTATAAAATTTGAAAATATGAACAACAACTTGAAAATTTTAAAATAATAATAAATATTCAATTTATCATTCATATTTTATGCAGAATGAAAAAACTTTTAATTCTTTAATTTTAAATGTCATTTCAAAACCATTAAATTTAATTTTGACAAAATATTTCATTAATTATCATGATTTTATCAATTCTTTTTATAATTCTAAATTGCATTAAAATTTATCTTCTCTCTCGTTAACTCATTCAAATGCACTCTTAAAAGAAATTATAAAATGTTTTGGACGCTTAAACAAGGACTTTGGGTTCAAAATTAGTGTTGCATCAGTAATATCCGTCACTCCTCACCAACTTAATCGTTGAAATGATTGCGGTTACACCCACCTCTAGTGCCACGGAACTGTCAAGTTTTGTTGTCAATTCAAATAACTAACGCACAAGATAGATAGGAATTCAAAGTAGTAATGAAGACGTGTGAAGTGCTAAAGTTGCTGGCCATGAAGGAAGCACAAGTTATCAAGCGGTAGCCTTCACCAGCCATGCAGACATGACAAAGCACATGATTCTATGTAAGGTATTTCCTCTTTGTCGAAAAAAAAACAAGTATTAATTAGACACAATTCATGTTAGCGTGTGGGAAAAACAGGTTCGTGATGGAAAGAAGAGATTGAAATAAAAAGAAGTGAGAGAGACCCGACCGTATACGGAAGAGGACTGTTTGTCGAAATCCAACACAGCTAGGTAAAGTATGGCCAATAATTAATATGACGAAACTACCCCTACCTGATGTGAACCAATAATTAGTGTCTTATGTCGTATTAGATTAGAAAAATTGGGTTGCCAGCGAGATGTTGAAACATAAACTTTAAGATTGGAGTTCCCTGTCAGGGGCACACCTGATGATGGTTATGGGAGGGAAGACAACTCAGACAAAATTTATGGTTCTCAGCTTTTCTCTCCTTACAAACACATCCGGCCCTCCCTCCTCACACGTACATACAATACGTACAAATTCAAATCAACGACATTGCCAACAATCTGCCATGTATGTGTGCAATCAATCACCACAAAAAGATAAACACAAAAATTATAGATATATTATTATATACCCATTACAAAATACTCCTTAGACCAATATTTTTACTTTATAAATAATTATTATGATAAAATTTATAAAGTTGTGATTGATAGTTTAAAATATCTTTATATTTCTTTTATCTAAAATATAAACTAAAAAATAATAATAAATATTATATAAATATTAAATTACAACTATTTTAGGATAAATATATTTTTGAAAATATGATAATAAATTATGAAAAAATTAAGAATTATAAAAACATAAGTAAAAAGAGTTTTAATGAACACTAGTAACTTTTTAGTAAAACGTTATGATAATAAAAAAGAGAAAATTTTAATACGAAAGTTTGGGAGGTGATATGATGTAGTCTCCTATTATTTATTTATTATTATTATAGTTGTTAAAATGGTTATCGATTATTTGACTAACTCACGAGCCTTATATTTTAGTGTGGATCAGATTGTAAAAAGATTTTAAAAAATATGAGTCTGTCTTTTTTATGGGTCAGTTCGGGCTAGCTCATTAAAATAATTTTATAAAATAACTTTAATAAATTTTGAGGGGGAAAAGTTTAGCTATACTATGATTACATAAATCTATTTTCAAGTGAAAAGGAAAAGGTAAAGAGGATGAAAATATGTTTTCAAAATGATCTGATAAAAAATATAGTCATGAGATGAAGAGAAAGAATGATAACTATTGGAGATGATATTCACTTACTCTCTACTTTTAAATAAATTTGTGTGCGTGTGTGCATGCGTGTACGTTCGTGTGACTTGATAAATATTTTAAACATCACTTAACTAAGTTTATAATTACTCTATACTTATGGAGCTTTTGTCTATTGCGTCCCTTTTAAAAAAATAACACCATAATATTAAAATACGGACCGTTCTGGCCCATCGGCCGTATGGCCCATTAGGATCAAGATTGGACTCAATCTTAGTAGCCCATAAAGTAATCGGGCCGACCTACTATAGTTCATTTATACGTGTTGGCCCACTGGACCGAAGCGGACTGGGTCAGGTCGGCCCTTTTGACAGCTCTACTTACTATGAAGGCTTTGGAGGCAAAACACTTGTACAAACCGCCTTCCTCAATGTCGACCATCTTATTCTCTACTTCTCCTCTAGTGACTGAAGTTGATATTATCTTCAGGTACATTAAGTTATTCTTCGAAAGAACTTTGTATGGTAGAGATGGTTTGTGAGCACAACATTTATTGCATTGAGTGGAGAAGGTTATGCAGTGTCTAGAGATCTTTTATGTATAATCACTCTAGTTGTTAACATATGAATGAGAGGGAGATGTCCAATGAATTTGGTAGAGTTTGTTGCCTCTGCATCCTTGACGTTGTTATTAAAGCCCGATGGTGGGATACAACCAATTATTGTGAGTTCTATTTGGAGGCGGTTGGTATTCAAGGTTGCAATGAAATGGGTCAGTAATGACGTGGCATGATATCTCAATGACTTTCAGTTTGGGATCGGGACATCAGGTGGTGTTAAGGCCATTTTGCATTGTTCCAATAGTGTGTTGAGCAAGCTACATAAAGATGGATCTTTGACTATGTTCACGGTAGATTTCACGAATGCTTTCAAACTAGTAGATCGATCAGCTATATTATGAGAGATGAGGGCGAGGCACCCATTTATTTCCTTGTGGGTTGAGTTTTCGATGGTTAGACAACAAGGTTATACCTTGAGGATGGGCATATCATGCCATCCACTAGAGTGCAATAAGTTGACCCATTAGGGCCACTCCTTTTTGCCCTTGTGTTACACCCATTTATTCATCTGATCAGCGACAATTGTAAGCTTCTTCTTCATGTCTGGTATCTTAATGATGGTACCATCATATGGGATTCAGAGAAGGTGGCTAAAGTATTTGACATCATTCAAGAGACGGTTCATGATTAGGCCTCGAGTTGAATATTCATAAAATAAGATCTTTTGGCCTTCATGTGATGGTAGTAAAATTCAACGGGAGTTATATCATTCTGACATTGGGAGGTCGGTGTTGGGGATGAAGTTGAAGGTGTGAAAAACACAAGAAAATGGGGTTTTAATTGGGCTTTACAAAACAAAAGCTTTTTACCAACTCAAGAACACCACTTAAAAGTTAATAACAAAGAGATAAAAACACAAGTATTTTTATCCTAGTTCACTTGAAACTCAAAGCTACTCCAGTCCATCCGCCAAGGTGATTTTGCCTTATACACAAGGACTTAATCCAGTATAATCAATAGCTTACAATAATCACAAAGAATAACCTTCTTTGTCTTCTCAAGGATCCGACTATACCCTAGTCTCCTTAAGGACTTACAAAGAATAACCTTCTTTGTCTTCTCAAGGATCCGACTATACCCTAGTCTCCATAAGGAATCAAATAAATAGTTTGAATAATATTTTGTGTGTTACAAGTTGCTTCTATACAAGCAGATTTTACACAAATGATAAACAAACACTTAAAGAAAAATTGTGTACAAAATTGATAGTTTTTCACAAAGAAACAGACTTGTCAAAATTGTTGTAGCAATAACATTTTCTTCAAGTCTCCAAGTCTCACTTATATAGTATAAGAAAAATATCGTTGGAGGGCAAAATGGGGAAAGCTCATAAAGCGGTTTTCCATTGTTGAATGGTGAAAGGAGTGATACTGCATATTGTCCTTCGCCCATAAAAACAGTGACAGGTGTGATGTATAGTACTGTCCTTTGCCCCCAAAATCAGGTAGTGAAAAGGATGATTGATTTGTAATATGTACTATTTGATCACGAACCCATTTGATATTATCTTCAAGTTCATTGGCTTCTGATGAAAGTTAATGAAGGATGAAATGAAGAAACATAAAGCTGGATTCAGAAACTTCAAAATCTTGGGTCAGAAACTTGACAGCGTCAGTAGTTTGGCTTGAGATCTTCAGTATCTACATAATATTTAGAGTCTTCAAAATCTACAGTCAGAACCTTGATAACCTCAATCATCTGGCTAGAGATCTTCATAATCTTCAGCCACGTAACACAACTTCAGAAGCTTGTCATTCTTCAGAAGCTTGGTGATCAGAGTCGCGTCCATAAGCACTAACTGAGAGAATGTTGCAGCAATAACATACGTCTCCTCAGAAGCTTCTCGGGAGTGAATCAGCACATAAACAGAAAGATCATTGCAGCAGCAACTTTGAACATCTTTCAAAACTTCTTATAACTGGCGCAAAAGTGGAATTGGAACTTATTGTTCAGAAATTGATGACGTTGCACATCATATACTCAGAATCAGAACTGGTTGTTAAAGATACACAATAACAAGCTATTAGGGTACCAAAAAAATTCTCACACAAATACAACGTTGTTATCATCAAAACTCAAGGTATAGATTCAGAACCAAATCTTGTTCTAACAATCTCCCCCTTTTTGATGATGACAAAACATGTATTTTGATGAACAATTTTGTACAGGATAGTCACAGAAGAATACATCTTGCAGAAGCACAAATCTCCCCCTGAGATGTATAATCCTAAAAAGGTAAAATCAGAATGAAAGAACACTTTCCTGATTAACCTTTTTGAAGTACCAGAATGATCTTTAATCAGAATCGGGTTTGTCTTTAGAAGTTTCTTGATGTTGTCCAAAGCAGTGGTTTGTCTTCAGAAGCTTGGTTGGATTCTTTTGAAGAAGCTTTAGAGTTGGTTAACTTTAGTCAGAGCTTGAATTCTGGTTCTCTTTGAAGTTTTCTTTTAGAGATAGATTGCCTTTAAGAGTATAGCTCTTTGAGAAGCACTTTCAGAACCTAGTTAAGAAATCTTCTTAAGATCTTGGTTGCCAAGTCAGATTACTATGGAATTTACACTTCCTCAATTTGATGACGAATTTCCAATTCTTCAAAACTTGATGCCAACTAACCAATGTTCTAGGTTCAGAACATGGTTATAAATTCCTTGAAGATTCATATGCTTGGATCTGATTCTCAATCATCAGCATGAAGGTTTTTCAAACTCAGATAGAAGACCATTTCATCAGAAACTGGTGACTTATATTTTGATCTTTGAAACTTCATAAGAGCTTCTAATGTTTGGACTTAACCATTTTGATCTTTAAACATAACCCTGCAAAACAGTTAACAAACTATTCTTCGAAGTAGTTGTTAGTAGAAACATTAAACAATGTTTGGGTTCCTAATTTAGAAATGTCAAAATTAATTAAAACTCTTCCCCTTAGATATGTTTCTCCCCCTTTGTCATCAATCAAAAATATAAATAAAAATAAAATAAAGTAAAGAATGGAAAGAAACAAAACATGATTTTCATTAAACATGTCAAAAGGCAGAAATGATACATTTGAATTAAAAAGACAAAAATACAAAGAAACACAATAGTGATGCAACAAGTACTCTAACAAACATAAATGGCACACACACACACACACACATACACACACACACACACTTAGATAGAAATAAAAAGCACACACACGTGTGAAGACACTTTTTGAAAATTAAGGGTTTTAGGAAGGAGGAGGAGACAGAACAACTGGGTAGTCATCCGGGAGATTTAAGGGATCCGCCAATGGATCAATATTATCTTCACGACCGATCCCCATGTAGTGTGCTAAAACTTCTGGTGGATCGATCTTTGTGAAGATATGATAGTTCTCCAACGGGATATTAATACTGTTGATTTCTTCTTTAGATGGAGGAGTGCTTTCAAAAGTGACAGATCTAGGAGGAGATTTAGGCTGAACTAGTTGCAGTTGTTGGATCTGTTGTTGAGGAGCAGCCATTGTTGAAGTTGAAGGAGAGGTTGAACAATTGCAAAATGGTGTTTTAGGTTTGAAAGATGAAAGTGTGGGAATATTGTGCGCGTAGTTTTAAAATGTGTGGGTTTATATAGAATTTTTTTGCAATGATGGCAAGGTAAAAATACGTGGTCGGGGGGATAAGTGTCTAATTCCAAAAATTGCGAAACTCAATGTCTCACACTATTATCATGCATGCTTAGAAAGCGGAACAAATGTCACCACTTAGAACCACATGAAATTAAATGATATGACAACCATTTAATGCAAAGTCTGTTCAGAATAAAGAAGATAAATCGATAAGATTGCTTCTGATCAGAACCTTTTTTATTCATGAAACTTCCTTACTTCAGAAAGCTCATGTTTCAGAGTCAACAAATAAATTCTCAAAATCTAATCTAGAGTTCTGAAGACTTAAACATTCTGAAACATATCTTTTCGTTCTGGACATAAACCCATAAATAAGTTTTTCAGAATAAAAACGAATATATCTTCAGGAAGGGGTTTTATAAAGATATCAGTCTATTGAAGGTCTCTATCAACAAATTTTAGATGAAAAATACCCTTCTGAACATAGTCACGTAAAAAATGATGTTAATTTCAATATGCTTAGCCCTATAATGCAAGATAGGATTCTTAGACAAACAAATAGCAGAAGTATTGTCACAGAGAATAGGAATTTTACTCTCAGATATATGATAATCTTCCAGATGACTCTTCATCCAGAGTATCTGAGTGTTACATCCAGAAGCTGCAATATATTCAACTTTGGCTGTTGAGAGTGCAATTGTTGATTGTTTCTTGCTGGACCATGAGATCAGATTGTCTCCCAGAACTTGACAACTTCCAGAAGTACTTTTCCTTTCTATTCTGTCTCTAGCATAGTCAGCATTACAATATCCTACTAATTTGTATTCACTTGATTTTTTATAAAACAAACCAAGGTTAGTAGTATTTTTCAGATACCTAAAGATTCTCTTAACAACCTGTAGTGGTAAATTCATGACCATTAAGCTATGGATAAACTTAACGTCAATTAAACCAGAGTCGCCATCGTGCTTTTATTGTTTCCAAGGGAAAAGGGAAAAGTACGAACAAAACCCAAAGATAAGAAGTTCTCAAATCAAAACTAATAAAATGCCAGAGATTACAGGTAAAGGGGTAGGTTACATAGAGGGAAGGTGTTAGCACCCAAAGTGTCCTAGGTACAACTAGGGAGCCCTTTTTTGTGTGTACATGTGTTTTGATATAAAATGATGTTTGAAATAAATAAAGTGTGGGGATGATACAAGAATTCATTAATTATATTTTTGTGTTTGACAAGACCTTCGGACTTGTGCCTACGTACCAACATAAAATGAGGGATCAAAACCTTGTAATTCGTGGTAACAATTTCAAAGTCAATGAGTTTCTTTTAACAAAAATTTAAGTTTGAAAGAGGCACAAAAGGCCTAAAAGAGTTTGAATAAGTGTTAGTTATTTTTGTCTTTTGAAATTTTAAATCAAGTATGGTTAAGTTCATTTACAAATTTGATTAAGAAAAAAAGTTCAAAAATGCAATGGCATAAGACCAATGTTTCTAATTTGCAATAAAGTCTAAGTTTTAAAAGAAAAACACAAGCAAAGAAGATTTTGAAAGAGGGGAGAGATTTGAAATTTAAGAAGTGGGAGGACATGAAGAGACTAATCCTAAGCATAAAATTTAAAAGTTAAGAGTTGAAAGATATGACCAATGGGATGCAATCCAATAGACAAGAATGTCATATAGAACCCAAATTTCCCTTGGACTTTTAGAATCAAGCAATATCACTACACGAATAGCAAGAAGAGAAACTCAACCTTGTTGCATACATTGGTAGGACTTCAGACAACCAAAAATCAACAAGAATAATGGAGAATTGAGTGAGAATCGAAGAGATAAAAAATTCTGAAAATCACCTTCAATGTAGGTTCAGATGGACACGATCCTGCTCTCAATTGTGCTTGGCCTTGCTTCAGATGCTTAATGGAGTGGAAATGAATCAAGGAAGAAGGAGGACTCTTGGAGTTTCAATCTCAAAACAGTTGAGAGATTCAAACTCGATTTTCAATGAAAATCACCAAGCTTATCCTTTGAATGTGAGGGTTTAGGGTTGCTGAATCAAAGCTTGCGCGCCATGGTCCCTAATTCTGAGCATGAAGGGTTCTATTTATAGGCCAAGTGATTGATAATTGCACACTTCTTTCAAAATTCCAAAAATAGAAATATCCTTTGCATGGATGCATGGGCGTGTGATAGGCCTATGTAATGATGCATTTAGGTCCAAAAATGAGTGTAAGCAATGCTGAAGTCATGTGGAAAGGCCATGCATTCGTGTATGAAAAGTGGAACTTCAAATCTTCCAAATGGTCCTTCAACTTTAAGACATGCCCAAGCCATTCATTCTTTGTCCAAATGGGATGAATTTGGACTTTTTGGAAAGGTTAGATTAAGAGAAACAACTTTCATGTTGAACACTTTTTCATTTGAAGCTTGGATCATGATGAATTTTGAGGTGGAAGTTTGGAAAATCAAACATATCAAAAAATAATTGAAGTACAAAGCCATATGTTCACTTCTTCCACCTTGAGTAACTTTTTCTATGGACTTAAAATGAGAAAGCTTCCTCCATCAAAGTTGTAGATCTATCAAAGTCATTAAAATTGGTCATAAATTTGACCTAATTTGGATTTAACATGAAGGAGTTATGCATTTTAGAAGTTGAGGAAAATCAGTTGTTCAAATGTATTGGCCCAAAACGACCTATAATGTTTCCTCATATCACATGCATTTAAAAGTTGAATTTGCACTTCCTCCAAAAATAAAAGTTGAAGTATACATCTCTAATTTGATCATGCAACTTGAATAGTTTTCATATCATAAAAATTGAGCAAGTTATGGTCTTGGGAAATTGACCTCCAAATTAGGGTTTAGACAAAATGACCTATAATCTTTCACCATAAAAAATGACTTTCCAAGCAAAACTAGCTCTTGAACTAAACATGAAAGTTGTTTGGAATTTCATTTAGAGTAACTTTCATCTTGGAATAATTTTCATATGACAAAAATTGTAGGATATAGGGTCTAGGGAACCCCAATTTTGACCAGTTGAGTTCCTCTGGTCAACCACCATGAACCAACTTGCTATCTTAATATTCTCTTGAATTTTGGGAACCATGGAGGATCATATATGCATAAGATGATGTAATGTGAAGTATCCCTTGAAATATTTGATCAATTGTTGAAGAAACTTGTTGAATAAGTTACATAAGATACCCAGATGAATTAGGGTTTCCAAGGCAAACCAATTCCAAACTCTTGATGATTTCTTGATCAAAATAATATGTGAAGATCATGGGGATTCATATATGATACTTAGAGTCATAGTAAACCAATTCTTGATTGAGCTCCTTGCAATGAGGGTTTTAAACCCTAGATGTGAGTTTGATAGAGCATAAATGAGCATGTGCACTACCTACAAAAGAGTTAAGCTATACAATGACATAATTTTTGGTATTTTGGTTAGTAAATAAAGAAAAATGAAGTATGATACAATAAAATGGTGCTTGGTGATCTCTCCCAATGCAAACCCAATGAATGAGGGGTAAGGATGATGCCAATGTGTGATCTCAATGCTAGTGCATATGATGAGAATAGCATGAGGGATCTTAGGGTCAAAATTGGGATCTTACAGCTGCCCCTATTTAAGGACGTTCTAGCTGAGGAGACGAAGGTTAAAATCTTCGTATCGACTTGGTAGAAAGGACTTAAATAATAATATATAGAAACAAATTTTGGTACCTAAGAGACCTCATGATGCATATGATATGAATGCAAAAATAATCTCGGTGGGGAAAATGTTGCCACAAAGGAAAAGAATACGAAGAGACTGAAAGTCCGCAGGAGTGTAATGCATTTCCATAAGGAAAACTCACTGGGGAGACAGATACTCTAGGGGGATAAATGGGTTGTGCGTAGGCCAGGCTGCGACTTAAAACTGCTGGGGGACACGAGGGATTCCATGAAAATAAATCAATGGAAAGACTCAACCGGAGAATAAAAAGAACATCTGCAGGGGAAACGGGTAGATCAGAACAAAACTGAAATACTTGACCTAAGCAGGAAGCGGCAATTTCATTGAGGAAATACACACTCAAACTCTACTGGGGAAGAAATGAACTTCAACACAGGAGCAACATAAATATATTATCCATTACCAGTTACTGGGTAAGGGGATCACAAATTCTGACAGAGAGGACATCTGTTACCGGTTAGGGTAAACATATCAAGGATGACTCGCTGAGGGAAACCAGGAGGTGTATTCATTACCAGTTACTGGGTAAAGAATAACTTGCTAGGGAAAAGCCAAATAGGATTTACAACTACCGGATACTGGGCAAAAGACCACAAAGAAAGAGAATACCCATCACTAATTATAGTGAACATATTAAGGATAGACTCAAAGGGGACATTATGAAGGATATCCGTCACCGGTTAAGATGAACATATCAAGGATAAACTGCCTGAAAAAGTAGGAATTATATCTATCGGATACTGGATAGAATACCAGAAAAGAGAATATCCGTCACCTGTTAGGATGAACATATCAAGGATAAACTCTACGGGAAGGAATGGGGATTACATCTATCAGTTACTGGATAGAATACCAAAAAGAGAATACCCGTCACCGGTTAAGATGAACATATCAAGGATAAACTCCAAGGGGAAGCAGGATTTACAACTACTGGTTACTGGGCAGAAGACCGCGAAGAGAAGGAAAACCCGTCATCGATTAGGATGAACATATCAAGGATTAACTCTCTGGGGAAAGAAATTGGGATCACAACTACCTTTTTACTGGGTAGAATACCAAAAAGAGAATATTTGTCACCGGTTAGGGTGGACATATCAAGGATAGACTCAGATCAGGGGAAGGAAATATCCGTCATCGATTAGGATGAACATATCAAGGATAAACTTCCTGGGAGACGTGAAAATGAATCTGTTGGGGAGAAAAGGGTTACTTTTGTTGGGTATTGGGAAAAAGTGAAATACTTGTCGATTGAGAAGAATATTACCAGTTATTGGGTAATAAACTCTCAGGGGACCAAAAGCATCGATCTAGGTAAGATCTAGGAAGAAACGGTCAATCAAAGACTCAACCTAATGAGGATCTAGCTCAAGGGGAGTGGTTCCATCCATACTATCAACTGGCGAGGGAGATGAAATAATAATCATCCACGAGGAAGTAACTCAGTGGGGGATGAGAAAGGTTAAATTCTTTCTGCTTAAGGGGCTGCCACTCTACAATTGAAAGAGGACAGACAAACCAAATTTGTATGGGTAAAAAGTATACCAATGTAGCAGAGGATCAGAGACACAATAAATCTCAAAGTGTATTATTAATGCAATAATGAAACGAATGTTTATGTATATGCATATGTATATGTATATGATGATTATGCTGACAAAACGATCATAAAGGATACAAATGTCACTAGACTACATCATCAATACAGTACTCCACCAATCCTCACAGGAGGGAAACAACTGCTGGAGAGAATCGGCCACCTCAAAGGCTCAACCCTGGCTAGGGAAAAGAGGAGTGGATCTGCTGAGGAAACTGCATTATCAATTCTGCGGGGATTTTTAGGTCAACACCATATCAGATGGGAGACAACCTTGCAGAGGGTCGAAAATACTGCTCAAGAGTCAGGGCTAACAGAGGTTAGGGACAACTCTGATGGCGACTTGTGGGGAAACACAATCTACCGAGTCGTGTAAACTGCTGCGATGATGCGCATACAACTCGAGGGAGGCAATCACAAACTCAGTTGGGGAAACCAACCAAACCCGGTTGGAGATGCTAAAATGCTGTTGGGGAATAAACAGAGGACATACCAACTGCTTGGGGAAAACCAACAATGCTTCGCATTTAGGCCTTACCGTTTTCAAACCGCTGTTGATATTCCTTTAATTGCTTTTTAAAAGTAACTGCTTTTATTATTTAAGAAAACATGTTTTTTATTTTAAAACTTTAATTTTAAAATGATCATAATAAAATTAATTTAATTTGGCTGAATAAATAAGAGTGGAAACAATTGGATAAAAAGCTCAACTTTATTTAATAGAATGGTAGTCTGTAAATGACAAGACTCCATAGATCTTTACAAAAGTTGAAAAATGGTAATTTACATGGAAAAGGGTTACATTGAATACAATGATCACTAATCCTTATACCGCCTTTAATATCCACTGTGCTTTTGGCTTGGGCTGAAGATGAATCAGAATCAAATGTTGTGCCCAAGAAAGTCTTCAAGACTGAAGATCAACAGGATGCAATTACTTGCCATGATCCCTAATTTTTGCATAAATTGCCCAAGGTGGGGTACTCAATTTATCAGGATAAATTTTCTGTTTTATGTCTCTAACTTTTGCCTGGATCGCACTTTCAGGCTTTCAATCCACCGAGACGCTCATTTTTGCCTAAGCCGCCCTTTCGGGTTTTCAAGTTAGCGAGTTGTTCTTTTCTTTTTATGCGAAGTATTTCTTGACTGCATCATCATTCACAGGACGAGTGAACTCTTCACCATCCATAGTTGCAAGAATCAAAGCACCGCCTGAAAATGCTCTCTTAACAACATATGGGCCTTCATAATTAGGATTCCATTTGCCCATAGAATCTGGTTTAAAAGATATAATCTTCTTGAGCACAAGGTCACCTTCTCTGAATACACGAGGCCTGATCTTCTTATCAAAAGCTTTCTTCATTCTCTGCTGATATAACTGACCATGACACATGGCAGTTAACCTCTTCTCTTTGATCAAATTCAGCTGGTCATACCTGGTCTGGCACCATTCAACTACAGTCAACTTGGCTTCCATCAAAACACGCAATGATGGGATTTCAACCTCTACCGGGAGCACAACTTCCATGCCATAAACAAGTGAGAAAGGGGTTGCCCCTGTTGAAGTGCGGATGGATGTACGATGCCCATGCAAAGCAAATGGGAGCATCTCATGCCAATCCTTGTACGTCACAACCATTTTCTGAATGATCTTTTTGATGTTCTTGTTTTCAGCTTCAATAGCCCCATTCATCTTGGGTCTGTAAGGAAAAGAATTATGATGCACAATCTTGAAGTCTTTGCAAAGAGCTTCCACCATATTGTTGTTCAAGTTTGATCCATTGTCAGTAATAACCTTACTTGGCACACTATAACGGCATATAATCTGATTCTTGATAAACCTCACAACAACTTGTTTGGTTACATTCACGTACGATATCGCTTCAACCCACTTTGTGAAGTAGTCAATAGCCACCAAAATGAAACGATGTCTGTTAGAAGCTTTGGGCTCAATCATGCTAATCATGTCAATTCCCCACATGGATAAGGGTCATGGGGAGGAAATGACATTCAAAAGTGTCAGAGTAACATGAATCTTATTTGCATATATTTGACACTTGTGGCATTTCTTCACAAACTTGCAACAGTCAGATTCCATTGTCAGCCAATAATAACCTGCTCTCAACATCTTCTTAGCCATAACATGCCCATTGGAATGAGTACCAAAGGAACCTTCATGGACTTCAGTCATCAATAAGTCTACTTCGTGTCCATCCATACATCTAAGTAGAACCATATCGAAGTTTCTCTTGTAAAGTACATCACCATTCAGGTAGAAATTGTCGACTAGTCTCCTCAAAGTCTTCTTATCTTTCAAAGATGCCCTATGCGGGTAAATCTGACTTTGGAGAAAACATTTAATATCAAAGTACCACGGTTTCTCATATTTGATCTCTTCCACAACAAATACATGAGTTGGCCTATCAAGACGCATCACAGTCAGATTGGGAACCTCATTCCAATACTTCACCATAATCATTGAAGCCAATGTTGCAAGAGCATATGCCATCCGGTTTTCATCTCGAGGGATATGATGAAACTCAACCTCTATAAAGAAAGTTGAAATCCTCCTCGCATAATCTCTATATGGTATCAAACCGGGTTGATTAGTATCCCATTCACCTTTGATTTGATTCACAACCAAAGCTGAATCTCCATAGACGTCTAAATATTTGATTATGAGATCAATGGCCTCTTCAAGCCCCATAATGCAAGCTTCATACTCAGCCATATTATTTGTACACTTGAAAGTCAATCTAGTTGTAAATGGAAAATGAGTGCCTTGAGGAGTAATAATCACTGCCCCAATGCCATCACCATATTGATTAACAACTCCATCAAATATTATGCCCCAATGGGAACCAGGTTTTGGCCCTTCTTCAAGCAATGGTTCATCGCAATCTTTCATTTTCAAGTACAAGATCTCTTCATTAGGAAAATCGTATTGCACTGACTGATAATCTTCAATGGGTTGGTGAGCCAAATGGTCAGCCAAGATACTACCTTTGATTGCTTTTTAAGATCAGTATTCAATATCATACTCAGATAACAACATCTGCCAATGGCAAATCCTCCCAGTTAAAGTATGCTTCTCAAAAATATACTTGATTGGATCCATTTTGGATATCAACCAAGTGGTATGATTTAACATATATTGACACAGACGCTTAGCAGCCCACGCCAATGCACAATAAGTTTTCTCTTGCATAGAATATCGAGTCTCACAGTCGGTGAACTTCTTATTGAGGTAGTAAATATCATATTCTTTCTTTCAAGTTTCGTCTTGCTGACCTAGAACACAACCCATACTTTCTTCAAGCACAGTCAAATACATGATCAACAGTCTTCCTTCAATAGGCAGAGACAAAATCAGAGGCTCAAGCAGATACTCTTTGATACTGTCAAAAGCTTTCTGGAAATCCTCGGTCCAATCACAAGACTGATCTTTCTGAAGAAGCTTGAATATAGGCGCACATGTGGCAGTCATGTGTGAAATGAATCTCGAGATATAATTCAAGTGGCCGAGAAAACCTCTGACTTGCTTCTCAGTCTTGGGCGCATGCATCTCTTTTATTACTTTGACCTTGGCAGGATCAACCTCAATACCCTTCTCGTTGACAATAAAGCCCAACAACTTACTAGAACAAACACCAAACGTACACTTATTGGGATTCAAGCGGAGCTTATACTTCCTCAAATGCTGGAATAGCTTCAACAAATGCTAACATGTTCTTTTTCATCACTGGATTTAGCAATCATATCATCAACATAAACTTCAATCTCTTTATGCATCATATCATGAAAAAGAGTGGTCATTGCTCTCTGGTAAGTTGCACCAGCATTCTTTAAATCGAAAGGCATCACTCTATAACAAAATGTTCCCCAAGGTGTAATGAATATGGTCTTCTCCATATCTTCGGGTGCCATTTTGATCTGATTATATCCGAAAAATCCATCCATAAATGAAAAGACTTTGAATTTAGCTGTATTGTCTACCAACATGTCAATGTGTGGCAGAGGAAAATCATCTTTCGGACTAGCTTTGTTCAAATCTTTGTAATCAACACACATGCGAACTTTTCCATCTTTTTTAGGAACAAGCACAATATTGGCCACCCACTACGGATACTCAGCAGTAACAAGGAAACCAGCATCAATCTGCTTTTGCACTTCTTCTTTTATCTTCACTGCCATATCAGGATGAGTCCTCCTCAACTTTTGTTTGATTGGTGGGCATTCTGGCATCAACGACAATCTATGCTCCACAGTCTCAGAATCTAAACCAGGCATGTCTTGATAGGACCAAGCAAACACATTTGAATACTCTCGGAGAAGATCAACCAACCCCTTCTTAACCTCTGGACACAGTTGAGACCTAATCTTGACTTCCTTCACATCATCTTCAGAACCCAAGTTGACTAACTCAATATGCTCTTCAAATGGCTTAATGGCTTTTTCCTCGTGCTCAAGTAGGCGAGACAATTCATCATACACTTCTTCATCACTTTCTTCCTCAGCCTCAAACACAGGGAATTCAAAGTTTGAAGTAGGAGTAGGATCATTATATTCAACGGGTTTAGAAACCAACCTTCATAATGATTTGATATTTTGATTTTAGAGAAGTGAATTGTGACCAAATATTATGCAGATGGACAATTATTGTTTATTTATTTATGTTTTTTGTGATTACCATTTTCAGAAAAGCAAAAAGTAAAATTAAAAACATCATAGATGTGGATGAATAGAATTGCATTTTATTAATGATTAAATTAAAAGATGTCAAACTATGTTCACTTCTCCCTTAGGCATAGGAGAAGGATTTTCAAAAACAATAAAGCAATTACTTAGAATGATGAACAATAATGGTAACATCGACAGCGGTCCAATTGTTGCAAGCTTTTCCATGCGTCACAAAATTGGTGCAGTCTTCATCTTCATCCCCCTCGATCACGGAAGCTGAGTGTTGTTCATTACCATGAATGAACCCTCCGCTACGGAAACTGGGTTACACATCTTCAACTGACGACCCTTGTTGGAATCCCAAACTAGCTCTGCTCTTGTTCTTGGAGACCTCTACCATCCGACCCCACTGATCAGAATTACCGTCTTCAACAATCTTCTGCGCGTCTTTAAAAGAGGACATGGGTGCCCCAACTCTCTTTTCTTCAGCAATAGATAGAGCTTGGAACGAAGTTCCAATCTCATCCTCATCTTCAACATACGAGAAAGACGACAGGTGGCTTACTAACAAAGCTTTCTCTCCTTCAACGATAACAAGCTTATCATTCTTCACAAATTTCAACTTCTGATGTAGAGTTGACGTCACAGTTCCCGCCTCATGTATCCACGACCTCCCCAACAAGCAGCTATAGGCCGGGTGGATATCCATTACTTGGAAAGTAATTTGGAAATCACTCGGACCTATCTTCACTGGAAGGTCCACTTCTCCTATAACAGTTTTGCGAGAACCATCAATAGCTTTGACAACCACGCCACTGTATCTCATCGGAGCTCCTTGATACGACAATTTGGAAAAAGTTGACTTGGGGAGTACATTCAGAGAAGAACCGGTATCAACCAACACATTGGAAAACATATCCTCCTTGAAGTTCATCGATATGTGCAACGCTAAGTTGTGATTTCTGCCTTCCTCGGGAAGTTCTTCATCACAAAAGCTCAGATTATTGCAAGAAGTAATGTTAACCACAATATGATCGAACTGGTCTACTGTTACATCATGTTACACATAAGCTTGACCCAATATCTTTTGCAATGCTTCTCGGTATGCTTCAGAATTCATAAGCAGAGACAACACTGAAATTTTGGAAGGAGTTCGGAGCAGCTGCTCCACCATATTAAATTCACTTTTCTTTATCAAACGGAGTACCTCATCATCATCATCATTAGGCTTTAAACCGCTGGATTCACCAGGATGACACTTTGGAGCACTAACTAGATTTGCTACAGGCACCCCCACCTTCTTACTAACATCCTCTAGATCCTTCGGGAAAACAGGCCCAAAAACACGACCACTACGGGTCACCTTTGTAACATCAGCAATACTCACAACAGAACTGGTTGTTGGCAACGAAACCTCTTGACCATTCTCCAACATAGAAGCATTGTACTGATACGGAACAGCTCTATCGGATGCATACGGGACTGGGCCCGCTAACCATATTACCAACGGCGACACCGATTTGTTGATGTTGTTACTGTTGCTACTGTCAAACTGAATTACCGCCCTCTCAGGAGTTTTGAACACTGGTACTATTACATTGACATCATCTATATCCCTCGATTGTTGAATCTGGATTACATTCTCATCCATCAACTTTTGTATATCTCTCTTGACAACTGAACACGCACGGGGGGTTCACACTGCAGATTGCACAACCGTAGTGATCATGCTCGCAATCACTAATAGTACACAAGGTCTTATGCATCTCAACCAAAGATCGACGAATATGTCGCACATCAAATACTCAAAAACTTCCTGGACAACCGTCTACCATATTAACAGAGGAATTACCATGAGCAGGCAATGGGTTTGCTTTCACATTCGGCGCACGGTCCTCAAAGGAAACCATCCCACTCTTCATGAGCTTTTGAACCTCATATTCCAGCGGATATCAATTCTCAATATCATGGCCAGGAGCCCCTTGATGAAAGGCACAATGAAGCTCTGGTTAATACCACCATGGAAGTGGTTCTGGAATTTGCGGCAGATTTCTTGGTTGAAGAAGGTTCTTGAGAACTAAAGATGGGTATAACTCAGCATAAGACATAGGAATAGGGTCAAAAGAGACCTTCTTCCTCTTGAAGTTCTGTTGTTGTTGATTATTGCTGGTGTTGTTGTTGTAGTTGTTTGTTCTTTGTTGTGGTTGTTGTTGACGTTGTTGTTGAACTGGTACTGATTGATTATTGAAAAATACTGGAATAATAGATGATACTTGATGATGGTGTTGACGAGGTTGTGGACTTCTTCTGACATGAGGCCTCCTCTTCCTCCCAACTGATACTACATTGGTTTCAGCTTCCTTCTTCTTAGCAAAACTGTTACCATGCCTCTTGCTTGATGATGCTTCTTCCTTATATAAACTTCCCTAACAGACACCTTCTTCTAATCTCATCCCCATGTTTACCATTTCGGTAAAGTCACTGGGGGCACTAGCAATCATTTGCTCATAGTGAAACGAGCTCAGGGTCTTGAGGAAGATCTTGGTCGTCTCCTTTTCTTCCAACAGGGGGTTGATCTGAGCATCTAGCTCTCTCCATCTCTAGGAGTACTCTTTAAATGTCTCTTTGTCCTTCTAAGACATCGATCAGAGATGGTCCCTATCTGCCGCCATATCCACATTGTATTTGTACTATTTCACAAATGATTCACCCAAATCATTGAACATGCGGACACTTGCACTATCCAAACCCATGTACTACCTCAGAGCAACATCAGTCAGACTATCTTGAAAGTAATGAATCGGTAATTTATCATTATCAGTTTACGTCGACATTTTCCTGGCATACACGACGAGATGGCTAAGTGGACAGGTATTTCCCTTATACTTTTCAAAGTCAGGGACTTTGAACTTCATCGAGATCTTGACATTGGGAACCAAGCAAAGTTAAGCAACACTCTTAACAAACAAATATTTTCCCCTTAAGGTCTTCAACTCCTTTCGCAGCTCAAGGAATTGGTCTTTCATCTCGTCCATCTTCTCATAAACATCCGAACCCTCAGACAGCTCGAAACGGTAGATGGTTGTAACACCTCAAAGTTTGCCCTCCTTTCTTGGGACTAGCTTAGCATATTGCATCTCATTTTTAGGGCATTAGGCATTACATCTTTGCATATCATGTAAAATAAGCAAGTCATCCTCCTGGGTCTTTCTCAGAAGATGGAGAGGTTAAGAGATTCAAGCCTGAGGGTCTCATGAATTGATCACTAATCATCTGAGGTTTGTGCTTCAATTAGGGTTTTTGGTTCCTCAAGGAGATTGAGTATTATCTTGGTTGAAATGGTACACCATCATCATCATGGTTCATTATTCCTGATCAGATTCCTGAGGATTAGGGTTTTGACCTCTGGTCAACCCTGATCAGTTGCATTCTACCAGTCAGGGTTTCTGCAAGGATATGAGGTCTTTATTGAGATGGAGATCATCATATGATTTTATGGAGCTTGTATAAGCTAGGGTTTCATGTTGGAGTTATTTCATCAAGTGGTTGAGGCTCAAAATCATCTGTGCATGACCAAGTCATCTATCAACCACAAAAGTCAACAAAAGTCAACTGTCAGGTCAACTGTTGGATTTGGAGGTGGGAAGTGATTAGAAATACTTCATTCATGTTCAAACAAGTCTCATTTGACATTTCAAACATCAACTTTGAAGAATTTAAAGTCAGGTCAAAACTTTCCAAAAATAGAAAGTGACCTATAATTCAAAATTGCCAAAAACGGAAAGGTTTTAACCTAACTTCAACTTCAAATTACATCATCAAGAAAGCTTCAAATGAAATTTTGTTGAACATGAAAGTTGTATATCTTTCTCTCCCATTTCTAAAAATTCCAAGATCATCAATTTCTCATGTGTGGTTAAGGAGATATGATCAAAACTTGACAAAGTGTACATGGAGCTTCAAATGAGCATAACTTCTCAACCAAAACTCCAAATTGGATGGCTCTTTTTGCATTGCTCTTATTTTGATCTCTAGTTTCCAAATCTTGCATTACATGACATGCATTATCATCACATGAATATTTGGAAATTCATTTGATTTTTGGAGGGAAAATATGGAATTTAAAATTTGTGCATTATTTGAACATTCCACCATTGCCGTTGGCTCCAAAATGAAATTTGAAGTGAATTTGAGGACAAACCCGTGCACTGTTCACCATGCATTTTCATGCATAGGGTGAAAATCCCAATTTGCATTTACACCTCATATTTGTTAATTCCATTTGCATTGGCTTAAACTTGATTAAGGCATGATTAGCAGAACATATATAAGCCTAATCTCTAACTGTTTTTCAGTTAGCTTCTCATAATTTCAGATCTAGATCTCAATTCATCAAATTTTTTCTCTCAATTTTTCTTGAAATTTCTTCAAACAAATTGCATTTCTCTTGGTTGATTCATCATTCTGAAGTATCATTGAGCAAGATTGGGCGTGGAAAGGAGTGAAATCGTGGCTGTTTGAGCTAGGTGCAAAGCTTGGAGCATTCATGGCAAGTGAAGATTCAGCTCGTTTCATGCATTGTTAAGCCTTCATTTCATCATCATTTACTTCAACAAGCATCATAGAGGAGAATTGGAACATCAAGGACCTCGGAAACACGTGATTTCAGTTGCTGCTCATCAAGAGGTAGGTTTTTTGACCTCTTTAATTCTTCAATTCATTAGGCCTATCATGTAGATCTTTTAATGGTGATTATTCTGAGCTTTGAACCATGAGATTTCGTGCAAAATTGACTGAGATAGGTTAGTTTGAAGTTTCATGCATGATTCTTAATGTCTTCGATCCGTGCTTGTTTTGTTGTTTTATGTTAAAATGATTATGGATCTTGAATGTGCGTTGCATGAGGAATTGATTGGTATGCTCAATGTTAATTTCTGGACACTTTGGTTTTTTTCTGGAAAATCCAGATGAAGATCTTCATGATCTTCATCTTCGACCTTCATATGTTCTTCACGTTTCCAGAATGCCTGCAGTTTTTGCTGCGGATTTTTTAGGTTAGCTGCGGATTTGCTTAGGCTACGTTTTTGGATCCTTATGGCAACGCTTTTCTGTTGCCTTTGCTTTGGCGCTAGGGTTTGAGTATGAAACGATGTCGTTTCACTGCGCGCCACATTTGAATTGCGCCTGGCTTCGATTCCCCGTTGCAACATTATTTTCAAATGCTTCACTTATTTTCCTTTTCCCTCCATACATTTCTATACATGCTTCACATCATTTTTATTTTATTTTTTCTTCATCTTTAAAAATTCATAACAAATTAAATATTGATCCAAAAATTGCTAGGTTTTTTTCATTGTTTTGCATTTTTTGTCTATTATTTTTTGATCATTAATTTCAAAATTGTGCTTGGCTGGATAATTTTTTGTGCTAGGATGTTTGGACATGTATGCTTCCTTGACCTTGCCATGCTTATACATTTATGAAATGCTGGTTTTTGATCCAATGAATATGAAATTTTGCATGCTATAACTAGACTCATTGATTGACATTTTGGTGTTGATTTGGTATTTTTATCATGTGTCATTGTTGTTTTATGATCATGCTAAGTTAGGTGTGACAATTTGTGTCACACCTTGTGATGTTCAACTTGAATGATGTGTTTGCCATGCCAAATGATCTCCAATTGTCTTGATTTTTTGTATGATTCATGCTATGGATGTTGTGATTGCTCATGAATTTTGTTGGAATTTTTGGAATCATTTCTGATTTAATTGAGATTTTTCATTCTAGATGGTTACATTTGAGCTTTTAAATGGCCTTGAACTTCATTTGATCACAAAATGCTTGTGGCTTATCCAATGCTTCTGAATTTTTGCACACTATTTCTAGACATGTTGAGTGTTGTTTTGGCTTTGGTTTTAGGTCTTTATCATAATCCATCTCTGTTTTATGCCTATGCTAAGTTGGTGTGACAATTTGTGTCACACATGTGCTTGTTGTGCTTGTCTTGACTTATGCTATGTGATTGCCATGCTTAATGATGTCCAATGCCTATAATTTTTTGTGTGATGATCATGTTGTATGTCCTGTTTACTCATGAATTTTTCCAAGATTATTTGAATCATTTTTGATTTAATGTGCATTTATTGCTTCTGATGTCCCAATGTGGTCACAATTTGCATACATTGCCATGTTTGGTTCATGAAATGATTTTGGTTAATGATATTGATATGGGACCTTTTGAGTTGTGTTCTGGATTGGATAAGGATGATTCATGTTAAATTTCATGTTCTGTTTTGAATGATTCACCCTCTTTTGACCCTAGGCTTTGACCTAGTGGTAAGGACTCACTGTTTGGATTGTGGATTTCAGGTTAAGAAGCACATTACCATGGTTGAAGTGGTTCACTCATTTGGATTGATTAGTTGATTGATGTTGGCTAACCTTATGTTGTTTTGTAGGATGATGCCAAGTTATTTGTGTTGTGCCTATTGGCTTGTGGCTTGCATATTGGTGCTTGATGCTTTGTCTGATTGTGTGATTGATAGTTGTTGTCTGTTTGTCTGTACAGTTGAACTGATTTGTTTAGATTGTTTTCAGGTACATAAGTTGCTTAAGTTCAATTTGAACTTGCTTTGCTTTGCTTGGTTGCTTAACCACTGAGGTATAATTCCTTTGACTTCATGTAGTCTGGAAGACCTGTCCTGTTATGTGGGCAGGCACCTGTCTGAAGCCCTCCTTAAGAGGCAATGCTTGTGAATGTTTATTTTTGTGCCAAGCAGGTAAAGACCTCTTAAGAGGAAATTGGCAGATAAAAGAGATGTGTAATCCATATCCTGCTACTCAGTGTGTCATTCACTTTGCTCACACACCTTGTGTTGATGCATTATGGATAATAGCCCAAGATCTATGTTGTGTCAGTCACTTGTGGAGAAGAGTTCCTACATTCTGAACTCCCAGACATTCTATTTTGAGTCAAGCTCTCCCAGGCCAGGGATAAGAGCTGTGAGGTCTTATCCTCACTTCCCATTTCATCTGCTTCACCCTAACTCTCAATGTTAGGGATAAGAGCTAACTACACCCGATTCCAGTTGGCTTGTGTTTCACAACCTAACCTTGTATGAGCCCATTTGTTTGCATATAATGTGTGTGCTTGCTTTGTGTGCTTGTATATATTTGCTTGTGCTGTTTAGGATAGCTTGCTCCCTGTGTAAGTTAGATAGAAACCTCAACCTAGGACCATTATGGATTGCATGATAACTATTAGGCTCGAGTCAGGCTCCCTTCTAGTTTGTCATTTCCCTGTCTCTGGTTAGGTGTTAGGGACCAATTGGTACTACTTTTTATATCATTTTATTGGTCCCTTTTACCAAGTTTTGATGTAATTACACACTTTTTATTCTTATTAATTCGTATAAATGCAATTACGTTTAATTTATTTTGTTTTGAATAGTTATTTCACATTTCTATTAGTTTTGTAGAATTTTTGGATGAGAAAGCTTTGGATTGCAGCATCATAATATGGAAGATTTTGGATGAAGCTTGCAAAGCAAGGAAACTGAGGCAGCTTCAGTTCGCCCCGCGAACAAAGTTCGCCCCGCGAACTGAATGAGACAGCATCAGTTTGCCCCGCGAACAGAGTTCGCCCCGCGAACCCTGCGAATCCAGCAAACTGATTTTTGGGTCAAAAGTGTTGTTTTGAAGGCCAGCTGGTTTTGCCATTTTGGTGACTGCCTTGGGATAGCTTTTCTGCTTTGGATGGAAATGATCAATTGAGGAAATGTCAACTCTTTTAGGAGAAAAACACATTATACACTATTATTATTCACATTGATATTGAGAGATTTTTGTAAGAGAGAAAAACAAAGTTTTTCTTCTTTAACTTTCTGCTTTGAACAATGATGATGAGGAGCTAAACTCCCCTTTGTCAAGATTGGAGGTAGTAGCTATTCTCATATGTTTATGTATTCCATTTGATTTATATGTATGATAAAGATTGTTGATGTATTGAATACTGTTTTTGCCCTAAGTTGAAAACCAGATTTGAGTAGTTGTCGAGAGAGATTATTTGAGTCTTGATATAAAACAGATCTTCAAGTAGTGAATAAGTTGTAGAGATAGATTTACTCATTACTCTTCTTTGGTATTAAACATTAAAGATTGCTATATTGATAGTTAGGTGGAGAGATCGTCTAAGGATCAATATAGTGATTATCACAATATCATTTAGACATAAATGACTTTGAGAGGATACTTGAACATCATCAATAATCTTGAATCTATTTATTTATCATAAGGAATCATAAGCATTTGAAATAGTGAACTCCAATCTTGCCAAGCCTTTATATTTGATTAAAACCATTCTACTATTTTTAGTGACCTTTACTCACAAGATAATTTTCCAAACAAAACAACCTTGTTACTTTCTAAACTTATAACATTTGGATTATAGAACGGCGGTAATATCAACCAATCTCTGTGGATACGATATAAAATATTTGCCGAAGATATACTTTTCAACAAATTGGCGCCGTTGCCGGGGATTGGTGTCGATATTACAAGCATTGCAATAATTCTTTGTTTTAAGTTGTGTTACAATTATTACTGTCCCTCTTTTGTTTCACTTGGTTTGTTAGTTTTGTAGATTCTAGTGCATGCGAGGAAAAGCAAACGAGGAGCAACTTCAATTCGATCCTAAAATTGAAAGAACACTTCGGAAGCTCAATAGCAAAACACGAAGAAGAAGGAAACTAGCCGAAGAGAGGAACCGGAGAGAAGAAGCATCTACTTCCGCACTTGTTCCAATCGAAGAAGTGGTTGTAGAGGCTTGTGAAGGAAACATGGCGGATGACAATCGTACCGAAATGTCCGCTAATAGTCCAAGAAGAAATGCTTAATTTGCCCGTGGAGGAAGAAATACGGAGATGAAGACCGGAATCCTCCAACTTCTCTACGCAAATCCATTCACCGGAATGGACCATGAAGATCTGTATACCCATCTCATCAAATTCTATGAGATTGCGGGTTCTACGGGAATAGACGAAGCGGGTGAAGAAGCATTATTCAAGAGGATGTTCCCACACTCCTTAGTAGGAAAGGCAAAAGAGTGGTACCTTGATCAAGAATCAAGAGTGATGACGGATTGGAATTTGTTACAAGAAAAGTTCTTAGAAAGATATTTCCCTCAATCCCGATTCATGGAAGCCAAAACGGCTATTGCAGTATTCACTCAAGGAAGCAACGAGTCTTTAAATGAGGCTTGGGAAAGATTCAAGTCAATGTTGAGAAAATGCAAGGGTCATGGTTTTGATGAGCTCACTCAAATCCATATTTTTCTAAATGGGCTCCAATCAACTCACAGAACATTTTTGGATGCTACCGCAGGTGGCTCTCTTATGTCAAAGAATGCGGAAGAAGCTAAAGTCATTATTGACCGGATGGCACTCAATGATCGTCAAAGTCAACATGACCGTAGTCCTTCACAACGTAAACCGAGAGTTCTTGAGTTAAATACCAATGACGCCATTCTTGCTCAAAATAAGCTACTCTCTCAACAAGTGGAGTTGCTTACTCAACAAATGGCCAAGCTTCCACAGCAAATGAAGGAAATTCAAGGTTCTCAAGTTCGACATCAAGTAGCATGTTGCGAATTATGTCAAGGAGATCATCCTACTGGTTTCTGCCCTCCACTAGAAGAAGTGCGTTATGTGAACAATCAAAATCAAGGCTATCAAAGGAACAATCAAGGTTATCAACCATCAGGGTTCAACAACCAGAATTTTCAGCAGCAAAGTCCTTATCAACACCCAAATTCTCAAGGACAACAATCGCAAGGAGGAAATTCAACGCTAGAAGACACTCTCCAACAATTCATGCAAACCTCCATGGCAAATCAGAAGAGCACCGAGGCAGCAATCAAGAATTTAGAGAATCAAGTAGGTCAGCTTGCAAAACAATTGTCGGAACAAACTGCAGGATCCTCTTTCTCCGCTAACACTCAAACCAATCCAAAGGAGCACTGCAAAGCAATATTTACTAGAAGTGGTAGAGAGTTGACAGGTGAAAAAAGTGAGGAAATTACAATAGAGAATGATATGGATGTTGTACTGGAAAAGGAGAAAGTGGCAGAAACTGCTCAGTTCGCGCCGCGATCTCGCTTCGCACCGCGAAAACAGCAGAACCAACAATTGATGGAGGAACAACAGTGTGAAGCGGAAATGAATAAGGAAATCGAACCAAGAAAGAAGAAAAAAGGAGACAAAGGAGTGAAGGTCATTCCAGTTCAACATTTGCCATATCCGCACGCACCATCAAAGAAGGATAATGCTAAGCATTATGCACGGTTCATGGACATCTTCAAGCAACTTCAAATCAACATTCCATTTGCTGATGCATTAGAACAAATGCCACGGTATGCTAAGTTCATGAAGGACATTCTTACAAAGAAAAGGAGACACGTGGAAGACGAAACCATACTGCTTGATGCACGGTGTAGTGCCATCATCCAAAAGACTCTACCAAGGAAGGAGTCCAATCCGGGCCGAGTTGTTCTACCGGTAACCATTGGAAGCACATACATTGGAAATGGTTTGATTGACTTGGGTTCTAGTATAAATTTAATCCCTCTCTCCATTGTTAAAATATTGGGGAATGTTGAGATTAAATCGACAAGGATGACTCTACAACTAGCCGACAAGTCTACCACTTCACCATACGGAATTGCTCAAGACATGTTAGTGAAGGTGGACAAATTCTTGTTTCCGGTAGATTTTGTGATAGTAGACATGGATGAAGATCGTGAGGTTCCTATAATTATTGGAAGACCATTCATGAAAACGGCACGAATGATGATTGATATTGATGATGGACTAATGAAAGTGAGGGTACAAGATGAAGAGGTAGCCTTCAATCTTTTTGAAGCCAAAAAGCATTTCAATGGTAAGTGTGACTCCTTCCGAATCGATGCCACCAAGGAGGGACTAGTTGAGATCGCAGACCAGGTTCATCTCTCTAATCCATCAGAGAAATCTCTTATCGGAGTCTACAAAGTTTCCACCAAAAACGAAGGCTTGGAGATGACAAAGGAGGTGGAAGAGCCAAAACTAGAGCCACATTTGAAGTATGTGTTCCTTGGTGAGGCCTGTACTAAACCGGTGGTTGTTAGTAATGCATTGTCCACAAAAGAGGAGAATCAATTGATGCGAGTGCTGAAGAAGAAGGAAGTTGTCAAACTAGTAGAGGCCGAGATGATTTGTTCTATCTCCAATGGTGAATGGGTGAGTGTTGTGCAAGTAGTTCCGAAAACGGGTGGTATCAGATTTTATCGAAGGTTCATCAAGAACCTCTTGAAGACAACAAAGCCCTTGAGGAAGTTGCGTAACAAAGCCAGATCGTGAAGACCGTTGAACCGTCGAGCTCTAAACGACGTTAAACAAAGCGCTTGTTGGGAGGCAACCCAACGTTGTAAGTCTACATTTTAATTTTTTTTTCTGCTGTGTGAGTTTCTGCTGTGTTAAATTTTGAAAAAATTGGGTTCTGTTTTTTACCGTTCGCCCCGCGAACACTGTTCGCCCCGCGAACTGAATTCACAGCTTCAGTTCGCACCGCGAACAAGGTTCGCCCCGCGAACAGTGAATGGCAGAACCAATTTTTTTGAAATTTCCTTCAGTTCGCCCCGCGAACTGAAAAAAAAAAACTTTTGTTTTATGTCATTTTCGTTTCATTCCTATTTTCACGAACTTAGGAGTTTCTTTCAACAACCTCGCTACTCCACGTCCAAACCTCCAAATTTCAAAACTTCCCCTCTCCATTCCCTTCCTAAGAGGATTTTGTTGATTATGCTAAGTGGCCTGAGGGCAAGCCAATTTTTTTGGGGGTGCAGGAAGTGGTGCTACCCATGGCGATGAAATGAAGGAAGATTGAGGAGTTTGTTGAATTATAGGGTTTGTTTTTATTTTGAGTTTTCTGTGTTTTATTACTGTTTTTGTTGAATTTTGAACTTTGGGTTGTTAGTTGTTTTGATAATTGCATGAATACTTTTTGAAATTTAAGTGTGTTTTAATCAAATTTTGGTTTACCAACATTTTTGTTTAATTGTTCTTATTCTTAAGTCAAGCTTTAAGCAACCGAGAAATGATCGCAAAGAAAGAAGCATAGGACACTTCGAGTGGTGATGATAAGAATTAGTGTCGGCATTTCAAGGTACACTTTATCGCTTTCTAGACTTAACATGAGTAGTTTGATGGTGTGTGCAAATTCCATGTCATAAATTCATTGAAGCATATGTCAGTTTAGAATCAAAATAGGACTTAACCAATTGTGAGGAGGCTTTCCATTGTACACTAAAAAGCGGGAAACCGAGCATTATTTTAACTCATTCTTATCATGCTAAATCATGCATCAATCTATTTTTGTGTGAAAATTTTGAAAATGATAGAGCCATTGTTTGTGAGAAAAACCACTTGACCAAAAAGTTTGAATCAACTAACCTTGTGAGGAATAATCCTTAGTTAACCCCCTTTGAGCTTATTTTAGGATTCATTTGATTAATCATTGTAAAATCAATTGAAAATTGTGGAATAAATGAATCCTAATTTCTTTCGTATCAGTTGAAACCTCAAACCGAGTTGTTTGCAAAATTTTGCCTTTTGTTTATTTCTAAGTAGGGAGCATTATTGAATAAATTTGGTTTTAGAATCTAAAGTTGGGGAGAGTAAAGTGAAAAGTTGATTAGAAACTTGGAAAAGTGAGTTTTTATGAAAGGGTAAAAATATGAAAAGAAACAAGAAAAAGAAATCACCCTTGAAACCATAGAGCAAAGAAAAAAAGAATAAAAAAATAAAATAAAAAAAAAAAGCAAAGAAAATGCTCATGGTTGTGTGGATTTGAAAAGAAAAAGAAAAAGAAAAAGATAGGGATCAAAGAAAGGGAAATTGTGTAGAGTTAAATGTTTGAGAATGCTCCCTTAGGATAAGCAATTTGGTTGAATTCTCTTAATCATATCCTTTCTTGTAACCTAAGTCACATTACAACCTTGAAAGACCTCTTGATTCTCATTTTTCACATGATTTGGTACTTGTTGTGATAACCGCATGATTTGAGTTATTGTTGATTTAATTGCTTGGATGAGTGAAAGTAACCCTTCATGTTATTCATCATTAGTATGATGTGTGTGTAAGTTTGATTCAATTTTGACATATATGGCTTTGAATTCCTTGGAATGATTTTTGCACTTTACCATTTCCCTTATTCATGTTTTGTCTAGAATTGAGATAGGTGAATTGAGAAAATGTCAAACGCTTTTGAACCATTTGAATGTCCTTGGTAAATCCTTGTTTCATTCTTTTGTGTCATTGCTTTGGTTGTAAGGGTGGAAACTTTTGTTTAGGGACAAACAAAATGCTAAGTTGGGGAGAGTTGTTAGGGACCAATTGGTACTACTTTTTATATCATTTTATTGGTCCCTTTTACCAAGTTTTGATGTAATTACACACTTTTTATTCTTATTAATTCGTATAAATGCAATCACGTTTAATTTATTTTGTTTTGAATAGTTATTTCACATTTCTATTAGTTTTGTAGAATTTTTGGATGAGAAAGCTTTGGATTGCAGCATCATAATATGGAAGATTTTGGATGAAGCTTGCAAAGCAAGGAAACTGAGGCAGCTTCAGTTCGCCCCGCGAACAAAGTTCGCCCCGCGAAAAAAGTTCGCCCCGCGAACTGAATGAGACAGCATCAGTTTGCCCCGCGAACAGAGTTCGCCCCGCGAACCCTGCGAATCCAGCAAACTGATTTTTGGGTCAAAAGTGTTGTTTTGAAGGCCAGCTGGTTTTGCCATTTTGGTGACTGCCTTGGGATAGCTTTTCTGCTTTGGATGGAAATGATCAATTGAGGAAATGTCAACTCTTTTAGGAGAAAAACACATTATACACTATTATTATTCACATTGATATTGAGAGATTTTTGTAAGAGAGAAAAACAGAGTTTTTCTTCTTTAACTTTCTGCTTTGAACAATGATGATGAGGAGCTAAACTCCCCTTTGTCAAGATTGGAGGTAGTAGCTATTCTCATATGTTTATGTATTCCATTTGATTTATATGTATGATAAAGATTGTTGATGTATTGAATACTGTTTTTGCCCTAAGTTGAAAACCAGATTTGAGTAGTTGTCGAGAGAGATTATTTGAGTCTTGACATAAAACAGATTTTCAAGTAGTGAATAAGTTGTAGAGATAGATTTACTCATTACTCTTCTTTGGTATTAAACATTAAAGATTGCTATATTGATAGTTAGGTGGAGAGATCGTCTAAGGATCAATATAGTGATTATCACAATATCATTTAGACATAAATGACTTTGAGAGGATACTTGAACATCATCAATAATCTTGAATCTATTTATTTATCATAAGGAATCATAAGCATTTGAAATAGTGAACTCCAATCTTGCCAAGCCTTTATATTTGATTAAAACCATTCTACTATTTTTAGTGACCTTTACTCACAAGATAATTTTCCAAACAAAACAACCTTGTTACTTTCTAAACTTATAACATTTGGATTATAGAACGGCGGTAATATCAACCAATCTCTGTGGATACGATATAAAATATTTGCCGAAGATATACTTTTCAACATTAGGTTAGAAGTTCTTTCCCTGTTTAGGGGAACTACGTCGCCCTGATCCTCATACCAGATGAGGTACGTAGGCAGGAGATCGTGTGAGGTCTCTCCGAGCGCCCTTTTCTTTTTTGTGTGTGTTTTGCTTGACAGCTATTAGGTCCGAGTTCCCGACTCCCTTCTAGTCTGTGTGTTCAGTTTTTTCTCCTTTGTGTGTGTCGGAGACTGACGTAAGTCCAGCGATTGGCAGTTGGTTTCCCGTGTGTGTTTGTTGGTTCAGAGTCTGATGTAAGTCCAGTGATTGGCATTCGGTTTCCATGTTTGCCTGTTTGTGTGGAGTTTGACGTAAGCTCAGCGATTGGCAGTCGGTTTCCTGTGTTGGTTTTGTTTCGGCGTGCGTAAGCCGAACTACGGTAGCTCTGATTCTCATTCCATATGAGATACGTAGGCATAGGATGCGATATCCTAGCGAGCCCGTTCCCCCTTCTTCCATCTGTGTTTCATTCCATTGTGTGTGCAGCTTGTGAGCAGTGTTTAGCAACCTTTCTTCTATTCTTTTGAGCGTGGATCCCGTCGAGTACGACGGATGCGTAGGGGAGCTAATACCTTCCCTTCGCATAACCGACTCCCGATCCCATCTCTCTTTGTTCGTGAGGCCATGTCTTTTCCAGGTTTACTTCGAGCGTTTCCTTTCCCTCTTTTGGGATAAATAACGCACGGTGGCGGCTCTGTTTGTTTTGTTTTTTCCCGCCGGTTGTTTTTCGCGGATGCGACAGCTGGCGACTCTGCTGGGGAATTAGAAGTTGACCTCCTGCTGGTCCATCTTCCCTAAGAGAGTCTTTCCTAGCGCTCTCTAGGATAGTTTAGGTTGCTTGTGTTTCTCTATTTATTGCATTTATGATTATTATGTTGTGTATATATTTGCATAAATGTTTGCATGCATCATACTATCATTGTGTTGTCTTCTGTACAGGTGGTTCCTCTGATTTGGGGTGGGTGTTCTGAGTGGGGCTAAAACCCAGGCCCGAGTATACACCTAGGATTAGTGTGGTCTCACGTTCCTCACATGTTGGTTGGGCATGTTGTTGCGACGTGACATACCACAAGCCGGACGAGGTTCATCTGAGAGAGCTCTTCCACTGTGGAGTATTCCACTTCGGTTGGGTTACCTCTTTTGAGCTATTGACTTCGGTGACCGTTCTTTCCCGGATCTTTGGTTTAGACGATCTTATGAGAGCTGCAGCGGCACACCCGAAAGGGCAAACCCGTTGAGTATCTTTGCCCGATTGTCGAGACCATTATCCGCCTTAGGATGACCTGATTAGAATTCACCTGTGAGGGGAAGGTTGATTCTTACAGATGTTCTCTGATGGTGACTTTGATGGTGACTAATGGTTCAATTCTTGATCTGGGGCCTATTTATGAGTCGGATTTATGGATTTATTTCCGAGACGCCGGAGTTCTGTCCGTGGTATTTATCAGTGGGGATCCGTTTATTTCAGGATTCCCTGGGCTGGTTCAGAGGGTCTTGTGGTTATCTGTTCAGAGGATCTCTGGTGATGATGGTGACGTATTCTTCAGTTCCGTTTTTCTCGGAACCCTGAGTGGGATTTGTGGTTACATATTCCTTCAGATGGTTGTGATCAGTTCAGAGGCCGCAACTCAGTGCAGTGGATGATCAGATGACTTGGAGGATGGCACAGTGCATTGCATTCATACATCAGCATCATTCTCATTTTGCATTTATCCGCATCTAACTCATGTTTATCCATATGTAGGGAACATTCTTGATTGAGATCCTGGTTGAGAGACTTATTTGCTCGGATATGAGGCCCGGTTTGAAGGATGATGTTGTGTACAGTTTCTTTGATCCAGAGATCAGTGTGCTGAAGGAGATGATAGCATTGATTACACCTGACCATGTGGGGATGTTCCGTGAGGCTTATGGGGGTGTTCTGAAGATGGTTTTCAGGCTCACTGACAGGGATAGGAGCGTTATCCATACTCTTCTCCAGTTTTATGACCCTGGTTTGAGGTGTTTCGTCTTCCCGAATTACTTATTGGGGCCTTTGATGAAGGACTATGCTAGTATCTTGGGCATTCAGATCAGAAATCAGGTTCCTTTCTATGCTACTAAGGAAGAACCTGATATTAGTATGATCTCCCGTGCTCTTTATTTGAGTCCAAAGGTGACCAAAGGAGGTCTGAAAGGGAAGGGGAAGTTGCCTGGTTTTCATCTAAGTTTCTTGGAGGCTAAAGCCAAGGAGCATGCTGTTTTGGGTGACTGGAAAGCTGTCTGTGCTTTGATTGCTGTGGGCATCTATGGTATCGTCTTATTCCCTAGCCAGAAGAACTTTGTGGATATTAATGCCATCCGTTTGTTTGCTCAGAAGAATCCTATTCCTACTCTGGTTGGGGACGTTTATTACTCGGTCCATAATCGGAACGAGAAGAGTCGTGGGGGATTGATCAGATGTTGTGCTCAGCTACTATACAAATGGTTTATGGGATATTTGCCTTCCAGGGGTGCTTTTGTTCTTCTTGACCATACTGTCAATTGGGCGACCAGGTTGATGGGTTTGCGGGCCAAAGACATAGCTTGGACTCACAGTAGTGGGGTTGGACAGGACTTCATTTGCAGTTGTGGGAGTTTTCCCAATGTGCCTCTTATAGGAGTTCAGGGTTGCATTAATTATAACCCGACACTTCTTAAGAGACAAATGGGATTCGCTATGGAGGTTCCTCCTCTCAAGAGTGAGATTCAGGAAACTTTGTACTTCCCGATTGAGGGTAACCAGTCACGGTTAAGGCAAGTGTCTGATGCATGGCGCAGCATTCAAAGGAAACGCAAGTTTTCTTGGGGTAGAGCTAATAACAGGTATTTCCCTCCGTTTGATGACTGGCTTAGCAAGAGAGTGGAGCTCACTTGTCTACCATTTCCTGTGGTTGATCCTTGGTATCCGTTGATTGAGGAATCTCATTCTTCTGTCGGTATGGAAGAGTTCCTAGAGATGAAGAGGGAGAGAGATCAGTTGCAAGCAGAGAAGACTGAGTTGGAGATTAGTGTTGCTAGAATTCAGATGGCTAATCAGGAAATCAAAGGGAGAATAGAAGACCAAGATAAGAGACATGCCATGGAAGTGAAGCGCTTTGAGATAGACACCGCTTATTATGGCAAGGTCAGCCAAGCTTTAGAGTCATCCATAAGGGAGCACGACATCACCAAGGAGAGGTTGGCTAGAGCTTCGAAGGTCATTGAAGATGAGAAGAGGAGACAAATCCTTGTGAGGGATCAGAGGGAAGATAGGGTCAAAGTCCTTATCGCTGAGTGGGGGGCAATGCTGAAGATTAAGGAAACAGAGAACGTGAAGATCATTGCTGAGAGAGATCACTATCTTGCTGAGAGGGATCATTACTTCAGACAGATGAAGATTCACTAGAAGGAGATAGGGAGATTGGAGCAGGAGAACACCGAGCTCAGGTTTGCCGCGAAGTTTACCAGGATGGTTGATGATGTAGGGCCTTCTGTGGGACCTTCATCAGACTAGACCTTTCTTATTTGTGTTGGATTACCGTCAGGCATGTTGACGGAATTCACTTGTTTGTATTTTCTTTTCTGATTCTAGAGAATTGTAATTTGATTTGTATCAGACTCGATGTATGACTCTCGCTCTTGTTGTGCACTTTTGGTATACAATGGTTATTTTCATTCAGTGATTAATCTTCAAGCTTTATTTGCTTTCCTGTATGTACTCACACAGCACACACATGGTTAGGTGGTATCTTTGCTAAATCATATATCTCTGATCTGTATGATGAAATCATTCGATGAATGTCAGAATATTGCTGCCGAATTATTATCTGTCTCGATGAAGCCAGGATCGAAAGACAGAGTGTTCCTCATGTGGATAGACATTGCATTCATGCATAATCATAATAACTTGTCTTCTATTTTGCAGGTGTCGGTTTCTAACGTGCTTGGTTGTTTCAGGAATCATTGCTCGTGCGCGGAGAATCATTCCCTTGCACATAACCCGTCCACACAGATACTTTACCAGACGCAACACACCCAGGCTAATGGATCTACCCAACATAGATATTCTTGAGCTGAAGGAGAAAATGAATGAACTGATCAATGTCATGCAAGGGTTTGCCGTGGGGCAAAAAGCACTTGCTGATAAAGTGGAGAAGCTCGAGCGGGCTTCGGCTGCTAATAGTGGTGTCAATTTAGAGGGTGTCTCCAACCATGGCCTTGGGGGTTCCAGGGATGGAGGAGATCTTGGAAAGAAGACAACTGTTGGCGTGGTGATCAACAATGGGGGTGGTTTTGGTGCTGCCACGAGCGGTAGACCCGGTCTGGTGGGGAATAATTTGAAGGACAATCTGTTTCCTCCTTTCTTTGGGGTTGAGGAGGATAGAGAGGAGGACAGAGAAGCAGATCAGTTCTCCATGCTTAATGAACAGTTTGGTCAATATGGTGTCCAACCACCAAATAAATAAATTCAGGTGCTGGCGGAGAAGATAAGGGTCTTGGAAAGCCATGCTACTCCGGGATTTGTTAATATGTCAAATATGGGGCTGGTTGAGGGGATTGTGATCCCACAAAAGTTCAAAGCGCCTGCGTTTGACAAGTATAATGGGAGTTCTTTCCCGGAAACTCACCTCCAGGCTTTTGTCCGCAAGATTTCTGCTTATACAATGGACCAGAAGCTGTGGATGTACTTCTTCCAGGACAGTTTGTCTGGAGGGTCCTTGGAATGGTACACCAAGCTGAAGTCTTCTGACATTAAAAGCTGGCAAGATCTCGGAGATGCATTCTTTAAACAGTACCAGTTCAACGCTGATATGGCTCCTAGCCGTACCCAACTGCAGGGTATGTCTCAGAAGTCTAGCGAGGGGTTTAAAGAATATGCACAGAGGTGGAGGGAGCTGGCTGCCAGAGTCCAACCTCCGTTGGTAGACCGAGAAATGTAGGATCTGTTTATGGGTACCCTGCAGGGGACCTTTGCTGAAAGAATGGTTGGATGCCCGGTTACCAATTTTGCTGATATTGTAGTGGCCGGGGAAAGAATTGAAAGTTGGTTGAAGCTGGGGAAGATACAGGGTAACGCTTCGTCGTCTGGATCGAAGAAGCCCTTTGGAAATGGTCAGAGGAAGAAGGAGGGTGATACCAGCGCTGTGTATACCCAAAGAGGACAGAGTAGGGATCGTTACTACCAGCACACTACTGCGGTAACCATTCCTGCTGATAATCAACAACAGCAGCAGCAACAACCGCAACAACAACGGCAGCCATTTCAACAGAGACCGCAGAGGGTTGGGTATCAGGTGCGAGGGCGAATGAATGATCGTCAATTTGATAGACCACCTGTAACCTATTCATTCTTGCTGAAGAAGTTGAAGGATTTGGGGTTGGTTCAGCTGAGGACGTTGGCACCGTTGAGACCTGATCAGAGGCCTCCCAGTTTTTATGAGAACGCCAAATGTGAATTTCACTCAGGTGCTCCTGGACACAATGTGGAAAATTGCAAAGCTTTTAAGCATGTGGTCCAGGACTTGGTGGATTCTAAGGCAATCAACTTTGCACCATCTCCAAATGTTAACGCTAATCCCATGCCCGCGCATGGTCAAATGGGGGTGAATGCAATTTCAGAGGGTGGAAGAACAGTGTGGCTGGTGAGTATAGACCAGTTGAAGACTCCTTTGGCTGAGATCAAAAGACAGTTGTTGAAGAATGGGGTCTTCCCGGGATGTGATAACTGTTGTGCTGCGTGCACTGTTACTTCTGATGGGTGTGTGTTACTGAGGGAGGCTGTCCAGAGGCTGATGGATGAGGGAAGCCTCAGATTTGAGAAAGTGGATTCGGTGAAGGAAGATATCTCCACCATAACCATTTACTTCGACCCGGTTGATTTGTCAACACTGGCAGACGCGGCTCCAGTTACTATCACGGTACCTGGGCCAATTCCTTATGACAAAGATGACGCCGTGCCGTGGAATTATGGTGGAGAAGTCTACTGTAATGGGAAGAAGCTGGAGGATCAAACTACAGGTGAAACCACCATTTCAAAGGTGGATAATGTCGGACCTAGTGGTTTCACTCGCAGTGGAAGGTTGTTTGCCCCTGATGCTTTGAGAAGTGGGGAAGGAGAAAAAGAAAAGAAAGAAAAGGCCGAGGCTTTAGCCAGGGCAAGAGGAAAACAAGTGGTAAATGAGGATACTCCTGTGGTGACACCGGCGCCTGGTGGGTCGGAAAGAGAACTTGATGATGAAGCTGAAGAATTCCTGAGGATTATCAAGAAGTCAGAGTACAAACTTGTTGACCACTTGCAGCAGACCCCATCCAAGATTTCAATCTTGTCCTTATTACTGAGCTCCGAGGGGCATAGAGAGGCTTTGTTGAAAATCCTGAAGAGAGCCTATGTTCCCCAGGAGATAACAATTAATCAGTTAGCGACGGTGGTGTCAAATGTCAATGCCAGTCATGGGCTGGATTTCACTGATTTAGATCTAACTGTGGATGGGAGGAATCATAATCGGGATTTACACATTGCTATGGAGTGTAAAGGAGCGGTGCTCTCTCACGTGTTGGTTGATACCGGCTCCTCTTTAAATGTGTTGCCTAAAAAAGCCCTGGCAAAGATGGATTGTGAAGGTTTGATCTTGACGCCCACTGACCTGATAGTAAGAGCTTTTGACGGTTCGAAGCGGGCTGTGTTCGGGGAAGTGGAGCTCCCGGTGAAGATTGGGCCCGAGGTGTTTAAGTCCGTATTCTATGTCATGGATATTCAGCCGGCATACAGTTGCTTGTTGGGTAGACCATGGATTCATGTTGCTGGGGCAGTGACTTCGACTTTGCACCAGAAATTGAAGTATATCTGGGACGGGCAGGTCGTCACCGTTTGTGGGGAAGAAGATATCTTCGTCAGCCACCTGTCATCGTTCAAGTATGTTGAAATGGACGGTGAGATATGGGAAACGCCAAGTCAAGCATTCGAAACCGTCAAGGTGGAGAATGCTCTTTTTGCCAAAGAAGAGGAGAAACCGTCCATTTCTTCATATAAGCAGGCTGCTGAGGTGGTGAAGAGTGGGGAAGCTCCTGGTTGGGGAAAGATGATGGACATCGCCGCCAAGAAGGATAGATTCGGAGTGGGTTATCAGCCGGGCCGAGGCTCGTCTGGACAAGGTAGAGGACGTCGTCCGTCATTCACATTCACCAGTGCTGGAATGCTGGATCCAGATCACATCTGTATGGTGGGTGAAGAGGTCGACAGTGATTGTGAGATTGATCAATGGATAAAGCCGTGTGTACCAGGGATGGAAGTCCAGAACTGGAAGGCCAAAAAGATCATCACTGTCACTCTACTTGAAGAGTAATATTTTCTGTTTTTCAATTTTATTTGCATGGAAGCCATATGTTTTGCCTGAAACGTAATGGTTCATTGTAAGGGCCACCTCATGTTTCATTTTGCAAAATTTGCATCAGTAATAAATGGATGTTTTTCATTAAAAGCGGTGTTCCTTGTTTTTCATTTATTTTTGCAGTTTAAAAACAAAAATAAAAATGGCAATGTTTTCATTTTCCTTTTCAATTTGTCTCGCTCCGGTTCTAAAGCAATGCATGAATCAACATTCATGTAGATGCGATATTTCTCCGGATCTCATTGATAACAATCTTGTTACACCCTCATATGACTTCGACAATCCGATCTATCATGCTGAAGAAGAAGGCGAAGAAGATTGTGAACTGCCGGAGGAATTAGCCAGGTTGTTAAAACAAGAGGAGAAGGTGATTCAGCCGCACGAGGAGCAAGTTGAGATTGTGAATCTGGGTACCGACGAGGTCAGGAAAGAAGTGAAAGTTGGGGCCGCATTGGAGGCGAGTGTCAAGAGCAGAATGGTAGCATTGTTGAAAGAGTATGTTGATATCTTCGCCTGGTCTTATCAAGATATGCCAGGGTTGGATACCGATATCGTTGTGCATAAGTTACCATTGAGAACAGATTATCCTCCAGTGAAGCAGAAGTTGCGCAGAACTCGACCCGAAATGGCCATGAAAATTAAAGAGGAAGTGCAGAAGCAGTGGGATGCTGGTTTCCTAGCTGTCACTAATTATCCGCCTTGGGTTGCAAACATTGTGCCGGTCCCGAAGAAGGATGGGAAGGTGAGAATGTGTGGACTACCTGGATTTGAATAGAGCTAGCCCGAAGGATGATTTCCCACTACCTCACATTGATGTGTTGGTAGATAATACAGCTCAATTCTCGGTGTTTTCCTTCATGGATGGTTTTTCTGGTTATAATCAAATTAAAATGTCGCCAGATGATATGGAGAAAACAACATTCATCACACCGTGGGACACTTTTTGTTATAAGGTGATGCCATTTGGTCTCAAGAACGCCGGTGCCACGTATCAGAGAGCCATGGTGACTTTGTTTCATGATATGATTCATCATGAAATCGAATGCTATGTTGATGACATGATAGCAAAGTCCCAAACAGAAGAGGGGCATTTGGTAGATCTGGCCAAGTTGTTTGACCGGCTGAGACAATTCAGACTGAGGTTGAATCCTAATAAGTGCACTTTCGGAGTGCGGTCCGATAAATTGTTGGGGTTCATTGTAAGCGAAAGAGGAATCGAGGTTGATCCTGCTAAAGTAAAAGCAATAAAAGAAATGCCTGAACCGAGAACAGAGAGGGAAGTTCGTGGTTTCTTAGGTAGATTGAACTACATTTCGCGGTTCATATCTCATCTAACAGCCACTTGTGAACCAATATTCAAGTTATTGAGAAAAGATCAAACGGTCAGGTGGAATAATGATTGCCAAGCGGCATTTGAAAAGATAAAAGAGTATTTGCAGGAGCCTCCGATTCTAATGCCTCTTGTGGAGGGACGACCGTTAATTCTATACTTGACGGTCCTCGAGGGGTCTATGGGGTGTGTATTGGGGCAGCATGACGAGTCTGGTCGAAAAGAGCATGCCATATACTACCTTAGCAAAAAGTTTACCGACTGTGAAACAAGATATTCACTGCTCGAGAAAACTTGATGTGCTTTGGTCTGGGCTGCTCGCCGACTGAGGCAGTATATGCTGGTTCATACCACTTTATTGATTTCCAAGATGGATCCAATCAAGTACATTTTTGAGAAGCCAGCATTGACCGGACGGGTTGCGAGGTGGCAAATGATTTTGACTGAATATGATATCCAGTATACCTCGCAGAAAGAAATCAAGGGGAGTGTATTGTCTGATTACCTCGCCCAGCAACCCATTGAGGATTATCAACCAATGAAGTTTGAGTTCCCTGATGAGGACATCATGTTTCTCAAATCGAAAGATTGCGAGGAACCAATCCCGGAGGAGGGGCCTGCCCCCGAATCCGAATGGATTCTGATGTTTGATGGGGCCGTTAACGTGAATGGTAGCGGTGTTGGTGCTGTTTTGGTTACGCCGAAAGGATCCCATATTCCTTTTGCTGCCCGGCTAACATTTGAGTGCACCAACAACGTGGCTGAATACGAAGCTTGTATCTTAGGGATTGAAGAGGCGATTGATTTGAGGATCAAGAACCTTGTTATATATGGAGATTCAGCTTTGGTTGTGAACCAGGTTAACGGGAAATGGTATACGCATCAGTCTCATTTAGTTCCGTACCGGGATTATACGAGGAGATTGTTGACGTTTTTCACCAAGGTGGTATTGCATCATGTGCCTAGAGAAGAGAATCCGTTGGCGGATGCTTTGGCTACTCTGGATGCCTTGACTAAGGTACAATGGTGGAATCAGTTCCCCAGTGTTGAGGTGGGACGTCTGGATAGACCGGCTTATGTGTTTGCTGTTGACACAACGCCTGATGATGAAAAGCTGTGGTATTACGATATCAAGCGCTATCTGGAGACCCAGGAGTATCCTGAGGGAGCATCCAAGAAGGACCGAAAAACTCTGCGGAGGTTGGCCATGGTGTTCTACTTGAATAAGGATGGGGTTTTGTACAAGAGAAATTTTGATTGGGTCTTGCTCAGATGTGTTGATGACAAAGAAGCAAGCCAATTGATGAAAGAGGTTCACGAGGGGTCGTTCGGTACCCATGCCAGTGGGAATGCAATGGTGAAGAAGCTGCTGAGGGCAGGTTATTACTGGATGACAATGGAGGCCCAATGTTTCAATTTTGTGCGGAGGTGTCATAAATGCCAGATTTATGCTGACAAGGTGGACGTGCCTCCAAATCCGTTGAGTTTGATGTCGTCTCCGTGGCCGTTTGCTATGTGGGGAATCAATATGATTGGGAAGATTGAGCCTACAGCTTCGAATGGGCGCTGTCGCATCGCGCAAAAAAACCGGCGGGAAAAGAAGAAACAACAGAGCCGCCACCGTGCGTTATTTATCCCAAAAGAGGGAAAGGAAACGCTCAGAGTAAACCTGGGAAAAGACATGGTCTCGCGACCAAAGAGAATGGGTTCGGGAGTCGGTTATGCGAAGGGAAGGTATTAGCACCCCTACGCATCCGTAGTACTCTACGGGATCCACGCACAAAAGGAAGGAAAATGGTTGCTAAACACTGCTCAAACTCACACACACTGGCTGAAAGAGACACAAGAAAACAGACTGAAACTGACTCGGCAGGATATCGTATCCTGGGCCTACTTAGTCTATCAGGCATAGACATCAGAGTCGAAGTAGTTCGGACTGGGGAAACGACACATGCTCGCTAGGACATCGCATCCTATGCATACGTATCTTCTCGGACGAGAGAAGAATCAGAGCATTCGTAGCTCGGCTGACACGCACACAAACAAACATTGGCGAAGGCAAACGTGGAGCCTGAATGCCAATCACTGGACTTACATCAGCATCCGAACCAAAACGCACTCAAGAAGGCAAACATGGAGCCTGAATGCCAATCACTGGGCTTACATCAGCATCCGAACCAACAAACCCACACTGGAACCCGAATGCCACTCGATGGACTTACATCAGCTTCCAAGCACACAACAAGGCAAAACAAAGACACAGGCGAACGTGGAGCCCGACTGCCAATCACTGGACTTATGTCAGCATCCGAACCAAAACACACGCACACTGGAACCTGACTGCCACTCGATGGACTTACATCAGCTTCCAAGCACACAACAACACAACAAGTTAATAGGGAGTCGGGGACTCGAGCCTATAACCGTCAAACACACACTCAAACAAACAGACAACAAATTACTAAGGAGTCAGGCACTCGAGCCTAGCAACTGTCAAACAACTCACACAAAAAGAAAAAGGGCGCCCGGAGAGATCAGCTCAATCTCCTGCCTACATACTTCATCTGGTATGAAGATCAGGGCGATGTAGTTCCCCTACGCAGGGATAAAGGACTAGCCTAACCAGATAACAGAGGGAGACACAACACTAGGGAGACTACGACTCGAGCCTAGATGTTATCATGCAAAATCATCCCTAAGTTAAGGTTTCTAGCTAAATGGCACAAGGGCCAACCTATCCTAAGTATGGCTCACACAGGAAGCAAGCCACACACACTTAACTTGCACAGGAAGCAAGCCAAGCAAAACCTAACTTGCACAGGAAGCAAGTCTAAACTAATCCTGACTTGCACAGGAAGCAAGTCAAACTATCCTAACTTGCACAGGAAGCAAGTCAAACTATCCTAACTTGCACAGGAAGCAAGTCAAACTATCCTAACTTGCACAGGAAGCAAGTCAAACTATCCTACAAGCACAGATAGCACACGCTATACACAAACAAGTGGCTCAAACAAGGGTTTGGTTTTAGTCAAGGGGTCATATCAACCTCAACAAACAAACCTCTGGAACTGGGTGAATGTTGCTCTTAACCTTGCCATCGAGGGGCTAAGGTGAAGCAGATGAAAGGATGAAGTGAGGATGAGACCTCACAGCTCTTATCCTAGGCCTGGGAGAGCTCAAGACAAGAATGTGTGGGTTCAGAAAGTGGGAACCCTTCTACACATTTAAAACTGACTCAACTGTACAGTTTGTACAAGATCTTGGGTTTGTATCTTCAATGCATCAACACAGTGGTGTGAGCAAAGCAGATGACACACTGAATAGTGGGGGATAGATTGCATATCCCTACCTTCCACCAATTGCCTCTTCACTTAGGAGGACTTTGACTCTATGCAAGGACAAAGTTAAACATCCACAAACATTGCCTCTTAAGGAGGACTTCAGACAGTTGTCTGGCCAAGTAACAGGCCAGGTCTTCCAGACTACATGAAGACTAGAAGCATACCTCAATGCAAATTGCTTATACAAGCAAAGCAAAGCAAAAAGTTCACAAGGAACTAAGCAACTAAAGCACCTGAAACAGTCAAGCAGATGTTAGTATGCAACTTCAAACAAAACAAACAGAAACAGAAACCAACAGTCAATTGGAGGCACATGGATGTGCAAGGCACAAGGCTTATGGCATGTGAGCCAAGCCACCTACAAAACAAACAAGGTTAGACAATGATATTTGAGCAAGCTCAATCAAAAAGAATTGGTCACAATGGCCATTTGTTGGTCAACCTGAAATCACAAGCTCAAAGGTGAGTATCAGGACCACTAGGACAAGCCTAGGGTCAAAAATGAATGAGAAAGTCCAAACAGCAAGGGGTAAGTATCCAAAATCATGTTCAAACAATTAGGAAACAAAACCAATTGGGTTCACACTCATATCAATCACTATCATCATTTCATGAACCATTTAGGTCAAAGCATGGCATTCAGAAGCTCATAGAAGTCAACAGCAAGACTTGCATCAAAAGCAATCTAAACATTTTCCAAAAATCATCAAATAAATCATGACCAATCCTAACACATAGCATGGTATGCATGTCAAATTTCATCTCATTTGGACAAGTGGAAGGCAGTCAATGAAAATCAGAAAGTCAAAGCAATTTTGAACATACTCAAAGAAGTCAACCAAACATGTATCAACTTAGAAAAATCATAAGTCAAGAATGGTGTATGATAAATGAATGGGACCAAAACCATGGTAAAGATGAGGATGTCTAGTCATCTCATGCAAAATTTCATGTCCATCTAATAAAGTATGAGAATTTCACAAATGAAGTGGGAACATGTGTCACACAAAGTCAACAATTGACTAGGCAGGGGATAAAATCTCAAACAATTAGGAAAATGGTTCAAATAAATCCAAGAAAATTCACAAGTCAACTAGACATACAAGAGTAGGCTCATGCAAAATTTCAATCCATTTAGAGGTCAAGAAGCATGGTAATGAAAATCATGAAGTTGGACATCAATGGTGTGACACAAATTGTCACACCCTAATTCAAAAAATCATATCTCACAAACTACAAATGATAAATTCACAAACTCTACACCAAAATCACCATGAGTGTGTCTAGTTTAAGAACAAAAATTTGGGAGCCATTGGATACATTCTCATCATTTCACAATTGATTTGGCAAAGTGTACAAAATTTGGTCACATGTCACAAACCCTAGCACCATTTAAAATTCGACCATGAAAAAAATTCTGGAAAATATATGACAAAAAACTAGAGATCAAGATGGACACAACACAAAAAATCCCATTAAATTTGGATTAAAAATGAACAAGTTATGATTTTTGTAAGTTTGAGTGATTAAATGAAATAAAAATTGAAAATTAAATGGATTAATGGAATAAATAAAGAAACAATGGGGGGGGTCAACGCCCCGGTCAACGCGCCCAGTAGCAGCGCTCCTTTTTAAATATATATTTTAGAAGGCATTTAATAATTGAATTGGCATCGCGCCCCAGTGGTAAAACACTTGGTATTTGAAGCAGGGGTCTGGGGTTCGAATCCCCCTCGCCCCAGGCCTTTTTGAATTTAATTTAGAAACAAGGCAAGGCAATTGCTACAATGCAGAAAACACACATTACAGTATAGGAAAAAAAAGCACTTACAGTAGCAGCAGCATCATACAGTAGCAGAAAAAAAATGAATTGAAATTTTTTTTGTTCCAAATCCAAGAATAAACATATCAATGTGTACATCTAAGCATATACATCAATAATCTAAAATTATTTTTCATCAATTTAGTTCAAAACGGAAGAAACAAACAAAAACAACTTTGACCATCAAACTTAAAATCCACTTTTCTCTCTTGATACCTAACCATTTGTCTCGATTCAAAGCCCATCATGTTTATGGTGAAGAGATCTATAAAATGTATTACATGATTTTGGAAAAGGTTGAGGTCGAAAACTCACCTAATTTGTGGGACAGTCGTGATGTAGCTGTTGTTTTGTTACAATTAGCCAAAACAGTTGCTCAGCAAGTGTCCAGGAGGTGAATGGTGGAGTTGGCTTGGTTCATGGATGCTGGAAAATGCTCAAACCATGGACTGTCATGGATGATATTTGAAAAGAGCAGTCCGACAACAGCCCTCCCGGTTGGAGAATGGCAGCTGAAATGCACTTATAAAGATGCTTGAATGATGTAGCAATACTAACCAGGTCGTGGCCTTTGAGGTTTTTTGGAAGAGCTTGGAAAAATGCAGGCAAGATAATGTTTTTTGAGAGAGTGAAGTTCTGTGTTTTTCAGCTGCTAATAAGGTTTACCAAGACAGAAAATGATGGAAAATATTGTATTGATCAAGGCCAGGTTTTGTTCCTTTTGGAAGTTTTTTGACTGCTTTTGGAAAATGGCCAAAATGTGGTTTTGAGCATGAGTGAATTTCTGTTGTGTATGGTTGCCTCTAGTGTGTGCCATGGACAGAAAAAATGATCATAAATCTTCTGTTGAGAGGTACAAGGCATGGCTCATGAAGGTATGGATAGGTATGGTTGCAAAGTGTACTTTTTCTCCAAAATCAAGCAAGCAAGCATGGCCTTTTTTTACTGGTTTTTTAGGCTGCAAATGAGGCTTCAAATGACAGCAAATGATGCATAATGCTGCTGTCCTTTTGAGGTACATGGCATGGTATGAAGTAGCATGGTTTAGCATGATGAAAAGTGTCCTTTTTTGCAAATTCCAAGCAACTAAGCAATGATTCACATGTGCTGCATAATTTGAGCTTGCAAACACACTTAAAATGATATTTATGAGCTGTTCCAAATGGCCAAATGTTGAAAAAATGTTTAAATCAAAAAGTCAACTCTTGGTCAAACTTGCATTTAAATGAAAAAGGTCAAAATATGCCATTTTGATTGGTGAAGTTTTGGCTCATGAAATTTATATTTTTGGAAAGAGGGGATCAAATGTGACTTGTAGGAAAAACCCCACCAAATTGGCCAAACGGTTTGGGAGATATGGCCCTTTGAAGTTCAAGATTTTCTGAAATCGATTCGATCATAACTTGCCAACCATACATGGGAATTGAGAGTTCTTGGACTTTTTGGAAATGGGAGAACAAGATCTTCAACTTTCATGTTGGGCAAAAATTCATTTGAGGCTTGTATCAAAATGTAGGTTTGAGGATCAAGACTTTCCATTTATGGCAGGTTTCAGTTACAGGCCCAGTTTCTATTTTGGGAAATTCATGATCTGGCTTCAAATTCTTCCATGATGGTGTTTGGCATGATATATGATGACTATTTGGACATGAATGAACTCTCACAAACCAATTCCAATCATCCAATCACTGATTAAATGGACAGTTGACCAACAGTTGACTTTTAGGGTTTCTGACTGATTGTGCGTTGACTGATGAATTCCAAACCCTAATTCCTTGAGAATTTGACTTCAAATGATGTCCCAAGTTGTTTGAACTCTTGATTATTGACCATGGTGCCCAAATTCCACAAGAATGACCACCATCCACTGCTTTGACTGACAGTTGACTTTTTTAGGGTTTTGGACTGTCTGGGCATGAACTGCTGACCTCTGAGCCCTTCACCCTTGACCAAAATACTTCAAATAGACCTCCAAGTCATGTGAACTTGTTGGACAAACCCCAAGGCCTTGATTCAATGAGAAATTCTTTTGCTTGCCTGGTTGACTGATCAGGAGATTAGTTTGACCTAATTTCTGATTGCTTGCTCTTGAGGCAACTGAGGGACAATGCAAATGCTATGCAATGGATCATGATATGCCATGACCTAATATGAAAATGTATGCATAATGGTAGGTGCAAATTTGAGGTGCTACAGGCACCGGTTCATATTAGTGGCTATTGATTACTTCACCAAGTGGGTGGAAGCAACCTCTTACGCAAATGTGACGAAACAGGTCGTTGCCAGATTCTTGAAGAGAGACATCATTTGCCGGTATGGGGTTCCCGAGAGAATCATTACTGATAATGGTTCTAATTTGAACAATAAGATGATGGCAGAACTGTGTCGGGAATTCAAGATTGAGCATCACAATTCTTCTCCTTATCGTCCGAAGATGAATGGGGCGGTCGAGGCAGCCAATAAGAATATTAAGAAGATTGTGCAGAAAATGGTCGTGACCTATAAGGATTGGCATGAGATGTTGCCATTTGCATTGCATGGGTATCGAACTTCAGTGCGCACGTCTACTGGGGCAACGCCTTTCTCGTTGGTATATGGGATGGAAGCGGTGCTACCGGTTGAGGTTCAAATTCCCTCTTTGAGATTCCTGATGGACGTGAAGTTGCAAGAGGCTGAATGGGTAAGGACTCGGTACGAAGAGTTGAGCCTGATTGAGGAAAAGAGGCTGGCGGCCATCTGTCATGGGCAGTTATACCAGCAACGGATGAAGCGTGCTTTTGACCGAAAGGTGCGACCTCGTGTGTATCACGTAGGAGATCTGGTGCTGAAGAGGATCCTTCCTCCTCAAAACGATCGTAGGGGCAAGTGGACACCCAATTATGAAGGTCCATTCGTGGTCAAGAAGGTTTTCTCTGGCGGAGCCTTGTTGTTAACAACCATGGATGGCGAGGATTTTCCATCCCCTGTGAATGCGGACGCAGTTAAAAAATACTTCGTATAAGAGACCCGCTGGACGAAAAGAATAAAATAGTCCAGGCAAAAAAGGGCATCCCGGCGAACCGGAAAAAATGGAAAGGTTCGGGCAAAATTAGGGATAAAAAGAAAAAAATTGTACACCCGACAAGTCGAAAACCTAAAAAGGCGGCTTGGGCAAAAAAGGGTATCCCGGTGGACTGAAAACCCGAAAGGGCGGTCCAGGAAAAAGAGGGATTGAAACGAACAACTGTGTCCAGCATGATCATTTGCTTTGGATATGACACATGGATAAATCCCCGGTAGGGATCAGTCGGAAACGTCTTGTTCAGAAGGCAGAAAGAGCGGAGAGTCTAAGGACATATGGGGTGTAACCGAGTTGGAACTCGATGAGATCGCGGTTTCACATTGCCATTAGGATAGATTTTTCCTTTTGTGCGCAATTACCTCTTTTCAGGAATTGCTTCCTTTGTATTGCTCGATTGTGAGCCACACCTTTTTTCAATCAATAAAATGCATATTCAGTCAAATAATTTTGTTTTTGTTTTCATTACCGCTTTGATTGCAAAAACATCCGTTTATTTTGATAAAGAATCTTTGCATTTCGAAACATGGAGATCCCTTCCAATGCATGTTTATAAGATTGAAAGATTGAAATCTTATTCGGAAGATTGAGTGACCTAGGTGTTGAAATTTGGCACGCCTGAGGCACGTTTTTATCTAACGATCTCTTTTGCAGGTGCTGTTAGATATTTTCACTCACTTGCAGGTTGTGATGTGAAGCTTTTGACAAAAGATCCCCGTGGAGTCCAATCAGGGACAATGAATGGAAGAATGGTGAAAAGACGGCGAGGGATGACGACGATCCTGGATATTAATCAAGAAGACTCTTCAAAGTCTGAGGATTGCAAAGTTTGTACCAATCCAAGGAGTTCGATCGCCGTCGAGTACGGGGAAGTCGGGAATACAAGGTGATGAATCAGAAAAGTCCAGACGAGTCTGGGAGCTCTCAAAAGTGGAAAGCTGACACTGGATTTGGATGTTGGATACCAGGGTTCGACGAGTCGACGGGTGTTCTGCGCCAGAACTTCCTTGTTTCCCCAAGCAGAGTTGGGATTGTTACCTCCCCAACAGATTCGAGGTCTATGTCTTCCCTAGCAGGGTCGGGATGGTTATCTCCCCGACAGGTTTTAGATCGATGTTTCCTCAGCAGCCAGGCCTGAAGGTTGCTATTTCCCTAGCGGAGGTGTCCGTTGCTGGCTTTTTCCCCCAGCAAGTCAGAGACTGTTGTTTTCCCCGCAGAGTGCATTGGTGGTTTCTTCCCCAGCGAAGTCCCCAAGTGGATCGGGTTCAGTGGGGGTTGTCCCTAGTGAGGGTGGCCTATTTCCCAGCAGCAGCGCTATTCCCCAGCAGGGTGAAGGTTGTTGTTGTTGAGTTCCTCAGTAGAGTGCTTCGAGCTCCCCGGGAGAGTCCCTCGAGGGGGATACTTTTTATGCATGCATCATTTAAGAGATCATAGCATATTGCATAATAAATTGCGTAGCATTTCCATAATTATGGAGCATTGCGCTAAAAAAACCATGCATCATCATTGCAAGCATCAGCTAGTCTCAAGCCGTGGTTACCATTTGAGATTTGGTTTCGCCAGTGGGTGAAGATGCTACTCAAACCGTGGTTACCGTTTGAGAAGTTGTTTCGCTAGTTGGAAAATCAGCATCAGCATTGCAAGCATCAGTTACTCGAGCCGTGGTTACCGCTTGAGATTTGGTTTCGCTGGATGGTGAAGATGTTACTCTGAGGAGTTTAGCATCGTGACGTTGGGTCAACGGTACTCCCCAGTAGTGCGCTACTGGAGGGAGATTTCTGTCGTGCGAGACAGAAGTTGGAAGATGTTACTCTGAGGAGTTTAGCATCATGACGTTGGAGTAACAATGTTCCCCAGTAGTGCGATATTGGAGGAAATTTTTCTATCGGGCGGAGATGGAAATAAAATCAAAGAACGTTACGCGATCATCGCGAAAATACATTTCAATTGGAGAAAAGGAAGTGTTGCGGCATTTTCTGGAGAACGGGGTTCAAACGGAGATTGGAGTTGAAGATTATATCCGGGATGAGGTCCTCAGGATTATCTTCTGATCATGTGTCACCTTAGACTTTGGCTGAGGCCAATAGAAGTCGTTATGGGGGTCTTCTAAGGAAGAAATGCACATGTTACCTTCCTGTTGTGAAGGTGTACCCTCTGATATGTCGCCATCAGAGTGGTGTTTTGGTGTTATTTCCGACGTTGCCAGCGGAATTACCACAAGAAAAGGGAGAACGGGGTTCAAATGGAGAGAAGGAGATGCTGGCTATTTTCTGGAGAATGGGGTTCAAATGGAGAAAGGGAGACACGGGGTGTTTTCTGGAGAGCGGGGTTCACAACGGCGATCACGAGCTATCGTCAGGCGACTGGGGTTCAATTGGAGAGCGGGGTTCATTGTTTGGCAAACAAGACTACTATGAATATGTCGGGGTTCAAATGCGGTGATCGGGGATCATACGCGCGAAAATATTTGTTCGGGGTTCAAGAAAATCATCAATCAGAAAGTTCCGGGGTTTAAGAAAAAGTAAAAGAAATAATAATAATATAATCCCCAGCGGATGCGGTGTTCAGGCCATGGTTATTCCGGTGTTACCATTTATTTTGGTATACAGGTCAAATTTCTGTTCGGTATTCAGGCCGACTTTCTCCGTACCAGACGGATTCTTCTTTTAAGATCACTTCTTTGCCGATTCTGACAGGCATGGTTAATTATTTCCCAGCGGAGTGCAAATTGTTCGTCTGCTCTTGGTATTCAATCACTCTTCACCCTGATCATCTGAAAGCCGAGGCTATTCATATCGACAGGTTCACAGTGGATTGAATAGGGGCAGCTGTAACACCTCAAAGTTTGCCCTCCTTTCTTGGGACTAGCTTAGCATATTGCATCTCATTTTTAGGGCATTAGGCATTACATCTTTGCATATCATGTGAAATAAGCAAGTCATCCTCCTGGGTCTTTCTCAGAAGATGGAGAGGTTAAGAGATTCAAGCCTGAGGGTCTCATGAATTGATCACTAATCATCTGAGGTTTGTGCTTCAATTAGGGTTTTTGGTTCCTCAAGGAGATTGAGTATTATCTTGGTTGAAATGGTACACCATCATCATCATGGTTCATTATTCCTGATCAGATTCCTGAGGATTAGGGTTTTGACCTCTGGTCAACCCTGATTAGTTGCATTCTACCAGTCAGGGTTTCTGCAAGGATATGAGGTCTTTATTGATATGGAGATCATCATATGATTTTATGGAGCTTGTATAAGCTAGGGTTTCATGTTGGAGTTATTTCATCAAGTGGTTGAGGCTCAAAATCATCTGTGCATGACCAAGTCATCTATCAACCACAAAAGTCAACAAAAGTCAACTGTCAGGTCAACTGTTGGATTTGGAGGTGGGAAGTGATTAGAAATACTTCATTCATGTTCAAACAAGTCTCATTTGACATTTCAAACATCAACTTTGAAGAATTTAAAGTCAGGTCAAAACTTTCCAAAAATAGAAAGTGACCTATAATTCAAAATTGCCAAAAACGGAAAGGTTTTAACCTAACTTCAACTTCAAATTACATCATCAAGAAAGCTTTAAATGAAATTTTGTTGAACATGAAAGTTGTGGATCTTTCTCTCCCATTTCTAAAAGGTCCAAGATCATCAATTTCTCACGTGTGGTTAAGGAGATATGATCAAAACTTGACAAAGTGTACATGGAGCTTCAAATGAGCATAACTTCTCAACCAAAACTCCAAATTGGATGGCTCTTTTTGCATTGCTCTTATTTTGATCTCTAGTTTCCAAATCTTGCATTACATGTCATGCATTATCATCACATGAATATTTGGAAATCCATTTGATTTTTGGAGGGAAAATATGGAATTTAAAATTTGTGCATTATTTGAACATTCCACCATTGCCATTGGCTCCAAAATGAAATTTGAAGTGAATTTGAGGACAAACCCGTGCACTGTTCACCATGCATTTTCATGCATAGGGTGAAAATCCCAATTTGCATTTACACCTCATATTTGTTAATTCCATTTGCATTGGCTTAAACTTGATTAAGGCATGATTAGCAGAACATATATAAGCCTAATCTCTAACTGTTTTTCAGTTAGCTTCTCATAATTTCAGATCTAGATCTCAATTCATCAAATTTTTTCTCTCAATTTTTCTTGCAATTTCTTCAAACAAATTGCATTTCTCTTGGTTGATTCATCATTCTGAAGTATCATTGAGCAAGATTGGGCGTGGAAAGGAGTGAAATCGTGGCTGTTTGAGCTAGGTGCAAAGCTTGGAGCATTCATGGCAAGTGAAGATTCAGCTCGTTTCATGCATTGTTAAGCCTTCATTTCATCATCATTTACTTCAACAAGCATCATAGAGGAGAATTGGAACATCAAGGACCTCGGAAACACGTGATTTCAGTTGCTGCTCATCAAGAGGTAGGTTTTTTGACCTCTTTAATTCTTCAATTCATTAGGCCTATCATGTAGATCTTTTAATGGTGATTATTCTGAGCTTTGAACCATGAGATTTCGTGCAAAATTGACTGAGATAGGTTAGTTTGAAGTTTCATGCATGATTCTTAATGTCTTCGATCCGTGCTTGTTTTGTTGTTTTATGTTAAAATGATTATGGATCTTGAATGTGCGTTGCATGAGGAATTGATTGGTATGCTCAATGTTAATTTCTGGACACTTTGGTTTTTTTCTGGAAAATCCAGATGAAGATCTTCATGATCTTCATCTTCGACCTTCATATGTTCTTCACGTTTCCAGAATGCCTGCAGTTTTTGCTGCGGATTTTTTAGGTTAGCTGCGGATTTGCTTAGGCTACGTTTTTGGATCCTTATGGCAACGCTTTTCTGTTGCCTTTGCTTTGGCGCTAGGGTTTGAGTATGAAACGATGTCGTTTCACTGCGCGCCTGTCCCATCACGCGAAAAACCGGCGGGAAAACAAGAACAACAGAGCCGCCACCGTGCGTTATTTATCCCAAAAGAGGGAAAGGAAACGCTCGAAGTAAACCTGGAAAAAGACATGGTCTCGCGACCAAAGAGAATGGGTTCGGGAGTCAGTTATGCGAAGGGAAGGTATTAGCACCCCTACGCATCCGTAGTACTCTACGGGATCCACGCACAAAAGGAAGGAATATTGGTTGCTAAACACTGCTCAAACTCACACACACTGGCTGAAAGAGACAAAAGAAACTGACTGAAACTGACTCGGCAGGATATCGTATCCTGGGTCTACTTAATCTATCAGGCATAGACATCAGAGTCGAAGTAGTTCGGACTGGGGAAACGACACATGCTCGCTAGGATATCGCATCCTATGCATACGTATCTTCTTGGACGAAGAAGAATCAGAGCATTCGTAGCTCGGCTGACACGCACACAAACAAACACAGGCAAACATGGAGCCCGAATGCCAATCACTGGACTTACATCAGCATTCGAACCAAACAAACACACACAGGAAATCAACTGCCAATCGCTGGACTTACGTCGGACTCCAACCAGAACACACACAAGGGTGGTCAATACACAAAAGGTTGAAAAAGAAAAAGGGCGCCCGGAGAGATCAGCTCAATCTCCTGCCTACATACTTCATCTGGTATGAAGATCAGGGCGATGTAGTTCCCCTACGCAGGGATAAAGGACTAGCCTAACCAGATAACAGAGGGAGACACAACTAGGGAGACTACGACTCGAGCCTAGATGTTATCATGCAAATCAACCCTAAGTTATGGTTTCTAGCTAAACGGCACAAGAGCCAACCTATCCTAAGCATGGCTCACACAGGAAGCAAGCCACACACACTTAACTTGCACAGGAAGCAAGCCAAGCAAAACCTAACTTGCACAGGAAGCAAGTCAAACAATCCTAACTTGCACAGGAAGTAAGTCAAACAATCCTAACTTGCACAGGAGGCAAGTCAAACAATCCTACAAGCACAGATAGCACACGCTATACACAAACAAGTGGCTCAAACAAGGGTTAGGTTTTAGTCAAGGGGTCATATCAACCTCAACAAACAAACCTCTGGAATGGGGTGAATGTGCTCTTAACCTTGCCATTGAGGGGCTAAGGTGAAGCAGATGAAAGGTGAGCGAAGATAAGACTTCACAGCTCTTATCCCTGGCCTGGGAGAGCTCAAGACAAGAATGTGTGGGTTCAGAAAGTGGGAACCCTTCTACACATTTAAAACTGACTCAACTGTACAGTTGTACAAGATCTTGGGTTTGTATCTGCAATGCATCAACACAGTGGTGTGAGCAAAGCAGATGACACACTGAATAGTGGGGGATAGATTGCATACCCCTACCTTCCACCAATTGCCTCTTCACTTAGGAGGACTTTGACTCTATGCAAGGACAAAAGTAAACAATCACAAACATTGCCTCTTAAGGAGGACTTCAGGCAGTTGCCTGACCAAGTAACAGGCCAGGTCTTCCAGACTACATGAAGTAAAAGAGACATACCTCAATGCAAATTGCTTATACAAGCAAAGCAAAGCAAAAAGTTCACAAGGAACTAAGCAACTAAAGTACCTGAAACAGTCAAGCAGATGTTAGTATGCAACTTCAAACAAAACAAACAGAAACAGACACCAACAGTCAATTAGAGGCACATGGATGTGCAAGGCACAAGGCTTAAGGCATGTGAGCCAAGCCACCTACAAAACAAACAAGTTAGACAATGATTTCTAAGCAAGCTCAATCAAAAGAATTGGTCTCAATGGCCATTTGATGGTCAACCTGAAAACACAAGCTCAAAGGTGAGTAACAGGACCACTAGGGCAAGCCTAGGGTCAAAAATGAATGATAAAGTCAAAACAGCAAAGGGCAAGCATCTAAAATCATGTTCAAACAATTAAGAAACACAACCAATTGGGTTCACATCCATATCAATCACTATCATCATTTCATGAACCATTTAGGTCAAGACATGGCAAACAGAAGCTCATAGAAGTCAACAGCAAGACTTAACTCAAAAGCAATCTTAAACATTTCCAAAAATCACCAAATAAATCATGATCAATCACAATCCATAGCATGGCATGCATGTCAAATTTCATCTCATTTGGACAAGTGGAAGGCAGTCAATGAAAATCAGAAAGTCAAAGCAATTTTGAACATGCTTAAAGAAGTCAACCAAACATGCATCAACTTAGAAAATTCATAAATCAGTGATAGCATATGATAAATGAATGGGATCAAAACCATGGCAAAGATGAGGATGTCTAGTTATCTCATGTAAAATTTCATGTCCATCCAATAAAGTATGAGAATTTCACAAATGAAATGGGAACATGTGTCACACAAAGTCAACATTTGACTAGACAGGGGAGAAAATCTCAAACAATTAGGAAATGCCACAAATAATTCCTAGAAAATTCACATGTAAACTAGACATACAAGAGTAGGTTCATGCAAAATTTCAATCCCTTTTGAGGTCAAGAAGCATGGTAATGAAAATCATGAAGTTGGTCATCAATGGTGTGACACAAATTGTCACACCCTAATTCAAAAAATCATAACTCTCAAACCACAAATGATAAATTCACAAACTCTACACCAAAATCACCACGAGTGTGTCTAGTTTAAGCACAAAAAAATTGGGAGCCATTGGATACATTCTCATCATTTCACAATTGATTTGGCAAAGTGTACAAAACTTGGTCACATGTCACAAACCCTAGCAACATTTAAAAACCACTCATCCAAAAATTCTGGAAAAATACTGATAAAATACTAGAGGTCATGATGAACACAACACAAAAAATCCCATTCAAATTGGATTAAAATTGAAGCATTTATGATTTTTGCAAGATTGGTAATCAAAGTGAAGAAATTAATTGAATTAATATTGAAAGAATGGCATTTTGGTAATTCTGGAATCCACTTAATGGAGTGATGTCGTTTTGGCCACAAGGAGGGAATGTTTTGATTGGCTATTGAAAAGCAAGCCATGCATGCACGTGAGGAATGGGGAAAAATTCTGGGCAGACAATTGGGATTAGGGTTTCCACTGTTCATCACCATCCCAAATCGTGATTTTCAAAGTTCTCCAGAAATAGCAATTGAGCATACCATTGTGATCATCAAACAACATACAACATGAATCTAGCCTTGATTTTCATTAAAACACCAACATGCTCATGAATTGACCAAAAACAAATCTTAACACCAAACTTCAAAATGATATATCTTCATGAATAAGCAGTCATTTCAAAAAGTAAAAGCATCATGATAACCAGCATGGATGGACCTACACTAAGCATGTATCAATTTGACAAAATAGGGAGGTTGAAAATTTACCAATTTGGGAGAACAGTCGTGTTGCTGATGCTTTTTGATGTTGCTGACTCGAAACAGATGAAATAAAGCTTTCCAAATGTTGATTAGTTGAAGAACTTTGCCTTGTGGATGCTTGGGATGAGCTCAAACAATTTCTGCCATGGATGATGTCCTTTCAAAGCAGCAGTGGGAAAGGAGCTTACAGGTGAAAAATGATGATTGCCACAGGTCCATAATGCTGTTTTAATGATGTCTTAGGCAAGGCCAAGTTTCATTCTTTGGGGATTCTTTGACTGGTTTTCAGAAATGGCCAAGAGTGGTTTTTTGGAATGTGAGAGAATGAGTGAATTCTTGTTTTTGGCTACAGCTAGGGGTTTCCTATGATGAATGAAAAGTGAGAATAACAATGCTAGGGTTTGTTCACCTTGGAAACTCTTGACTGATTTTGGAGCAAATGCTAATGAGTGAGTTTTTGGAAAATGAGTGAGCAAGGTTGGTTCTGCTGTGTATGTTGGCTGTTAGCAAGGTTTGTCAATGATGAATGGATGGTCCAAACACAATGCAAGGCTAGGTAACTTTGAGGTTTTGGACTGGTTTTGAAAATGCTAAGAATGAGTTTTCAGCATGAATGATTTCTGTTATGCAAGGTGTTTGGAGGATGCTAGTTAGGAGTTCTCATTTTTGACAGAAAATGAGGGTGTACCTGCTGTTAGAAGTTGCTATTGTGGTTTGGAGTTTTGTTCTTTGGTGTCCTTGACAGGTTTTTGGAACAAGTGCCAAGCAAAGTCAATTTTTAGAATGAGCATGAATCAATGCAGTTCTGTTGGTTTGATGATGGCTGCTACTGATTTAGGATGGTGCTTGAAGGGTGAAAAAGCAATGGCCAGGTTTAGGTTCATTGTAAGTTTGGACAGGAAATTCTAAAATGCCAAAGCAAAAGTCAATGCAGTTTTTGGATCAGTGATCTTTTTCTGTGTTGCAATGTTTGATGGCTGCAGCTGGCTTCATGTGACAGGAAATGATGGAAGATATGGTATTTGGTATTGTGCAATGCCTTGTCTCTTGACAGTTTGACAGGTTTTTCTAAAGAATGGCCAAAGTGGTTTTTAGCATGAATGAAATTCTATTGGTTTGTCATGTGTTGCCAAGGGTTTGTAGTATGACAGAAAATGGACAAGACTGCTATGTGCAGTACCAAGCATGGCCAGGTTAGGTTACTTTTGTGAGTTTGGACTGATTTTGTAAATGCAAGGATTGAGGCTTGAGAGAAATAAGAGGACAAGTGTTTGGTCTGCTGTCTTGTGGCTTGTGGCAGGGTTTCAAAATGATGAAATGGTGGTCAAAAAACAATGCTAGGCTTCAGTTCTTTTAGGAAGTTTTGACAAGTTTTGGACATGGCCAAAGTGATGCAGTTTTTCAGAATGGGAAGTTCTGTTGGCAATCTGATGGCTTATGTTGGCTAGTTGCTGCTATTGGTTTTCTAATGACAGGAAAATGGTGTTTTAATTTGCTGTTCTATGTTGTTTTGTGGTTAGGCAGTGTCTTCTCACTTTGGAGTTTTGGACAGGATTTTCAAATGCCAAGATGTGGTTTTTTGAGCAAATGAGTGAATGAAATCCCTTGGTTTTTTTGGCTGTCAAAGGTGGTGTATGTGCCAGGAAAATGAGGTATCAAAATATGCTGTTAGCAATTGCTTTTGTGGTTTGGCAATCTCATGGCTTGGCTTTGACAGAAAAATGGTCAGGACATATGCTATCAACCAAAGCAAGGTTTTGTCTCTTTTAGTTTTTTGGCCAGAATTTGAAAATGCCAAAAGCAAGGTAAGAGCATGGTTTCTCTCTGCAGTGTGTTGGCTTGTTGCTCAGTGGTCAGGTCATGCTTTGGTCCTTAGGGTGTTTGACAGAATGTTTGAAATGCAAAGAAAATAGCAAGGTGAATGAGTGAAGTCTGTCTGCAGTGGGATGGCTTGTGGCTGCAATTAGCCTTTCCCTTGACAGAAAAATGGTGCATCAAAACTGCTGGACAGTACAAGGCATGGCAAGGTTTTTGTCCTTGACAGCTTTTTTTTAGGAAATGGCCCAAGTGATCTCTAGCATGAATGAAGTTCTATTGGTTTTTTCTGTCCAATGTGGCTTGTGTGCCTGCTATTGAATTTCAAAAATGACAGAAAATCTGATGCATAAGGTCTGCTGTCATGGTACAAAGCAAGGTGTGAAAGTATGGATGAAAGTGTCCTTTTGTTCCAAAATTCAAGCAAGTAGGACATGGCCTTTGTTTTTGCTGTGTTAGGCTGCAAAATGGAGCTTCATACTGACAGAAAAATGATCAATAAAACTCTGTTTGAAGGGTACAAAGCATGGTCCATGAAATGGTGGGATAGAGTTAGTAGAAAGTTGTACTTTTGTTCCAATGTTCAAGCAAACTAGCATGGGCTCCATGTACTGCATAATTTGACTTGGCAAACATGTTTTAAATGATATTTCTGAGCTGTTCCAATTGGCCAAATGTTAGAAAAATGTTTATATCAAAAAGTCAAACATTGGTCAAACTTGCATTTAAATGAGATAGGTCAAAAAATGCCATTTTGATTGGTGAAGTTTTGGCTCATGAAATTTATATTTTTGGAAAGAGGGGATCAAATGTGACTTGTAGGAAAAAACCCCACCAAAATTGGCCAAACGGTTTGAGAGATATGGCCCTTTGAAGTTCAAGATTTTCTGAAATCGATTCGATCATAACTTGCCAACCACACATGGGAATTGAGAGTTCTTGGACTTTTTGGAAATGGGAGAACAAGATCTTCAACTTTCATTTTGGGCAAAAATTCATTTGAAGCTTTTATCATGATGTAAGTTTGAGGATCAAGACTTTCCATTTATGGCAGGTTTCAGTTACAGGTCCAGTTTCCATTTCTGGAAATTTTTGATCTGGCTTCAAATTCTTCCATGATGGTGTTTGACATGATATATGAGGACTATTTGGACATGAATGAGCTCTCTCAAACCATTTTCCATCAACAAATCACTGATTAAATGGACAGTTGACCAACAGTTGACTTTTCTAGGGTTTTGGATGACTGAAACTCTTCTGATGAATTCCAAACCCTAATTCCTTGAGAACTTGACTTCAAATGATGTCCCAAGACATATGAACTCTTGATTAATGAGCATGGTGTCCAAATTCCACAAGAATGGCCACCATCCACTGCTTTGACTGACTGTTGACTGTCTAGGGTTCTTTGCCTGACTGTGCATGAACTGATGACTTCTGAACATCCAATCCTTGACTTGAACACTTCAAATGGACCCCCAAGTCATGTGATCTTGTTGGACAAACCCTAGGGCCTTGGCTCCTTGAGAAATGCACTTGCTTGCTTGGTTGACTGATCTCCTGATCAGTTTGACCTAATTCCTTGATTGGCTTGCACTTGAGGCAAATGAGGCAATGCAATGCTATGCAATGGACCATGATATGCTAGGACCTAATATGAAAATGTATGTACAATGATAGGTGCAAATTTGAGGTGCTACAGTTGCCCCTATTCAATCAGCTGGGAACCCGAATGGATGAGAGCAACGACTGTCAGACTTTCAGGGTAAACAGGGATTGAATACCAAGAACCGTAGAATTTGCACAATACAGGGATCCACCAATGGAAACGTCCACTGGGATTTGATATTTATTACTGGGTATTTTGTTTTGTTTTTTGGTTTTCAAAGGGTATGGCCACATCCAGACATCACAACGATGACGAATGGGAATAGAAATCACAACTAGATGCCAACGGACAACTAGGAAAAACTCGACGTTTACCAACACCAACGGAGAGGAGAATACTTCTTCGGTCTGAATACCGGAAAATTGGCCTTGTGCAATGAGTACATCGACCTGATCGTCGGAAACTCCTTCGGTCTGAATACCGGAAAATTGGCCTTGTGCCATGAGTACATCGACCTGATCGTCGGAAACTCCTTCGGTCTGAATACCGGAAAATTGGCCTTGTGCCAAGAGTACCTCGACCTGATCGTCGGAAACTCCTTCGGTCTGAATACCGGAAAATTGGCCTTGTGCCATGAGTACATCGACCTGATCGTCGGAAACTCCTTCGGTCTGAATACCGGGAAATCATAAGTACATATTATCTATAGCCGTCAAAACGTAGATAATACGCTCGCATGGAAGACTATCCATAACCGGGTTGTAGGTTGTTAAATGAATAATCGTCCGAAAAGACAGGCATCTGGGTACCAGACTAGGTATGCAAAAGATGACCAATCAAAAGAGGATAAAGTTGCTAACTTGGAGCAAGTATCCAAAAAGAAAGTGAAGACCCAATGGGGACAATACTGTTTGATCAAAGTAAGTATCCAAAGGGGACAAGACCATTAATACCACAAAGAGGGGATTACATCTACCGGTTTGTAGGCAGAAAACCGCGGAAAAGTAACCAGTCATCATCGGGACGAGCACAAAGGGTTAATTCCAACAAGGGGAGGAAAGTGGGATTTTACAACTACCAGCTAGTGGGTAGAAAACCACAAAGATAGGACTTACAGCTACCGGTTTGGTGGTAGAGGCCAATGGAAAAGTAACCAGTCATCATCGGGATGAGCACAAGGGTTAATTCCACCAAGGGGATGAAAGTGGGATTTTACAACTACCAGCTAGTAGGTAGAAAACCACAAAGATAGGACTTACAACTACCGGTTTGTAGGTAGAAGCCAAAATTTCGCTGAGGATGAAGTGAATGAGTGCCGGTTAGTGAGCGACTATTCATTTACGCCCCAGGGCAGCACAAGAGATAGTCCACAAGAAGCCAATTTAGGATCGATCCAAAAAGGCAGACTAAATCAAGACTCATCCTAATGAGGAAAGAACTCAATAGGGAAAACCCATCCCGTTAGGGAGGGAACGGAAGCAACCGTCATCCACGAGGATGTATCTCAGTGGGGAAATGGCAGGAAAGGATAAACACTTTCTGCTTAAGGGGTTGGCTCTACATGGAGAGATCAGACACACCCATATCTGCTAGGAAAATCTACTGGAGAGATTTGTATTACCAAATAGCAGGAGGCAATCATCAACAGATACACGGCAACAGCTGCAACATGAGTACCTGAATGCTATGATTATGCATGTATGCTTTATACCTAAAATGCATGATGAATGTTGACGAACAGACATGCTTAACACGCAGGTCCGGGAATCAACCATCCGGAGAGAAAACCAAAGTCACCAGAGAGCCAAGAAAATCCACTGGAGGCTGGGACAATAGGAAACAATCAACATCCTGCAGGGGAGAAAGGCCACCCGAGGCTTCCGGAGGGATCGTCGGTCACAACCAGAGAACAGAGTTCAACATACAGGCGTACGCGCCACAACAACTCGTGATGAAAATCAGAGATACCGAGAAGCAACCAGATTTCTGATGAGAAATACAAAAGCATTGACAAAGCTCCTCGTGCAAACAACTCCGCTGAGGGATCTATCTGAGGGAATGCTATAGTACTGGGATGTTGATCTACCAAATACTGAATCTTCAAAGAAAAACACCCACGTTGGGGGAGAGAGGAAGACTACTCTGCTGGAGAGGCGAAAGTTGCAGTCTTCAATAAACACTCTGCTAGGGGAGCTGCCCCACAATAATGTCCGAAACAGCAAACTTGCTGGGGATGCCCCACGATAGGGCTCAAACAGCACTCTACTGGGGATGCCCCACAATAAGTGCTAACGGGGATTTGGAGGAAGAATCTGTACTGCCGGGAACATGAAGATGAACAACTTCAAACAACACTGCGTCGGGCAACCTCACTGAGGAGAGACCATACGAGGTTCTGCAGGACAAAGATACAGTCATACTCGAGATACGAACAATCGTCTTACCTGTTGGTAATCATACCACCTTCGGGAGAGCACTGTGGGTCTCCTAAGTATCCTTCCATCATTGTGAATGTTCACTTTGTTTAAGAACAATTTTTTTGAAAATTTTTGTTTATTTTGAAAACAATGATACTTTATCAATTAAAAACATGCAAAACATTTGTTGAGTTGAAAACAAATAAGAGTGCAAATAATGGGATAAAAGCTCAAGTAGATGTAATGGAATGGTAGTCTGCAAAGGGCGAGACTCCATAGATCTGTACAAGTTTGAAATCGGTGATATATATTGGAGAGGGCTACATTGAACATAATGACCTTTCCTCTACCATTCTGACTTTTCGATGTATTCAAAGCTTCAGTCGACGACAAATCGAGAATTCCTGACGGATGACAGATATAGAGCACAGTCTTGTCGATGCAGTTACTTGCCAAATCCCTAATTTTTGCCTAGATTGCCCCAGTGTGAGGTGTTCAATCTAGCGGGATGCAAATTCTTTTTTTCAATGTCTCTAATTTTTGCCTGGATCGCCCTTTCGGGTTTTCAATCCACCGAGACGCTCCTTTTTGCCTAAGTCGCCCTTTGGGGTGTTTGACTTAGCGAGCTTTTGATTTTTTTTTTTTAGGCGAAGTATTTCTTGACTGCATCTGGATTCACAGGACGAGTGAACTTCTTCATCCATTGATGTGAGTGCTAAAGCACTGCCTGAAAAGGCTCTCTTGACAACACATGGACCTTCATAGTTTGGAGTTCACTTGCCCCTGGAATCGGGCACGAAAGTCAAGACTTTCTTGAGCACAAGGTCACCTTCTCGGAACACACGAGGCTTGACCTTCTTGTTGAATGCTTTTTCACTCTCTGCTGATATGACTGACCATGACACATGGCAGTTGATCTCTTTTTTTTGATCGAATTCAGCATCAGCCAACTTGGGACTTTGAGGGTGCTATTTCTCTTTTGTTTTTTTTTTCCTTTCTTTTTCTTTCTTTTGATTTCTTTTGATTTTGATTGATTTCTTTTCTTGATTTTGCACCCTCCTCTTTCTCTTTTTTCTCTTTTTTTTTTATAATGCCCCAGTTGGCTGTTCTGCTGATTCTCGAGATGCAGCTGAGTGATCTTCTTTTCTTGCTCAAGAAGTCGGGAAATCTCGTCAGGAATCCCTTCAACATCATCTTCGTCCACTTCGAATACAGGGAGTTCAAAATTGGGAGATGACGTCCGATCATTATGTTCAATGGGTTTGAGGAACAACCTGCATAAAGATTTTGATATGAAAAGCTCTTTGAAAATCAAACAAGACAATCGTTATGCAGATGAAAAGATTTCTTTTATTCTTGTTTTTTAGGGTTTTTTTGTGATCACCAATTTCATGCAAAAAGCAAAAAGGGAAAACAAATGGAAAACAAATGTTTTAACATGAATTAATTGAATGAAAATATCATTGCACAAAATGTTGCCAACAATGTCATCACTTCTCCTTTTGGCATGGGAGAAGGGTTTTTAAACAAAGTGATTGTTACTCTGACTTATGAACAACTGTAGGAAAGCCCACAGTGACCCAATTGTGATAGATCCCACCGGGGATGACAACTGTCAGTATCTCTTGCATTAGCAGCTTCTGTTTCTGAACAATCCTTCTGAAGAAAAAGTCGGCGCCAGCCCAGGACTTGTTATCTTCAAGCTTGATTAACACGGGGACCCAAGTCTTCAAAGTTCAGGATACCTGACTTCACGAGGTCTTGAACCTTCATCTTCAGCTGGAAACAACTATCCACATCATGACCAGGAGCTCCTGAATGATACACACAATGCTGCTCAGGCCTATACCACCACCGAGGGTTGACGGGTATGGGCGGCGGGTCTCTGGGAGTAATCAAGTTCCGCTCTATCAACGAGGGATACAGCTCGGCGTAGGACATGGGGATTGGATCAAAAATGATCTTCTTCCTCTCATTACTTGTATTGGCTTGATTACCATTGTGAGGCTGGGAAGCCTGCTGCTGAGGACGATGTTGTTGACGCTGATATTGCTGAGTTGACCTTCTCTGCTGTTGTTGAGGTTGAGTTGCTGGAATAGTCACACCAACAGCCTGACGATACTGTCCTCTGTTCACACTCCCCCGTCGGTGCACAACATTTGTTTCAATCTCTCCCCTTTTGGGTGCCCCAGAGTATGTCTTCTTAGTACTCGAGGAACTTGAAGAGCCAGGATGGCGAACCGGAGCGCGGGTTGCTCTGACATTAACAGTCTCTGCAGCAAGAGGCTGCTCACTGATTCTGATCCCCTTCAATTCATCACCCACGGCATAATCATTGACGAGAATAGTGACAGCAGCATTCTCATGAACGGGTACACCCACTGGTGAAGCACGGTGGACCGGTGGAATCACGGCTTCCAGTCTCTGGGCTAAGGCACGCAGCTCCTCTTGCCCCTGAACAACTCCTTGCATCTTTGTCATGAACTGGGCCATGTTTGCCCTCATCTCAGCCAACTCAGTCTGAACCTGACCCATACTTCTCTGATGGTTGAGTCTGGTCGCGGTGCGGACGGTGATCAACAATCCTGTCTCAGTCGGGAACCAAAGCGAGGAGTCTTTCCAAACATGTCTGCAATGCAAGGATGTGTATGATATGCATGATGCGGATGCGGATGCTATCTTATCATGAATGATCCTGAAAAGGATATGCGTATGCGAGTTAACTTTTTTCATGCATTACTATTTTTTGAAAATAAATATGCTATGATGCAAATGATGGAGCCAAGACTGGCAGGAACTGGCATCTGAGGAACCATCTGAAACCCCAAAGTCATCTGAGGAGCTGGCATCTGAACCCATGTCTGGAGAACTGAGTCACCATCTGAGCGAGTACCCTCAAATTCAGCCCAGGGATCCGAAATAAACGGAACCCTCTGATCAATACCAGGGTCAAACCTCCGGCGTCCAGAAATAAATGTCCAGAATTCATAGTCACCATCAGTACCAGGAGTCACCAACTGTACCTGTTAAAATGATCAAACCCTTCCCTACTCACGGGTGTAGTCTAGGCCAGGGTAAAGCTGAGAGAAACGCAACATAAATAACCTTTCGCAGAAATACTATCATATACACACCCGAAGTATGTAACGACAGTATCCCACCAGGGTCTGAACTGCTCGTGATATCAATGTTCCGCTAAGTGGCGCCATACCACCCGCTTCCCATGAATCACTCTATTCCTAATCATCCTAGATTTTCACTCATGGTCTGGGTATTGGACCTTTTACCTCAACTGACTCCCCCCCACACAGAGAAAAACAGACAGCCAGCCAGTAATGAATAATGAATATGAATGCAAACATCAATGCACACAATCAATGCAAACAATAAATGTACATATATACAATGAATGCAATAAAATACAACAAGCAGAAAGCAACCAAAACCCTAATCCTAGAGAGCGCTAGGAGAGACTCGCTCAGGGAAGATGGACCAGCAGAGGTCAACTTCTCTATATCCCCAGCAGAGTCGCCAGCTGTCGCATCACGCGAAAAACCGGCGGGAAAACAAGAACAACAGAGCCGCCACCGTGCGTTATTTATCCCAAAAGAGGGAAAGGAAACGCTCGAAGTAAACCTGGAAAAAGACATGGTCTCGCGACCAAAGAGAATGGGTTCGGGAGTCAGTTATGCGAAGGGAAGGTATTAGCACCCCTACGCATCCGTAGTACTCTACGGGATCCACGCACAAAAGGAAGGAATATTGGTTGCTAAACACTGCTCAAACTCACACACACTGGCTGAAAGAGACAAAAGAAACTGACTGAAACTGACTCGGCAGGATATCGTATCCTGGGTCTACTTAATCTATCAGGCATAGACATCAGAGTCGAAGTAGTTCGGACTGGGGAAACGACACATGCTCGCTAGGATATCGCATCCTATGCATACGTATCTTCTTGGACGAAGAAGAATCAGAGCATTCGTAGCTCGGCTGACACGCACACAAACAAACACAGGCAAACATGGAGCCCGAATGCCAATCACTGGACTTACATCAGCATCCGAACCAAACAAACACACACAGGAAATCAACTGCCAATCGCTGGACTTACGTCGGACTCCAACCAGAACACACACAAGGGTGGTCAATACACAAAAGGTTGAAAAAGAAAAAGGGCGCCCGGAGAGATCAGCTCAATCTCCTGCCTACATACTTCATCTGGTATGAAGATCAGGGCGATGTAGTTCCCCTACGCAGGGATAAAGGACTAGCCTAACCAGATAACAGAGGGAGACACAACTAGGGAGACTACGACTCGAGCCTAGATGTTATCATGCAAATCAACCCTAAGTTATGGTTTCTAGCTAAACGGCACAAGAGCCAACCTATCCTAAGCATGGCTCACACAGGAAGCAAGCCACACACACTTAACTTGCACAGGAAGCAAGCCAAGCAAAACCTAACTTGCACAGGAAGCAAGTCAAACAATCCTAACTTGCACAGGAAGTAAGTCAAACAATCCTAACTTGCACAGGAGGCAAGTCAAACAATCCTACAAGCACAGATAGCACACGCTATACACAAACAAGTGGCTCAAACAAGGGTTAGGTTTTAGTCAAGGGGTCATATCAACCTCAACAAACAAACCTCTGGAATGGGGTGAATGTGCTCTTAACCTTGCCATTGAGGGGCTAAGGTGAAGCAGATGAAAGGTGAGCGAAGATAAGACTTCACAGCTCTTATCCCTGGCCTGGGAGAGCTCAAGACAAGAATGTGTGGGTTCAGAAAGTGGGAACCCTTCTACACATTTAAAACTGACTCAACTGTACAGTTGTACAAGATCTTGGGTTTGTATCTGCAATGCATCAACACAGTGGTGTGAGCAAAGCAGATGACACACTGAATAGTGGGGGATAGATTGCATACCCCTACCTTCCACCAATTGCCTCTTCACTTAGGAGGACTTTGACTCTATGCAAGGACAAAAGTAAACAATCACAAACATTGCCTCTTAAGGAGGACTTCAGGCAGTTGCCTGACCAAGTAACAGGCCAGGTCTTCCAGACTACATGAAGTAAAAGAGACATACCTCAATGCAAATTGCTTATACAAGCAAAGCAAAGCAAAAAGTTCACAAGGAACTAAGCAACTAAAGTACCTGAAACAGTCAAGCAGATGTTAGTATGCAACTTCAAACAAAACAAACAGAAACAGACACCAACAGTCAATTAGAGGCACATGGATGTGCAAGGCACAAGGCTTAAGGCATGTGAGCCAAGCCACCTACAAAACAAACAAGTTAGACAATGATTTCTAAGCAAGCTCAATCAAAAGAATTGGTCTCAATGGCCATTTGATGGTCAACCTGAAAACACAAGCTCAAAGGTGAGTAACAGGACCACTAGGGCAAGCCTAGGGTCAAAAATGAATGATAAAGTCAAAACAGCAAAGGGCAAGCATCTAAAATCATGTTCAAACAATTAAGAAACACAACCAATTGGGTTCACATCCATATCAATCACTATCATCATTTCATGAACCATTTAGGTCAAGACATGGCAAACAGAAGCTCATAGAAGTCAACAGCAAGACTTAACTCAAAAGCAATCTTAAACATTTCCAAAAATCACCAAATAAATCATGATCAATCACAATCCATAGCATGGCATGCATGTCAAATTTCATCTCATTTGGACAAGTGGAAGGCAGTCAATGAAAATCAGAAAGTCAAAGCAATTTTGAACATGCTTAAAGAAGTCAACCAAACATGCATCAACTTAGAAAATTCATAAATCAGTGATAGCATATGATAAATGAATGGGATCAAAACCATGGCAAAGATGAGGATGTCTAGTTATCTCATGTAAAATTTCATGTCCATCCAATAAAGTATGAGAATTTCACAAATGAAATGGGAACATGTGTCACACAAAGTCAACATTTGACTAGATAGGGGAGAAAATCTCAAACAATTAGGAAATGCCACAAATAATTCCTAGAAAATTCACATGTAAACTAGACATACAAGAGTAGGTTCATGCAAAATTTCAATCCCTTTTGAGGTCAAGCAGCATGGTAATGAAAATCATGAAGTTGGTCATCAATGGTGTGACACAAATTGTCACACCCTAATTCAAAAAATCATAACTCTCAAACCACAAATGATAAATTCACAAACTCTACACCAAAATCACCACGAGTGTGTCTAGTTTAAGCACAAAAAAATTGGGAGCCATTGGATACATTCTCATCATTTCACAATTGATTTGGCAAAGTGTACAAAACTTGGTCACATGTCACAAACCCTAGCAACATTTAAAAACCACTCATCCAAAAATTCTGGAAAAATACTGATAAAATACTAGAGGTCATGATGAACACAACACAAAAAATCCCATTCAAATTGGATTAAAATTGAAGCATTTATGATTTTTGCAAGATTGGTAATCAAAGTGAAGAAATTAATTGAATTAATATTGAAAGAATGGCATTTTGGTAATTCTGGAATCCACTTAATGGAGTGATGTCGTTTTGGCCACAAGGAGGGAATGTTTTGATTGGCTATTGAAAAGCAAGCCATGCATGCACGTGAGGAATGGGGAAAAATTCTGGGCAGACAATTGGGATTAGGGTTTCCACTGTTCATCACCATCCCAAATCGTGATTTTCAAAGTTCTCCAGAAATAGCAATTGAGCATACCATTGTGATCATCAAACAACATACAACATGAATCTAGCCTTGATTTTCATTAAAACACCAACATGCTCATGAATTGACCAAAAACAAATCTTAACACCAAACTTCAAAATGATATATCTTCATGAATAAGCAGTCATTTCAAAAAGTAAAAGCATCATGATAACCAGCATGGATGGACCTACACTAAGCATGTATCAATTTGACAAAATAGGGAGGTTGAAAATTTACCAATTTGGGAGAACAGTCGTGTTGCTGATGCTTTTTGATGTTGCTGACTCGAAACAGATGAAATAAAGCTTTCCAAATGTTGATTAGTTGAAGAACTTTGCCTTGTGGATGCTTGGGATGAGCTCAAACAATTTCTGCCATGGATGATGTCCTTTCAAAGCAGCAGTGGGAAAGGAGCTTACAGGTGAAAAATGATGATTGCCACAGGTCCATAATGCTGTTTTAATGATGTCTTAGGCAAGGCCAAGTTTCATTCTTTGGGGATTCTTTGACTGGTTTTCAGAAATGGCCAAGAGTGGTTTTTTGGAATGTGAGAGAATGAGTGAATTCTTGTTTTTGGCTACAGCTAGGGGTTTCCTATGATGAATGAAAAGTGAGAATAACAATGCTAGGGTTTGTTCACCTTGGAAACTCTTGACTGATTTTGGAGCAAATGCTAATGAGTGAGTTTTTGGAAAATGAGTGAGCAAGGTTGGTTCTGCTGTGTATGTTGGCTGTTAGCAAGGTTTGTCAATGATGAATGGATGGTCCAAACACAATGCAAGGCTAGGTAACTTTGAGGTTTTGGACTGGTTTTGAAAATGCTAAGAATGAGTTTTCAGCATGAATGATTTCTGTTATGCAAGGTGTTTGGAGGATGCTAGTTAGGAGTTCTCATTTTTGACAGAAAATGAGGGTGTACCTGCTGTTAGAAGTTGCTATTGTGGTTTGGAGTTTTGTTCTTTGGTGTCCTTGACAGGTTTTTGGAACAAGTGCCAAGCAAAGTCAATTTTTAGAATGAGCATGAATCAATGCAGTTCTGTTGGTTTGATGATGGCTGCTACTGATTTAGGATGGTGCTTGAAGGGTGAAAAAGCAATGGCCAGGTTTAGGTTCATTGTAAGTTTGGACAGGAAATTCTAAAATGCCAAAGCAAAAGTCAATGCAGTTTTTGGATCAGTGATCTTTTTCTGTGTTGCAATGTTTGATGGCTGCAGCTGGCTTCATGTGACAGGAAATGATGGAAGATATGGTATTTGGTATTGTGCAATGCCTTGTCTCTTGACAGTTTGACAGGTTTTTCTAAAGAATGGCCAAAGTGGTTTTTAGCATGAATGAAATTCTATTGGTTTGTCATGTGTTGCCAAGGGTTTGTAGTATGACAGAAAATGGACAAGACTGCTATGTGCAGTACCAAGCATGGCCAGGTTAGGTTACTTTTGTGAGTTTGGACTGATTTTGTAAATGCAAGGATTGAGGCTTGAGAGAAATAAGAGGACAAGTGTTTGGTCTGCTGTCTTGTGGCTTGTGGCAGGGTTTCAAAATGATGAAATGGTGGTCAAAAAACAATGCTAGGCTTCAGTTCTTTTAGGAAGTTTTGACAAGTTTTGGACATGGCCAAAGTGATGCAGTTTTTCAGAATGGGAAGTTCTGTTGGCAATCTGATGGCTTATGTTGGCTAGTTGCTGCTATTGGTTTTCTAATGACAGGAAAATGGTGTTTTAATTTGCTGTTCTATGTTGTTTTGTGGTTAGGCAGTGTCTTCTCACTTTGGAGTTTTGGACAGGATTTTCAAATGCCAAGATGTGGTTTTTTGAGCAAATGAGTGAATGAAATCCCTTGGTTTTTTTGGCTGTCAAAGGTGGTGTATGTGCCAGGAAAATGAGGTATCAAAATATGCTGTTAGCAATTGCTTTTGTGGTTTGGCAATCTCATGGCTTGGCTTTGACAGAAAAATGGTCAGGACATATGCTATCAACCAAAGCAAGGTTTTGTCTCTTTTAGTTTTTTGGCCAGAATTTGAAAATGCCAAAAGCAAGGTAAGAGCATGGTTTCTCTCTGCAGTGTGTTGGCTTGTTGCTCAGTGGTCAGGTCATGCTTTGGTCCTTAGGGTGTTTGACAGAATGTTTGAAATGCAAAGAAAATAGCAAGGTGAATGAGTGAAGTCTGTCTGCAGTGGGATGGCTTGTGGCTGCAATTAGCCTTTCCCTTGACAGAAAAATGGTGCATCAAAACTGCTGGACAGTACAAGGCATGGCAAGGTTTTTGTCCTTGACAGCTTTTTTTTAGGAAATGGCCCAAGTGATCTCTAGCATGAATGAAGTTCTATTGGTTTTTTCTGTCCAATGTGGCTTGTGTGCCTGCTATTGAATTTCAAAAATGACAGAAAATCTGATGCATAAGGTCTGCTGTCATGGTACAAAGCAAGGTGTGAAAGTATGGATGAAAGTGTCCTTTTGTTCCAAAATTCAAGCAAGTAGGACATGGCCTTTGTTTTTGCTGTGTTAGGCTGCAAAATGGAGCTTCATACTGACAGAAAAATGATCAATAAAACTCTGTTTGAAGGGTACAAAGCATGGTCCATGAAATGGTGGGATAGAGTTAGTAGAAAGTTGTACTTTTGTTCCAATGTTCAAGCAAACTAGCATGGGCTCCATGTACTGCATAATTTGACTTGGCAAACATGTTTTAAATGATATTTCTGAGCTGTTCCAATTGGCCAAATGTTAGAAAAATGTTTATATCAAAAAGTCAAACATTGGTCAAACTTGCATTTAAATGAGATAGGTCAAAAAATGCCATTTTGATTGGTGAAGTTTTGGCTCATGAAATTTATATTTTTGGAAAGAGGGGATCAAATGTGACTTGTAGGAAAAAACCCCACCAAAATTGGCCAAACGGTTTGAGAGATATGGCCCTTTGAAGTTCAAGATTTTCTGAAATCGATTCGATCATAACTTGCCAACCACACATGGGAATTGAGAGTTCTTGGACTTTTTGGAAATGGGAGAACAAGATCTTCAACTTTCATTTTGGGCAAAAATTCATTTGAAGCTTGTATCATGATGTAAGTTTGAGGATCAAGACTTTCCATTTATGGCAGGTTTCAGTTACAGGTCCAGTTTCCATTTCTGGAAATTTTTGATCTGGCTTCAAATTCTTCCATGATGGTGTTTGACATGATATATGAGGACTATTTGGACATGAATGAGCTCTCTCAAACCATTTTCCATCAACAAATCACTGATTAAATGGACAGTTGACCAACAGTTGACTTTTCTAGGGTTTTGGATGACTGAAACTCTTCTGATGAATTCCAAACCCTAATTCCTTGAGAACTTGACTTCAAATGATGTACCAAGACATATGAACTCTTGATTAATGAGCATGGTGTCCAAATTCCACAAGAATGGCCACCATCCACTGCTTTGACTGACTGTTGACTGTCTAGGGTTCTTTGCCTGACTGTGCATGAACTGATGACTTCTGAACATCCAATCCTTGACTTGAACACTTCAAATGGACCCCCAAGTCATGTGATCTTGTTGGACAAACCCTAGGGCCTTGGCTCCTTGAGAAATGCACTTGCTTGCTTGGTTGACTGATCTCCTGATCAGTTTGACCTAATTCCTTGATTGGCTTGCACTTGAGGCAAATGAGGCAATGCAATGCTATGCAATGGACCATGATATGCTAGGACCTAATATGAAAATGTATGTACAATGATAGGTGCAAATTTGAGGTGCTACAGCGCCACATTTGAATTGCGCCTGGCTTCGATTCCCCGTTGCAACATTATTTTCAAATGCTTCACTTATTTTCCTTTTCCCTCCATACATTTCTATACATGCTTCACATCATTTTTATTTTATTTTTTCTTCATCTTTAAAAATTCATAACAAATTAAATATTGATCCAAAAATTGCTAGGTTTTTTTCATTGTTTTGCATTTTTTGTCTATTATTTTTTGATCATTAATTTCAAAATTGTGCTTGGCTGGATAATTTTTTGTGCTAGGATGTTTGGACATGTATGCTTCCTTGACCTTGCCATGCTTATACATTTATGAAATGCTGGTTTTTGATCCAATGAATATGAAATTTTGCATGCTATAACTAGACTCATTGATTGACATTTTGGTGTTGATTTGGTATTTTTATCATGTGTCATTGCTGTTTTATGATCATGCTAAGTTAGGTGTGACAATTTGTGTCACACCTTGTGATGTTCAACTTGAATGATGTGTTTGCCATGCCAAATGATCTCCAATTGTCTTGATTTTTTGTATGATTCATGCTATGGATGTTGTGATTGCTCATGAATTTTGTTGGAATTTTTGGAATCATTTCTGATTTAATTGAGATTTTTCATTCTAGATGGTTACATTTGAGCTTTTAAATGGCCTTGAACTTCATTTGATCACAAAATGCTTGTGGCTTATCCAATGCTTCTGAATTTTTGCACACTATTTCTAGACATGTTGAGTGTTGTTTTGGCTTTGGTTTTAGGTCTTTATCATAATCCATCTCTGTTTTATGCCTATGCTAAGTTGGTGTGACAATTTGTGTCACACATGTGCTTGTTGTGCTTGTCTTGACTTATGCTATGTGATTGCCATGCTTAATGATGTCCAATGCCTCTAATTTTTTGTGTGATGATCATGTTGTATGTCCTGTTTACTCATGAATTTTTCCAAGATTATTTGAATCATTTTTGATTTAATGTGCATTTATTGCTTCTGATGTCCCAATGTGGTCACAATTTGCATACATTGCCATGTTTGGTTCATGAAATGATTTTGGTTAATGATATTGATATGGGACCTTTTGAGTTGTGTTCTGGATTGGATAAGGATGATTCATGTTAAATTTCATGTTCTGTTTTGAATGATTCACCCTCTTTTGACCCTAGGCTTTGACCTAGTGGTTTGGACTCACTGTTTGGATTGTGGATTTCAGGTTAAGAAGCACATTACCATGGTTGAAGTGGTTCACTCATTTGGATTGATTAGTTGATTGATGCTGGCTAACCTTATGTTGTTTTGTAGGATGATGCCAAGTTATTTGTGTTGTGCCTATTGGCTTGTGGCTTGCACATTGGTGCTTGATGCTTTGTCTGATTGTGTGATTGATAGTTGTTGTCTGTTTGTCTGTACAGTTGAACTGATTTGTTTAGATTGTTTTCAGGTACATAAGTTGCTTAAGTTCAATTTGAACTTGCTTTGCTTTGCTTGGTTGCTTAACCACTGAGGTATAATTCCTTTGACTTCATGTAGTCTGGAAGACCTGTCCTGTTATGTGGGCAAGCACCTGTCTAAAGCCCTCCTTAAGAGGCAATGCTTGTGAATGTTTATTTTTGTGCCAAGCAGGTAAAGACCTCTTAAGAGGAAATTGGCAGATAAAAGAGATGTGTAATCCATATCCTGCTACTCAGTGTGTCATTCACTTTGCTCACACACCTTGTGTTGATGCATTATGGATAATAGCCCAAGATCTATGTTGTGTCAGTCACTTGTGGAGAAGAGTTCCTACATTCTGAACTCCCACACATTCTATTTTGAGTCAAGCTCTCCCAGGCCAGGGATAAGAGCTGTGAGGTCTTATCCTCACTTCCCATTTCATCTGCTTCACCTTAACTCTCAATGTTAGGGATAAGAGCTAACTACACCCGATTCCAGTTGGCTTGTGTTTCACAACCTAACCTTGTATGAGCCCATTTGTTTGCATATAGTATGTGTGCTTGCTTTGTGTGCTTGTATATATTTGCTTGTGCTGTTTAGGATAGCTTGCTCCCTGTGTAAGTTAGATAGAAACCTCAACCTAGGACCATTGTGGATTGCATGATAACTATTAGGCTCGAGTCAGGCTCCCTTCTAGTTTGTCATTTCCCTGTCTCTGGTTAGGTTAGAAGTTCTTTCCCTGTTTAGGGGAACTACGTCGCCCTGATCCTCATACCAGATGAGGTACGTAGGCAGGAGATCGCGCGAGGTCTCTCCGAGCGCCCTTTTCTTTTTTGTGTGTGTTTTGCTTGACAGCTATTAGGTTCGAGTTCCTGACTCCCTTCTAGTCTGTGTGTTCAGTTTTTTCTCCTTTGTGTGTGTCGGAGACTGACGTAAGTCCAACGATTGGCAGTTGGTTTCCCGTGTGTGTTTGTTGGTTCGGAGTCTGATGTAAGTCCAGTGATTGGCGTTCGGTTTCCATGTTTGCCTGTTTGTGTGGAGTCTGACGTAAGTCCAGCGATTGGAAGTCGGTTTCCTGTGTTGGTTTTATTTCGGCGTGCGTGAGCCGAACTACGGTAGCTCTGATTCTCATTCCAGATGAGATACGTAGGCATAGGATGCGATATCCTAGCGAGCCCGTTCCCCCTTCTTCCATCTGTGTTTCATTCCATTGTGTGTGCAGCTTGTGAGTAGTGTTTAGCAACCTTTCTTCTATTCTTTTGAGCGTGGATCCCGTCGAGTACGACGGATGCGTAGGGGTGCTAATACCTTCCCTTCGCATAACCGACTCCCGATCCCATCTCTCTTTGGTCGCGAGGCCATGTCTTTTCCAGGTTTACTTCGAGCGTTTCCTTTCCCTCTTTTGGGATAAATAACGCACGGTGGCGGCTCTGTTTGTTTTGTTTTTTCCCGCCGGTTGTTTTTCGCGGATGCGACAATGGTATCCTCGACACAAGGCAGGGTGTGAACAATTGGAGGAGGTACATACATGACCGGGCTAGATGCCAGCATGGAAGCAAAAGTAGGCGCAAAACCTTCAGGCATGAAGTTGTGCGACATTCCCCACGGGAATCCGGCAGGCATGGCAGGAGCAAACTGAGTGGCATGCACGGTTGAAGTAATAACCTCTGAAATAACAGTCCTCTGAGAAGGAGGATTTGCAAGCATTGGAGAAGATTGACTCTGAGCAGCTATAACAGACTCCATCATGGCAGTCAAGCGGGCAATCTCGTCCTTGAGTTCTCGGTTCTCTTGTTCCAAATGTTGCAGGATTCTCGGATGATTAGCAGGAGTATTGTATTGATGAGTCAGCTTAGCTAAAGCACAGAAGAATAACCAATAAGACACCTGGCGGAAGAAAAACCTGATATATAAATGATGCATGAAATGCAATGCTTTTGATTATTTTTATTTTCAAGGAACATACTATTTTATTTGAAAATATATAATAACAATTGTAACAATTTGATTGACCATAAAAATATCTTTTATTCATATC